>NW_024412391.1:69078361-69096420 GCF_014898765.1 Herpailurus yagouaroundi
GAAGGAAGGAAGGAAGGAAGGAAGGAAGGAAGGAAGGAAGGAAGGAGAGAGAGAGGGAGGGAGGGAGGGAGGGAGGAAGGGAGGAAGGGAGGAAGAGAGGAAGGAAGGAAGGAAGGAAGGAAAGAAGGAAGGAAGGAAGGAAGGAAGGAAGGAAGGAAGAAAGGAACCTTTCTATTTGTGACAACATGGATGAACCTGGAGGGCATTATGTTGAGTGAAACTAGCCAGACACAGAAGGACATATAAGAGTCCAACTCCTAGGGGTGCCTGGGTGGCTCAGTCGGTTGAGCGTCCGGCTTCGGCTCAGGTCATGATCTCGCGGTCCGTGAGTTCAAGCCCCGCGTCAGGCTCTGTGCTGACCGCTCAGAGCCTGGAGCCTGTTTCAGATTCTGTGTCTCCCTCTCTCTCTGACCCTCCCCCGTTCATGCTCTGTCTCTCTCTGTCTCAAAAATAAATAAATGTTAAAAAAATTTTTTTTTTAATTAAAAAAAAAAAAGAGTCCAACTCCTAGAAGCAAAGTGGAATGGCAGTTGCTAGAGGTTAGGAAAAGGGGAAACAGGGGAGCATTCCTCAAAGGGCACAAAGTTACAGTTGTACAAATGAGAAGGTCCTAAAGATCTACTGTACAGCACAGTGCCCAGAGTTAACAATACTATATTCAGTATACTTAAAATTTTGCTAACAGTGTAGATCTTGTGTTGTATTCTTACCACTACTACTACTACTAACAATAATAATAATAACAACAACAACAATAATAAAGAGGGTGAAAACAAACTGCTGGAGCTAATCGGTATGTTTACAACATAGATTACAGTGATGACTTCATGGGTGCACATTTATCTCCAAATTCGTCAAACTGTATACATTAATTATGTACAGCTTTCCTTTAATGCCAATGATATCTCAATTAAGTGGCTTGGAAAAACCCTCTAGATACACGGCCAGGAGTCTGTGTTTAACAAGCTGCCATGAGGTACTCTGATGCACTCCGAAGTTTGAGAGGAATACACCATTGTGTGGTTAAACATACAACTACGCTGTGACTCGGTAATTCCACCACCAGGTAATTAATTACAGAAGAAATGTAAACATGTGTCCACCAAAGAGATTTTTATAAGAATATTTATAGTTTTTTTATTCAGACTAGCCAAAAAGTGGAAACAACCCAAATGTCCATCAACAGAATGGATAAAACTCTGTGTTATCTTCAAACAACAGAACGTACTCAGTAATTTAAAAAGATAAAGACAAACTGTTGCTATATCTGACATTAATCTCATAGGCATATGCTAAGCAAAAGAAACTGGACACAAGACACAATGCATGAAGATCTAAATCAGGATAAACTAATCTACAGCGAGAAAAAAAAAAAAAAAAAAAAAAAAGCCACAAAAGGGACTGCAAAAGTGGGAGCCACTGACTGGGATGCGGTACAAAGGAAGGTACTGGGATAACAGAAATGTGCCAAATCTCACCAAGGGAGTACATATGTACCAAAACTCATTTAAAGGTATTCGAGATTTACATACTTCATTGCACTAATTTTTATTTAAAAAAAAAATTTTTTTTAATGTTTATTTTATTTTTGACAGAGAGAGACAGAGCATGAGCAGGGGAGGGGCAGAGAGAGAGGGGGACACAGAATCTGAAGCAGGCTCCAGGCTCTGAGCTGTCAGCACAGAGCCCAACGCGGGGCTCGAACTCACAGACCGCAAGATCATGACCTGAGCCGAAGTCGGACACTCAACCGACTGAGTTACCCAGGCGCCCCTCACTGTACTAATTTTTAAAACAGACTGTGCTAAGGGGTCCATAGGAAGTAAATAAACCTTTCCCAAATGTTTTCTTAGGGACACTAGTCCTGAGAGATGGGTCATGTAAAACAAAAGGGTCCACAGTGAAACAAGTCTGGGGGACACCTGACCACATTCTGTCTCAGAGACATGCATCATGCACAGCAAGACAAAGGTACTGATAACTCATGACCCAGGAAAACTTCATTGAATCTAAAGTAAAAAAGCTTCCACATGAGCTTATTTCACAAAAATTGCAGTTTTGACATTTCTTTCTTTCTTTTCTTTTTCTTTCTTTCTTTCTTTCTTTCTTTCTTTCATTCTTTCTTTCTTTTTCTTTCTAATTTGTCATAATAAATCCAAGTATCTAGAAAGACAAATAACACTCTTAAAACTGACAGTGCCAACTTCTGACGGGAAAAGAAAACCAGAAACTAAGGGAGACAGACCTGACTTGGGGAAGAACACGTTCAAAATTATTGTTAGTGACAGCAAAAGTGCCAAGTCATCTTTAAAAAGTTTGTATAGAAAAGAAACCCTGAACAAAGTTTAAAAAACAAAACAAAACTGGAAGATTGTATCACAGCAAGCCTACAGTAGAGTCCTTAGGGGGATCTTTATTTATTACTTTAAATATTAATGTTTATTACTTCCAGTAAGACCTATTAGATTGTAGCTTTATTCTCAGACAGACTGGCATGATTTACTTGCTTCCCATCACAGAGATTGTAAATGGTTTCACAAGGTAACCGAAGGAACAGCCTCAAGTATCTATGTAAAGTAAGAGCATCTATATGCTTATTTGCACATTTTTTTTAATTGTGAAATCTATAAAATGGATCCCCTAGCCCTTTGGCAGCAGGGCAGAAGAAATGCAGAAGATCAAGGAGTCACAAATCTATTTCAGAGAAGGGACATTAGCAAACACTCATCTCATTTTCCAATAAGGAGACAATGTTAACTTCTTAAAAAGTATTTATTTTTTAATTTATTTTGAGAGAGCAAGTGAGAGCACACAAGTCAGGAGAGGGGCAGAGACAGAGAGAGAGAGAGAGACAGAATCCTAAGCAGGATCCATGCTGTCATCATAGAGCCTGACGTGGGGCTCGATTCCAGACACCGTGAGATCATGGCCGGAGCCAAAATCAAGAGTCGGACGCTTAACCAAGTAAGCCACCCAGGCATCCCAAAACTTTTTATTTTTTTAAGTTTTAATTTATTTAAGTAATATCTACACCCAATGTGGGGCTTGAACTCATGACCCCGAGATCAAGAGCTGCATGTTCTTACAACTAGGCCAACCAGGCACCCCAACAATGTACACTTTTAAGTGGTTTTCCTAAGCAGTAGTTTAGGACATGCTCTTGGTTGGATAATTCTTCCATTTTCCCGCTGCCTCTCTCCCAGCACACGTTCTCATAGTGGCACAATCCAAAACCCCGCTCAGCCCCCGACTAGCTGTGGGCCCAGGAAAAGACAAGCTGGATGAGCCCATTTCTTCATCTATAAAATGTAAATGATAAAATCAATCCCACAGAGCTGTAACGAAGATAAAAATGAGATTAAAAATTCGAAGGTTCTGTAACCATAGGCAGGGCCCACTAAGAAAGGAAGCGCCTCCACCCCAGGTATTCAGAGTGTGCTCGGTCTTGAAAAGAAAATCAAGGAATCCAGTACATCCAAAGACAAATGTACTCTGTATAATCGCTGTTCGACTAACGAGGCCAAAGTAGGAGTACTCTGCCCTGCTTGTCATGCAAAGGTTTGGATCAACTCAAGCCAACACGTATAAATAAATGGGCCTGCAAACAAACACACGTGAGATGGAAAGTCTTTTCACAAAAACACATAATGATAAAAAGCATTAGTCTATAATCGTGCCTTCTGAAAACGCTGGGGCAAAAGGAGAGGGGGAAAACAACAAATGGGGAAATGATTACAAGTCCATCGCTATGTTTATAAAATCAGTATCTCACTGAAAGTGAATTTTTCTGTATTTTGTCCACGCGGACCAATTTTTGCTCTAACATTATTTCTCCTTTCAGAGATACCCTACTGTGATTGTTACCATTTTAAAAAAGTCTTCCTCCAATGTGCTCAAGCTTTATCTTTCCAAACTCATCCACTACGAACATGAGGTCAGTTTGCATTTTATTCTCCTTCTTGATGTCACTTGACCTCATGTCACTTTCTCTCTCAAACTGTTATGAGCAATCATGTGCTAAGGACATTTCACATACAGATTAGCTCTAAAGCATTCAAATGAATTATTAAGCCTGACTTTTTTTAAAGTCATAATATGAATACCATACCAGATGGAAGGTCATCCAAGGGAAATTCAAACAGTCTGGATTTGTAAACCGAATGAAAATGGAAATCCTCCTGCAATAACAAACAACAGAGATTGAGCACATGCAAGCACTTATCCCCAGCCTCGGGCAATGAGAGCTGAAGAAGCAGAGACCCCTAAAAGAAGCATGACTATGCGCCCTCCTGGATTTGGAAAGGCAATGAGCCACTGTGCAACCCTCCCCCGCCTGGATTCCCCCTGCACCAGAGAAATATCCTATTAGAAACAAAATGCCTCTGCAGACACAGAGGCCAAAGCCTGCAGTAATGGAAAATAAATGAATGAACCTATTCCCCCAAGGAGAAGTAAGACATCTGGGAAAATGGGCTAATGCTTTTTATAACTAGTTCCTTTCTGTGGATCCCTGCCCCACTTTCAGAGTCAGATAGTTTTGCTAGGCAAAGACTGCAGGGCTAACACTCTTCCGGTATCGGGGAGTAGGATGACTGGTGTAAGCAGATGCCCAAACGGACCTTGCTCCAAAATTCAAATGTCATACAAAGTTCTGTGACAAACCAACAGACAAAAAGTCCTGTTCCATCTAAGAAAAATTAATGAACATTCAAGTAACTACTTCTGGCTTCTTTCCATTAAAAAAAAAAAACACAATGTCATAAACAGTCAAGTTTCATGATACTGCCATAAAAACATCACCTGGCCAGGCGAAGTGATACGACGGCCAGTAATAGGCATCCAGAAAACAAAATACAATACAAACAGCTTCCCTTTATGGGTGGCAACACAGTGTGTATTTTTAGAAATTACTTAAGTGTTTGAACACTGTTGCATGACACGATGAAGAATGTTTCTGTGCACAGAGCTACAATGGAAGTGTATTATCTTTCTCTGCAGTCTATAATATTAACTCAACCCTCTTCTAGTTTTTTTGGAAAATGAATTGTTTCAACTAAAATGAAGGAGAAATTAATAAAACGGATTTCTCTACATTTCACCAGCACAAGGCCTTACAGACAATAGGCAATGGAGAAAAATCTGAAATCCAGAAAAGAAAATGAGTTGGAAAATCATGCATCTACTGAGTTCGTGTGTAACAGACTGAATGATTGTGTCCATCCCCACCCTGCCAAATTCATATGTTTAAGCCCTAACTCCTAATGTGACTGTATTTGGAGATTGGGCCTATGAGAAGGTACTAAAGGTTAAAACAGGTTTCAAGGGTGGGGCTGGGGTTCTTACAGGAAGAGGAAACACCAAAGCGCACTCTCTCTCTTTCTCTCTCTCTCTCTCTCTCTCTCTCTCTCTCTCTCTGCGCCATGTGAACACAGAGTAAGAAGGAAGCCATCCCAATTGAAGGAGAGAGCCCTCGACAGACATGGACCCTGCCGGCACCTTGATCTTGGACTTCCAGCCACCACAACTGTGAGAAAATAAATTCCTGTTGTTCAAGCCACCCACTCTCTTATGATGACTGCCTGAGCAAACTAAGACAAATCACAGCACATTATGGTGGAGTTAGAACAAAAATGGAGGCTTCAGAACACCTGAGAAGGAAAGTATTTCCAGTATCCAGAGAAAGAGACAGACTTTAAAAAACACTTGTGGTTTTGACTTATTCAATATTCAATTATATCCTGACTCTAAAAATATGAAAATAGAGACAAAAAAAAAAGGAGGAAAAGGGAAGAGGGAAAGCCCCCAATATAATTTTTTACATTGGCCACAAGAAACAGGAGCACTTACTTGGGAGGTGTCATTCTCTTCTGGTTCAATGAGATAGGTGTGGTTCCCATCATAGAACATTCCACTGCCAAGGACAAGAAAATAATCAGGCATAGCCATCTTGCCTCAGAACAAGATCATTTAAAAATCAACAGCTGCCGAAGGATGAATTCACTTCTCAACACTCACTTCCCAGACCCACCCATCATTGCCAGTTATACACCACATACCATAGACACACAGACACACACACATTCCCCATATACCACACCACACACACCTTACTTACCACACACCACACACATACACACACACCCCACATATACCCCCACATACCACACATACACAGCACATACAGATTACATACTACATACCACACACCATACCCCACAAACCTCCCAATACCACACCCCACATACACATACACACTGCACCACATCACACATGGGTAAACACACACACAAACACACACACACACACACACACACACACACACACACACACTACTGAAGGGAAAGGCCCGTTCCTCTGACTCCCCATAAACAGCAGGGTCTCCTCATCCTGACCCTTCCCAGGTTCAGGGTTATCATTCTTTAACTGTGGTCCATTATTCCTCCCTCCAACACATAATTTTAAAACTTTATATGCAAATAGTCACCTGGAGAGCTTGTAAAATTGTAAAACTTTCAGGGCCTTCCTCAGATTTCTTGGCTAGGGCCCAGGAAGCTGCATTTTAAACAAATCCCAGGTGGTTCTGACGCAGGTTGTCAGGGACTACACTGAGAATTGCCTATCTACCACACACCTGAAACGTTCTCTGGTAACAAGAGATGATGCATTTCAACGATTTACCATGCGCTAAAAACTTGACACTCATTTGAATCGCTTCCACAAATGTATGAGGGAGGCAAACTTGTACGTTTGCCTATACTCATTTTACAAGAAATGAAACCAAAGCTCAAAGAGATGAAGTAACCTTACCAAATTACATAACCAGGAAGATCAGAGGCGGGAACAGAGAGCCCAGGCAGATTGGTTCCTGAACTGCCTATCTGCAGTTGGCTACCTCTTCATCCATTCACTCATTCAGCACACACTTATAGAGCACCTACAATACACTGCTCTAAGTGCTGGGGGCACCATAGTGGACAAAACAGATGATTTTTCTGCCCTCATGGTGCTCATGTGCATTGCAGGGAAGACAGACAAAAAATATATAGTCAACAAGTATATATATAGATATAGATATAGATATAAATATAGATATATAGATATACTATATATATAGATAGGTATATATATTGATATATCTATATCTATATCTATATCTATATCTATATCTATATCTATATCTATATCTATATCTATATCTGGTGGTAAAAAAATTCTAGGGAGGAAAGTAAAGCGGGTTAAGGACAATAAATTGTGCTAGACGACTGGGTGTAGAGACCAAAGAGAGAAGACTGTTGATTTACATAGAGTCTCAAAGAAAGGCTTTCTAGAGAAGATCTGAAATAAAGGAAGGGAGGATATCTGTGCAAAGAGCGTCGAGCCCTAAGTGTGCTCCAGGAACATCAAGGATGCAGTGTGGCTGGAGTAGGGTGGGTGTGAGGAGGGCTCTGAAATGATTATCAGAGGAAGAGTGGGGCCACATGAGGCAGGCCCTTCTAACAGCCCTGGCTTTCACCCTGAGAGACATGTGGATTTAAGTTAGCAGAGGGAAACACGATCGCTCTTAAATTTTAAAATAATTGCTCCAACTGCTGAGTTAGAATAGTCTCTTGGATGGCAAGGACAGGAAATGGGGAAATTATAGCAATAATCCAGGTGGAAAAAAAAATGGTAGCCACCTAGATCACAATGGTAATGGTGGAGATCGTGAGAACTGGTCAAATTGGGGGTAGTTTTTCAAAATTAGAACACCAATAGGATTTACTAATGAATTTGAATTGGAGTATGCAAGAAAAAGTTGTGTCGATGAAAACTCCAAGGTTTTGACCTGAGCAACTGGTGAGATGGGTTTGCCATTTAGTCAGATAGGAAAAGCTGCAGGAAGGACAGAATGGACCTTGGAAGCAGGATGCAGGGAGCAGGGCATAAATCTGGAATTGGGTTTTGATCTCTTAGGCTGAAGATGACTATAAGCCAACTGAGAAATCCTCTGGAGGGCATTTTAAGCTACAGATGGCCTCAGTTCCCACTCAGAGAGATCCTGATGGCCATTCCTTCTAGGAGAACATGGTCTTTCTACTAAGATGAAACCTCTAATGACACTCAAGAAATGTGTCTTATCATTCAGGCATCTGAGAAGGGACGAAGTGTGATCTTCAGGAGTCCTTTCTCAGTGTTATGTGAAAATGACTGCATGAGACACAAACTGTTAAGCATATAATAGTATTTATCTTTTGATGATGGCTTAATGGAATCAGATGGTTTCCCTGAGCTGTAATCATAATGGCTTTCAGCTCTGCCTCTATCCAAATTCTTTCATTCCTACTGTAACATCTTCCACATGCCCTCAACTTTCATATACCCTTAGAACTGCTTCTCTCACATCTGTAAGGTTTTCCACCAAACTACACTTTCTGAATTTGGATGACATCGCATTTGGAATTTGAAGATAAACAGATGCAAGTTATAAGATATTACTGACAATACACTCCTAAAGAATCAGAGCGGGGGAAGCCTTTTTCAAACAGTAGACCAAATACGACAGCAGACATTCTCTCTGCACCTGTTGAGAACTGGCCAGACCCATCCAGAAAATGGTACAGAAAAACTACCCTTTGCCAAAATTCACATGGCTATGCTGATTAAACAGCAAGCAGATTGTTTTGTTTAAATAATCTAGGGTATTATTTCCTCTTGCATTAAGTTGGTTTCCAGTGTGAAAGTCAGTGACCTTTATTGGACCTAAACATCATGACACACAGGGTAAAGAAATCAGATTCTGACATCATATATATCTAGAAGATTCTGGCTCCCTATATGATAATGTGCCATCACTAACTCTTTAACTATTAAAAGGCATATGTGTTTTATTTGTTTTGAGGATTGACACCTTTCGGTTGTATTTATATAAAATTCCAATAAGTATATCAAGTCCACACAGAGTATATTTTTGATAAAAACCAGCATCCAGGACCTATTTATTATAGGCTAATAGAGCTGATTTTTTAAAAGGCTGGATCAAAACAAGATTTTGAAAAGAAACAGCCATTCTTAAAAATTGCCACAAGAGGGCAATAAACTTACATCTGATCCCATTCTTTTAGGTTCCTATAGTTACAGGATTTTGTCATAACATCAAACATACCAGGACCAAAATACTGCCTGTTAGTCCTCTGAATTTGAAAAAAAAAAATGTGCAATCCTGAGAAACTTAACAGAAACCCATGGGGGAGGGGGAGGAAAAAAAAAGAAAAAAGAAAAAAAAAGAGGTTAGAGTGGGAGAGAGCCAAAGCATAAGAGACTCTTAAAAACTGAGAACAAACTGAGGGTTGATGGGCGGTGGGAGGGAGGATAGGGTAGGTGATGGGTACTGAAGAGGGCATATTTTGGGATGAGCACTGGGTGTTGTATGGAAACCAATTTGACAATAAATTTCATATATTAAAAAAAATAAAAAATAAAAAATAAAAACTTAAAAAAATTAAAAATTTTTTTTAAATGTGCATTTTCTGGTTCTTTATGGAAAAGATATAAAAATATGCATCTTTCCCCCCCTTCATGTTCTTCAACTGAATTCAGTAAATCAAGAAAAGTGAGAGATCTATGTATGTACTTGGTAAATTACTAAAGATGAGTCATGGATGAAATAATCTATTTCATATCCAAATCAATGTAATTGATACAATATAAATTATTTAATATTTAGTAATATCCTTTAAAATATTTGTCAGCAATTTTTTTCAGAAAGTAAAATCAACATGAGGATAATTGATAATAAATAACAAAATGGATCAAGAGTAAATTTATCCAACACTCTCACAAAGGTCTAAGAACACCCAAACATGCTTATACACAATCCTGACAGTGTTCCTAGACACATGATGCATTTTCTGTGTGTTTCTTTTTGTTTCATTTTAAACAGAAAGTTTTCTCACGACAGAGGTAAATTTTACCTAGTTAAAACAACTGAAGCTGCCTCAGAGTGATACTCCTGATATAGTCACTAAAGTTTCCTTAAAGTTTCCTTTCCATCCTCCTTCAAATAACTGTGTAAGGTTAGTAGCAAGCTCCTGGTCTACCAGAGTCCCTGGAAGGCAGTGACACCTTCTCATTGCTTCTCACAACATGCTGTTTGGAAAACTGGAAGACACAGTGGAATAAGCCCTGGGCAAGATGCTTACATGGGAACTTTGGGTTGAGATGGTAAGAGGAAGAGAAAGAGAAAAAAGCCTCTTCCTATTTATATCACTATCATACATTTGTTGTCACGAATGTCGATGGGCCCAGGGTACCACTCTTAGCAGAAAGCTGTGCTCATCTTGAGATGAGTTGTAACAATTTTACTACTGAAGGGGACTTTAAATTTATTTTTACAGATAAGAAAACCAAGACCATATGAGGCATGGATTCCTGTTTGTAAAAATGTCTCTTTAGTCAAAGACTGTAATCAAAGTAAGTAAAAGTCTTTCAGAGCAAACAATCAGCAGATAGAGGTCTTTCATGCTCTTGGGCATCTGGTGTCATTCCTCTGGTTCCTCATACTCTCTACCTTCTGCCTCTCGCATACCTACTGCCCAAGTCTGACTGGAGGCACCACTTAGGCAGACTAGCTCGATTTTCCTGGATTTCCCATTAGAACTCTTTCCTAACGTTAAGACCTGTCTGCCTAGCCCTCTCTCTTGGAAGGCTCTATCAAAGCCTATTCCAGGGCCCACTCTACCTACTCAGATGGCATTTGTGCGGAGGCCTCAAGCACTACCTCATTCCCCAGTGCCCACTCTCTATTTGCATTTTTCTGTTACTTTCTCTCTCAAAGAAAACATACCTATCTCATTCCATAGTAGGAAGCTGAGCTAGTTTTAGCTTCCCCCACAGGACTGTGAGCTGTTGTGGACAGGAGTCATGTTCTCATTGCCTCGATTTTCCCAGGGGCTGGCACATAGCAGACACTCAATAACTGCTAGCTACACAAAAAAGCCAGATCTCTTACTTGGGAACTGACAGGATGCATTTGAAATTTTCCAAGAAAAAATTTAACAAAACTAAAGTGCTGGTTTGTTCCACATCCAAAAAAAAGTAAGACAAACAAGGAAGAACTGAGATGATTTAGCTTCAGTAGAATGAAGAGGAGTGACATGGTAGCTTCACACGGTGTTAACAAAACAAGTAAGAGCTGGCCACCTGTGTGTCACCATTAGCGACAGAACAGAGGAAGTGGATGTATTCCCATGTTAAACATCAGCAAACATTCTTTGATAATGAAGGTTATGAGAAAGGAAGCAAGGCCCCGAAGAAGGATGAACTCCATTCCTTGGAGGTTTCCGAAAACAGACAGACGCTCCCACAAGCTTGCTGTGGGTTTTAGGTGGGATTCTGGCCAAACAATGGGCTCCAACACATGAGCTCTTGAGGTGATTTGCAGTCTACTGTCTTTGTACAAGGAGTCAAGAGTTTCCACCTACTAAAATTTCTACTATTTCCATAAAAGTATAAAAACTAGCATCAAGAAGGAGTAGGGGCAGAATGGTACCAAGGGTCTAAACACCCAGAGAAACAGAGACCCACATTATGCAAACCGCTCCTGTCCCAACTTGGATGAAACTAGAAAATGCTTCAAACATCACCATAGGGTGTCATATCATAACTCCAAAGACCCTGGCCTGTTTCCGCAACTCTAATCTAAAAATCTACCTGGTTTCGAAACCTCAGAAGAAAGTAAGATCAGATCCGTTGCTGATTTAAAATTATTTCTTGACATAAGAATTTTAATTACAGTGCATTAAAAATAAAGAAAATAAGTGACTGAAAGAGTGGATAGTACAAAAAATTGGGGGGACACTTACTGAAGTCCATGGCATGTTGACAATGCAACAAATGAAGCAGGGTTTCCTCGGACACGGCCCTGGTAGTAGCAATGTTCTCCTCCCTGGAAACAGAAACCGAGAGCATAAGCCTCCACCATCGCCAGGAGCATCACCCACGTCATTCCTCAGGTTCCAGTGCACGCCATACCTCCATGTCTAAAGCTCTGCAGAATATTTCGTTATTCAGATTAGTGCTATCAGACCTCTTCTAACAGAATTATTCATAAACACTCCAAGCGAGCCAACTCCAAATCAAAAGATGAAGAAATAAAAGTTGACTTAACTTGCCTTTTATGTAGGTGATGATAGAAAGAGCAAAGAAATAGATACTGAAATACATCTGTGGCTCCTGCATCAGGATCAGTTGAATCATCTATCTCCCCAGTCATGAGAAACTCAACCTAGAGCACCAGCAAGATGATGCTCTTTCACATACAGATAAGTAAAAATGACTATAAATCATTCCAGAGTCACTAAATTAAACTGATGGAGGAAAATACCTATTTTTATAGTGTTTATAGCAAAATTTGACAAATTTATACTATTTTGTTCTCCAATCATGAATGGCTTTCCCAGGAAGCTGTCTGGGTGGGGTTTGAAATTCCAAACTTTCTTCTAGCAGCTGGTTACATTAACTAAAATCCCATGAGACTCATTTCTTTGGATTAAACCTTCCTGGAAAAGGAAATAGGATAAATCCTCTGCCATCTCAGGGTGGTGCCTCAGTCTTCAAATACCTGCCACTCAAAGCATAGTCTAGAAACCAGCAGCACTAACACCCCCAGGAGCTGGTTAGAAGTGCAGTTTCAAACTCCAGGCCCAACCTATCTACTTATTATATTCGGCATTTTAACAAGGCCCCCGTTGATCCATATGCACATTAAAATTTGAGAACCATTGTTCTAAACGGCCTCTTCCATTCCCCCACTAATCTCCTATTTCTTCAGAAGCTGAAAGCTGCTACTTCAACTGATCCACTGAGATGTGAAAGAATGAAATCAGAAGGACTTGAAGAATGGATGGTTTAAAGGGGCAAATGCTACCTGCCTTATAGTCTGACTTTAGGACTAATCCTACCTCAAATATTCAGTACTTGACAAGTAGAGGGGAGAGAACAGAAAGACACAGGATGTAACAAGCCTGAAGACATTTTCTGCACTGGAATCCCAAGGAAGGCAGCTGGGCCTGTAACTTCTGCTCCTCGTGAGATAATCCTACAGGATCTGGGGGACCTCAGCTGCAGTGAGGGGGCAGAGAATAGGCACTCGAGCTAGTCTGCCTAATCCTGTGACATCACCAAATCTCCAAAGGAGTCACTGAGCATCATGAACTGAGGAATGCAGTTGGATTTGATGGATGGTAAGAACAGGGGGGTACTTCACCTATAAGCCTGGCAGGGGGTATGACCCAATAGGCCACAGACTGTATTTCTGTCCTAGGAAATACAGACAGACACCAACTTTCTGCATAGGGCTGGTTTGGTGTAGACGCTAACTGCATGAGCTATCAGCTCCTTCATTTACTGGCTGTGTGACCTCAGGCAAGTTACAGGCCATCTGGCAAATGGGGGCAACAATTTCAGAGGGGTGTTCAGATCATTAAAGAGGTAAAATGCAGAAAGGGCTTAGAATAATGCTTGCCACTTAGTAAGCACTTAATAAATGCTTGCTACTGTTATAATTACTGTGTGTCAATTATTCAATGTGCATACACAATCACCTTAAATCCCTACATCAATCCTATAAAGAAATATTGCTCCCTCTGTTCTACATAGGAGGTCACAACCTTAAGAGTGAAGGTTGTCCACCTGGGAAGTTGCGAAGTAGAGATGCAAACTTTATGTGAATGTGTAAATGCAAGCCCTGTGTCATTTCCCCTACACTACTTATGAGTTGGGCCTAGAACCTGTAGGGTGTCTAGTGAAAATCTAACCTTTCCCCCAGGCTGCTTCTTTAGGGGTTTTGTTTGTTTTAATTTATTTTGTGAGTAAAGCTAGGAGTAAATTTAACAGAGTTTAAAATATCTTCTGTTGTGAATTATCCATAACATTAGATTGTAAATTAGAACTCACTATGTTTCAAAAGACCTTGTTTTCCTGGAAACATCTAATTGGACCAACACTCTAGCTTTCTACTCAACAGACAAGAGGGGCCAAGAGTCAATGGGGTCACCTGGATACAGAGATAATTCTATCTAAAAATGTTTCCCTCTATTGGATAGTTACTAAATAACCCCATCAGATCTCTTTCTGAAGTCTAAGACTGTAGTGAACAGCAGATATAAAGATAGTAGAAACAGGTGGCTCAGTTGGTTGAGCATCCAGCTCTTAGTTTCCGCTCATGTCATGATCTCACAGTTTGTGTGTTCGAGCCTCGTGTCAGGCTCTTTGCCAACAATGCAGGGCCTGCTTGGAGTTCTCTATCTCCCTCTCTCTCTACCCCTCCCCTGTGCTCTCTCTCTCTCTCTCTCTCTCTCTCTCAAAATTAAAAAAAAAAAAAACTTAAAAAAAAGCGGAAACAAAAAAGATAATTACAAGAATTATGGTATCAAATTAGGAAACAATGGAAATTGACAAGTCACTGTACGTGGGGAAAATATGTCAGAGGCAAAGGCACATAAGAAATCTTTTATAAACTACTAAAGTTTTCTTTAAAATGCCAACTCTGGAAACATGTTATAGTAAATCATAAAAAAAAAAAAAAGAATTCATGTTTTAAAACAATCTCCCAATATACTGGGACTAAATAGATGATTAGATAATGGAAAACAATCTTTCACTAATTTCTGATTCTGAAAAATAGGAGTCAATCCAAAAACAGCATATGATTGAGACCCATCTGCACAAAAGCCTAACACTGCAAATGAAGCGAAGAGCTCAATATGGTTGACTCATTATCAAATGTTTCCATGACACTTCAAGAGAAGCACAAACAACAGGGGGGAAAATCTCTTCAATTGGGCTATTTACAATTCCTATCCTGAGGCTCTTCACTGATGGTACATGCAATTCTTCTAAATACTGATGAGGAATAATTTCTGTGTTGTGATTTTTTAAGGGATTATTAACCAGATAGCAATAGCTATTAAAATAAGAACTAAAGCAATGAAGTTTTACATTGAAATTATTAATTTATTACTAAAATAAATAAAATAAGTATTGCTTCTCAGCCTTTTGGGTAAGATCAAGTGTAAAATACATAAAATAAATTTAATAGATTTTGAGTTTTTAACGTAACTTTTTATCCAGTATTTTTTTTGTTTGTTTACCCAGTATTTAAAAATTAAAACATGCTTACAGAAAAATTCTAAGAATTCAGGAGGTACATGACAAAGAGTAAAAAAATATTTCCTTCATAAACACTGTCCAGGCTATAGATGACTCCTAAAAAGTAAGCATGTTTGGCAGATTTTGTGTGCTGTATCAGGAATGGTCTGTATGGTATATTTAAGGAAATACCTAAAGACACAGATATCTATTTCAGTGCACTAATGGGTTGTACACTGGGCACACTGTTCTGCCACTTAATTTTTTTCCTTTTAGTTAACCTTGACATCTTTGTGTATCAATATCTCATTCTTCCAGTGATGGCATAATATTCCATTAGAGGGGTGAACCATGATTTATTTAAATAGTCCTGTACTAACAGACATTTAGATTATCTCCATATTTGTTTGTTGTCATAAACAACATTGCAAACATCCTTTAACATATTTTGTGCAATTCTGTCGCTATGTCTGTAGAACACATTACTAGATGTGGATCTGGCAGGTCAAAAAATATGTGCATTTTAAACTTAAAAAAATACTTTAAGAAGCAAATAAAATTGTGTATCTTTGCACTCATATCTTAAAAGAGGCACTCCATTTGAAAATAAAAACAGTATACTGCAAAAAAGATGACTCCTTAAGCCACTTTCTCGAGTATTATCAATTATAAAAGTTCTCCATATCTTCATACAACTTTCTTGAGGAACCAGATGCTTTATGAAAGTAGGTATTATAAATAATAATCTAAGACAGATGTAGGAAAAGAAAAAAGCCAGCAGCACATCCTAATAGAGTTCGGCTCTTTATCCGACTGCCAGTCAGAGCTTTATCCCTTAAAGTCTCTTTTGTTACAGAAATAAATCCACTGTCATTGAAACTTTCTTCGTACTCCTTGATTTAGTAACACAATCATAACAGTACAGATGTTTATTTTTAGCTAATTAAATAGTTATAGCTAAAAAAAATTACCCACCTCTATAAAAATGAACTGTATGATAGCTCCACTGGTTTACTTCCCCCTGGACAACAGGCTTATTGTAATTTTTATTCTAGGGAAGTCAAAATAATCACTTACTTGCAATATTCAAAGACAAACCACATTTTTATTAAATAGCCAGAAAGATCTCAAAACAGAAACAGAGTTTATTATAAATACGATAAACTGAAAGCACTAAGGAAGTTACACAGACTGGGTTACAAAACTATAAAAATCCAATAATGGGAACCAATTGGAGCGCAGCACCAAGGCCACAGTCATTTGCCCTCCATTCAGACCCTCAAAGGAAATTCTGCAACTTTCATCAGTTCCAAGAGGAGCGGAGCCAGGGTTACCTCCTCTAAAGAGCCTTCTCTGAATCCCTCCTCTTCACAAATTACTCTTCCTAAACCTCTTTGAATTTTCATATATTTTCAGGTCTGTACTCCACCTCATTACTATGTCCCCCACTAGACCATGGTGTCTATGTTTATATCGCCAAGTGTGCTGTTAGAAAACTGTGAATCTCAAGTTTCCTCATCAATAAAATGGGGATAATATCTACCCACACTGCTTCACAGACATATGCGAAGGATTCCAGGAGATAACAAATTAAAGTCCACTGTAAACTGCTATATAAATAGGTGAGAGGTGCAGTCGGGGAATATTTACTCAATGAAAGATTCTATCATGCTCCTTGAGCTAGGATTCTGTTAATTTATTGTCAAGACGAACAATTCAGGGCATTGATTAATAGGAATACACCAGAATAGTGGTTCTCAATCTTGGCTGCATATCAGAATCACCTGGGGAGGTTTTAAAATCCCATTGGGGCGCCTGGGTGGCTCAGTTGAGCGACTGATTCATGGCTCAGGCCATGATCTCCCGGTACCTGAGTTTGAGCCCTGAACCACATTCTGTGCTGACAGGGCAGAGCCTGGAGCCTGCTTTGGATTCTGTGTCTCCCCCTCTTTCTACCCCTCCCCTGCTCACACTCTGTCTCTCTCTAAAAAATAAACAAACATTAAAAAAATTTTTTTTAGTCCCAATGCCCAGGCCATATTCCAAATCAATTAAGCCATAATCTCTGGAGACAGGGCCCAGGCATCAGCAACTTTATAAATGTTCTCAGTGATTCAATGAAGCTGCAGTGGTTGAGAAGCCCTGCACTGGAGAACAGTTGCTCAGGAGCAGTGGTTCCCAAACCTATTCCCCAAAGCAAAGCCTCACTGTGATAGGCTTTGTGAACCAAATGATTCCCAGGCCTTTCCTCAGACCTACTGAAGCAGAACGTCCAAGGAGGTAGGGCTCTAGGTTTTTTAGAATTGCAAAAAGTTCCCCAGGTGGTTTTGAATATTGTATTTGGAATTACTAACCTAAAAATACTCAACCCAATAGGAAATCATCCCCATGTAGGCACATGGGTGGCTCAGTCAGCTGAGCATCCAACTCATGGTTTCAGCTCAGGTCATGATCTCATGGTTCACAGGTTTGAGCCCTAAGTCAGGCTTCATGCTGACAGTGTGCAGCCTACTTGAAATTCTCCCTCTCTCTCTCTCTCTCTCTCTGCCCTAACCTCCCCACCACCCAGCTCACACTCTACTCCTGCTCTCTCAAAATAAACTTAAAAAAAGCAGTTTCCATCACAACAACATGTACTTGTTAGAAATACAAGTTCCTGGGGCCCCTGGGTGGCTTAGTCAGTTGGGCATCTGACTCTTGATTTTGGCTCAGGTCATGATCTCATGATTCCTGGGTTCGAACTCCACATCAGGCTCTGCAATGACAGCGTGGAGCCTGCTTAGGATTCTTCCTTTCTTTCTCTCTGTCCCCCCACCGACTCATGCTGTCTCTCTCTCACATTAAATAAATAAATAAATAAATAAATAAATAAATAAATAAATAAATAGGAAGGAAGGAAGGAAGGAAGGAAGGAAGGAAGGAAGGAAGGAAGG
>NW_024412391.1:69096430-69175888 GCF_014898765.1 Herpailurus yagouaroundi
AAGGAAGGAAGGAAGGAAGGAAGGAAGGAAGGAAGGAAGGAAGGAAGAAATTCTCAAGCCTCACCCTAGACTTAATCCAATCTGACGGTCTGGGGATGTGTTTTCACCAACCCGCCAGCTGACTTCAATGCACTCTAGACTTTGAGAACAACTGCTTTACACCACACCTGTCCTCAGAGCCCCTCACAGCTGAGCTACCTGAAATCATACACTAGTTCCTCAGCAGATTCTTAATGAAGCAGAAAGGATGTAAACAGCCACAGCTCTTCTCCACTCCTTTTCCTGTTTTCCCCAGAGCAGCCGGCTTTATAAGAAACAATATGGAAGGTTAAAGGTGAGCCAAGAATATGTGAGAGTTCTACTGTGGACACAGTCATGAAAAGCAGCACTACTTTTTGTAGGTGAGGTGCTGGTAAGTAGGATGCTTTGGCCTGCATTACAAAACCCAGAGTGATCAATTGTCCTGGTTAGATTAAGATCAAGGGGGCCTCACAGGATGCAAGTTATTCAGTGCTACATCCATGAAAACCACAGGAAAATAAAGATGATGTGGTCACCATAAAAGGGACATGGCCAGTGGAGACACTACCAGATCAAATTGTCAACCTGGAAACCCTTGTGTTCCTGCTCTGCTCCCTGGGTCATAGCCCTCTCCCTGTCCACGGGTACCAGTTCCAGGACCAGCCTTCTGCCTTGCAGATCAGGGCTTATTCCAGTCATCCTTCTCTATGGGTGAGATCTCTGCTCACTCTAGCACAGTGGTTCTGAGCCCTGGACATACATTAATATCACAGGGGAAGCTTTTAAAACAATACCAAGCCTCACTTCATACCAGTTATATTAGAATCTCTACAGGTGGGACCTGGAATTTTTAAAATCTATCCAGATGATTCCAATATGCTGCCATGGTTGAGAAGCTATGCTCTAGCCAATACCCCTTTGCAACTTTACTGTATACTAGATTCCTGCTGTTGAACTTTACTGTATACTAGATTCCTCCCAGGCATGCGCACTGCCCAGACTTCTGTTTGTGGCCACGCGGCTGAAATCTATTCCACCAGGTGCTTGCCTACAATAACCTATTTCCAATTTCCTCTTGAGTAGTATCAACATGAGGAACCCACCCTTTTCTTACCTTTACCCTCCCTCCCAATGGTGACAAATGGTGCTTTCAGTCATTATTCAGTCAGGAGTATACCACATCTCCCTAGTGCCATCTGCATCAAGGAAATTCCTAGAAAAGCAAAATCTTATTATGTTGGAGAGGATCTACCAACCCACCCGGATTAAAATTCATAATTTGGGATTACAAAGAATCAAAGCAGATTCGCAGAAGTGACATAGGCTAAACACCTCTTCAGGTACAAAGTATAAGAGTATTTGATTCTACAGGCTTTCAAAGAAAAGTGGAGAGAAAGATAATCTCATCTCATTTTACATTAAGTTAAAAATTAAAGAACACTACCACATGGTGGTTCCCAAATGCCAATAATCCATGGGTCTCTACTAATGCAGGTCAAAATCTCTACCAGTTCATGCCAAAATGAGAAAAATAATTACAATGTTGTCAGTTTTTCATAAAGCTAAATGTACTTAATTTTTATATAACTTCCTGTTGTTTTGAGATTAGTCCATTCCTTCCCTTTGATTATTAAACTTAAGCATTTTTAAATTTTTTAAAAAATCTTTATTTTCAGGGTAATTTTAGACACAAAAAAATTGCAAAGATGGTGCACAGAGTTCTAGTATACCTAATCACCCAGTTTCTCCCACTGTTAACATCTTACATTACCTGAGTACATTTGTAAAAACTAAGAAATTGACCTCAGTACATTACTATGTAATAGACTTTGAGCACTGAGATTTTACCAGTGTTTCCACTAATTTCCTCTTTCTGTTCCAGGATCTAACCCAGGGTACTATACTGCATTAGTTGTCATACTCATTTTCTGTGAATTGGTGACAATAGCAAATAGAATTTAAGTAATATGAAAGGGTTGTTTCCTATACAGTGAAAATTAAAAGACTGGCAATCCTATAATGATCTCCATAATTTGTTTTGTTAGTATGCTGGGCTATAAAATATAACTCTAGGATGAATAGTATAAGTGAATACTTCCTAGGCTTTAACTTCATTCACACTATAAGTTTTCAAAAGATTTTTTTAACACCCTTATGTAATCAGCTTAATTTAGGTGACTGGTTAAAAATATATTTTTTAAAATAACCCATGGACATAAATTCTAAAAGATTAGTCAATAACACTTTGCTATAATAAAAATCTAGGACCCTTTGTTTTCTGTGATTGTTCTGGACTATCCTTTCAAGGATGTTCATATACTGGACGGCCTTGAAAGATAGAGATATCTCCCTCTAGAGCAAAAAGCTAAACATGTTTACTTCCTATTTTTTGTTTTTTATATTTACTTATTTTTGAGAGACAGAGAAAGACAGAGCGTGAGCAAGGGAGGGGCAGAGAGAGAGAGAGAGAGAGAGAGAGAGAGAGAGAGAGAGAGAGAATCAAAAGCAGGCTCCAGGCTCTGAGCTGTCAGGACAGAGCCTGACACAGGGCTCGAAACCACGAACTGTGAGATCATGACCTGAGCTGAAGTTGGACTCTTAACTGATTGAGCCACCCAGGTGCCCCTGCTTCCTATTACAAAAGATCTAGGTTTCCTAAATTCAGAATTTCTCTCTAGTAACATGACACACCATGTGTGCAGGTGTCACCCAGTCCCTCTGTTAGCCCCTGGGAATTAAGGCTCAAGACACAAATAAAAGAAAATGTTGATGTTCTGGCTATTGCTATTGCTATGAGATATAAAGTCCTTTGTCTCTGACCCAGGATCTCCTCTCTTCTGCTAACACAGATGAAATTGCAGCAGGCTAACTTGTTAAACTGAAAGTAGGATAAAATCTCAGACCTTCAGAGTTCTGGAAATTGGGATTTCCATCTTTCTCTGAAGGTTAGGAGATTTGCTAACAGTAAGCCTTAGTCCCATACTTCCATCTTCCTGTAGGACAAAAATCAGCTGAAGATGAAAAAGGCACACATTGCCCATTTTATCACAGCTAGCCACTCTCTCATTTATACTACTGGTTGATACCTTTGGATATTTGTGCTTGCCACCCTATTCCATGGTATGGTTATCTAAGCAGCAACCAAATTACAGGCTTACTCCAACATCTGGAGCTAATGGGTCATTCAAAATTTGTGCACTGTTTTAATATTCACTGATAAGCACTACTGCTAAGCACTGCAGCAACATCATTAATCAAAAAACATTTTAAAAACTAATAGATAGGGGCGCCTGGGTGGCACAGTCAGTTAAGCGTCCGACTTCAGCCAGGTCACGATCTCGCGGTCCGGGAGTTCGAGCCCCGCGTCAGGCTCTGGGCTGATGGCTCAGAGCCTGGAGCCTGTTTCCGATTCTGTGTCTCCCTCTCTCTCTGCCCCTCCCCCGTTCATGCTCTGTCTCTCTCTGTCCGAAAAATAAATAAACGTTGAAAAAAAAATTTAAAAACTAATAGATAAATCTAGCTGACTAAAAAGAGAATGATTTCATTTAAAGATTACATGGTTCCTGTTAAAGAGAAAAAGATGTATATTATTGTAGCAAAAGTTACTACAAGAAAGGAAAAAAGAACTAGAAAGTCACTGGATATAAATAAAGGTGGTAAGGGAAGAGTCTTATTGGAAGGTGGTGAACATCACAGAAAATGAGGGCCATAACTTTCTTACGAGCTCTCAGGTTTAAAAAAAAAAAATCCCACTAGGGACCTAGTGAACTTAAAATATATTTTTATCGTTGTGCAGGAGTCTTTCCTTATACTGATTTCCCCTGGGTAATGTCAGTTAAGGAAAATAAAGTATGAAAACTATGATAAGTTCCCAGGAGTTCCAGCTCACAAGTACCCTAAGTGAACAATTGGTAGTCTTTTGGGATGCAATGCATTTCCAAAATGTACAGACTTAGTTCTTTCTCCTCTTGGATATTGGTCCAGGCACCTCCAGCACATATTCTAAATGTTTTTACATTAGTTATAATCAAAATGCCTTCTGTATTAGTTTCCCAGGTTGGCCATAACAAATTACCAAATTACCTGGGTGGCTTAAAATGGAAATGTATACTCTCATAGCTGGAGGCTAGGAGTCTGAAATCAAGGTGTTAGCAGAGCCATGCTCCTTCTGAAGACCCTTGGAAAGAATCCCCCTTGTTTCTCCCTAAGTTCCTGTGGTTGCCAAGAATCCTCTATGTTCCCTGACTCGTACACACATCCTCCAGCCTCTGCGTTGTCTTCACATTGTGTTTTCCTTGTGTGTTTATGTCTCTAAGTTTCCCTCTTTTTTTTTTAATTTATTTAAGTTTTTATTTATTTATTTTTAAGAGAGAGAAAGCACAAGGGGGGAGGGGGAGGGTGGGCAGAGAGAGAAGGAGAGAGAATCCCAAGCAGGCTCTGCACTCTCAGCCCAGAGACCGATGTGGGTCTCGAACGCACAAACTGAACCTGAACTGAAGTCCAAGGCTTAACAGATTGAGCCACCCAGGGGCCCCTAAGCTTCCCTCTTATAAGGACACCAGCAATGTGACTGTGGACCTCTTTGTAATTTCATTATAATCTGAAAAGATCCTATTTGCAGAAAAAAAGGTCACATTCACAGATAACAGGCACATGAATTTTGAAGGTACACTCACTATTCAACACAGTACAACTTCTCATCAAGTGAATGTTTAGATTTCTAAATCCAGGGATTTTGCTTCTAAGAAGATTGGCTCAATGGAATAAACTGGAGGCGTCCAGCTTCATTCATTTAATAAGATTAAAATGTATCCTAATTACCTCTAGCCAGCCATTCTAGTTTCCCATAACTTCATTTAAAAATGCTCGCCATTATTTTTACACAAATAATATGGTAAATCTGACCTTCAGTTCCCTTATTAAGTCAAACAGAGCTTCCCAAATTGCTTATTTTTAACCAGAAAATAGGCAAGAGAAATTATTTTTCAGCTGTCAGGTAATTATGACACATCAATATAACAATGTCTTCTTAGACTGCTAAAAAAATATTCAGTTCCCACAAAGTGCTCCTCTGCAACAAATTACTGTAATACA
This sequence comes from Herpailurus yagouaroundi, assembly GCF_014898765.1. Classification (NCBI taxonomy): domain Eukaryota; kingdom Metazoa; phylum Chordata; class Mammalia; order Carnivora; family Felidae; genus Herpailurus; species Herpailurus yagouaroundi. Next base: position 69,101,546 of record NW_024412391.1, read on the forward strand.
GACAGGGTACTTATCAGGTACTGTGAGATGCACTTCTAAATTGGGAGAATGGAAAATCAATGTGGACCACATACAGTGACTATATAATTACAAACTCATGAAATTATAACTCTTTCCAGGAAATTATTACATCATTGTATCTTTTTAAAATAACAGAAGTTTAAATCAATTGCTCTATATGAATTTTTTAGCATAAGAGATGTATATTATCTAAAACTTTATTCTGTAGTTGATGTCTGAACATTAACATTGAGAAATATAACTGATTAGGAGATAGTTCTGCAAAAAGAAAGCATATGTGGCATCCCTAAAATGAAGAAAAAGATTATGTTACATCTGAAAAGAAGACTTTTGTTGTTGTTTTCTTGTCCTTTTTCTCCCCCCCCCCCCCAAGAAAAATGAGGGTCTGGGGTAAGGAGAAAACGGACTTTTTCCCCCACTTCTACCATGAATTTATCCTCCTTTATTTTCATTTCCATTCTATCATTCTCCCTCTACTCCTTTTCTGAAGAAGTAAGGATAAGTAGCATGCTTTTTCCCTCTTATACCTTGAGTCTCAAACACTTGAGCTCAAGAACTCAACACCAGCATTCAGCATTCCCTCCCTGGATGATTGTGAATTAGCTCAGGGTGGATTTAAATGCACATACAAAAAACTGACTTTCTAAGGAGGAACTTCTTAAGCAATGTCCTTCAGAGAGACAAACTGGTATATTTATTTATTTTTTTAATTTTTTTTTTCTTCAACGTTTTTTTTTTATTTATTTTTGGGACAGAGAGAGACAGAGCATGAACGGGGGAGGGGCAGAGAGAGAGGGAGACACAGAATCAGAAACAGGCTCCAGGCTCTGAGCCATCAGCCCAGAGCCTGATGCGGGGCTCGAACTCACGGACCGCGAGATCGTGACCTGGCTGAAGTCGGACGCTTAACCGACTGCGCCACCCAGGCGCCCCCAAACTGGTATATTTAAGGCTGTATCTGATGAAAAGTGAAATTAAGTTTGGAAAAGTAAGTGTTGTTGTTTTTTGTTTTTCCCCCAGCAACTGTTTCTGTGGACACAGGTTGGTCATTTGCCATGTTTTTGTTGCTTATTTTCTTGTAAAATGAAAGTGGGAGTTGAATTACATGGTATCTATGATTTGTAATCTATTTTTTATTATTGTTTTTTGTTTGTTTTTGTAATTTACTTTTAAAAAATCAAAGGTTACCAACTTTTTTCTTTTAAATACCAGGCCAACTTCCAAAAATTCAGTATCTTATATACAGCACTTAGCATAAAGCAATCAAATTGAAAACCAGTAACATAAGATTTGGAAATGTTTTTAATGTTTAACACAAAATTTTTAAACAATTTAAAAATTGTTTCTAAAATCTAAATAATTTCTGAGTCAACTGAAGGTTGATCGGTGTGGGGGCTGGGGGGGTGGGGAAATGAGTAACGGGCATTGAGGAGGGCACTTGTTGGGATGAGCACTGGGTGATGTATGTAAGTGATAAACCACAGGAATCTACCACTGAAGCCAAGACTACACTGTATGTTAGCTAACTTGAGAATAAATTAAAAATAAAAATAATAAATAAATAAATAAATAAATAAATAAATAATTTGTGAGTCATATAAAAGTCATGGTATAGGGGCACCTGGGTGGCTCAGTCAGTTAAGCATTCCAACTCTTAATTTCGGCTCAAGTCATGATCTACGGGTTTGTGAGATTGAGCTTCACCTCGGGCTCTGCACTGACCATGCAGAGCCTGCTTGGTATTATCTCTCTACCTCTCTCTCTCTCTGCCCCTCCCCTGCTTGTGTGTGCTCTCTCTCTAAATAAGTAAATAAATAAATTTTTTTAAAGAGTCATGGTTATAAATTACGGAAAAAATGTATATGGACAGCAAAAAGATGTAGGTATCAGAACTTCATGAATACTGCTAAAATAGTACTTAAGAGTAAATTTTACATTCCTAGATGATTACAGAAAATAGGACTGATAATGAATCAGCTAAACATTTAACTCAATGAGTTATGAAAAGAACAAAGTGCTTTTAAAGTAAAAGCAGTAAACATTAATAACAAAAGTAAAGCTGATTCTTTGAAAAAATGTTTTAAAAAAAGTTTCAGGATTGATCAAGTAAAAGAGTAAAGGCATAAACAAATGGAAATAAAACAGGAGACACAACAATATAGAATTCAATTTTAAAAACCTTGAGAAGATTTGAAACAAATATAGCAAAATACTAACATGTTAAGTGTACACATGGTATGTTATAATACATGCAATTTTTAATGTTTTAAGTATTTCAAAATTACAGGAATATCACAGGTCAGCTGCTGATAGCTTATGATTTTCAATTTAAAATTGACTTAGAAGTGGCTCTAAAATACTTTGGAAAGGAAACACATGTGGATGTGAGCCTGAGCACAGGTGACGAACTTAGCACTAGGTGAGCAGATGTGAGGCTCACAATCTGGTTCTTGGTATTCCTGTTTATAGTTACTGCATCCTTTTATGGCAGGGGGAGAAACAGGATCTCTCACACCTGTCCAAACTGGACTTCGCCCCACACAGTGTTGGGTGAATAGGAGCAACTACCCTATTTCCTAATGATGGGCTTAATTCATTCACTTATTTTTTTTGTTCAACAGATATTTATTGTCTTCTAGGCACACAACATGCTGAAGGCTAGGTACACACTACAAGTTTCCACAGGAGCTTACTCTTGGAGTAACTTCTCATGGAATGTACAGTCTAGGGGCACAGACGATTGTTTTATTGTGAAGCAGAGTGTGAAGGATAGCTTTTGTTGATCCGGCTGTGCCTCCTGTGCCCTGAGTAGGATCAGAAACTGGCAGGAAGAATGGGCAGAAGCCACCAAAGGCCTAGCTAGAAATTCTTTACAAACTGTCACTCTACCTTAATAATAATATCAAAACTGATATTTATGGAGCACTTTCTCTACCCAAAGCTCTGGGCTACATGTTTGTCTTACTCATTTCATAGATGAGGAAAATGAACAAAGAAGGAATAAGGACTGTTCAAGGTCCTACAAATACAAATTGGCAGAGTCAGGATATGAATTTAGGACTGGCTAGCCTTAATGAGACTGTCAGTCTTTAAGCTTTACTGCTTCTAAACTACAGACCTGTTCTGGACTTCGAAACAAAAGAAGTGCTTAATTATATCTGTTAACACTACTCAAGAAAAATTGAAAAAAAATTGTTTTTTAATCAGAAAAGTACATTAAAAAGCTCAAGAAGATAGCACTTACTCTGCACAAAAATCTAATTGTCATGTGGAATGCCTACTGACCCCACTCAGAATTACCAAAGCCACTATTGTGCTTTCCAGAGACAGTTAAAAGTACTCTTCCAGATTTTCGAGAATATTGAGAAAAGAGAAAAATCAATGTGTAAACCCAAAGGCGGATTGGTCCAATTCTTGTAGGTCATACCTGATTTCTTTGAGTTGAGGCTCTGGTCACAGATAATACTCCTGCTTTGATCACATCCCTTCTTGTACCACCTCCTGCTCTATCCACCCTCTCTGGTTTCTTTCAGTTTCTCTAAGGCACCAAGATCCTGCATCAGGGCCTCTGGATCCTTACACATGCTAATTTCACTGCCTGCAAAGCTGTTCCTCTCCCACTTCACCTGCCTGTTACTTATTTTTCAAACTTCAGAATTCATATCATATCCTTAAGGAAGGCTTTCCTAACCAAGCAGACTAGATGAGGTCTCCCATAAAATGCTTTCGGGACATGGACTTAATTCCCTTTACAGCACTTTCATAACTGCCATTTGAAAAGCTCTTTTGGTAGTTATTTTCATTATGCCTGTCATCCCCACTGAACTGTAAGTGTTGAGAGTGAGAAGTGTATCATACTATTCATAGCTACATCCCTAAGCTGATGGCAAGCACTCAATATATATCTATTGAAAGAAGGAGAAGTGAGAACACAAACAGGGTATCTGAGAATTTAGGTTTTTTCCCACTGTCATAAATCTCTAATGTCACCTTTCATAGTTCCTTAAACTCCACATGGGTACGTTTTCAGAAGTTTCCCATAGGGATAATCAGGTCCACTTGGATCTACCTCCCATTCTAACTCTTACATGCAACAAAAAGGCTGTTATGATAAAACATCAAAAGGAGCCCTGATCAATTACCCCTCCAAAATGGCTCAAACCACTCAAAGCTAAGGTACTTATTCTCTGGTCATTATTACCTGTTCTTATTTTTATAGTGGCCACTTATTCACTGGAAAATAAGCATTTTTTATAAATGAGTAAGAAAATGACACTAGGACAACATAGGGAATAATCTATGGTTTTTGTTTTTTGGTTTTTTTTGCTTCAAACCAGTTTCAAACTTGTCAAAAACATTTCCACAACTTCCTGTTCAATCATAATTACTCTAGTAATTGTTCACTCTAAATTCAAAAAAAATTGCAACAGTAGATTTATATAAGACATTATATAATGAAAAATTAACTCTATGATTAGAATTAAAGAAGGAACAATATTCTATTACAAAATAGTTAATTGGTTCTAAACATAGAAATACCATTAGTTAGTGCTACTTTTAATTTTAACTTACGGCTGAACATGTCTTTTTAAGTTTATGGATAACATTTTGAATATTAACAGATGAAATAATTATTTAGGGACTTAATTGGAAAAAATATTACACTAGAAAGAAAAGAAATAGGACTTTCTACTCAAACTGGTTACAAACAGAGCTTTGAAATAGAACTCATACTGATACCAGCTGTCACTTTTCATTTCTCCCTGCTCCTATCCCTAAGATACTTGACCTGTATAAACTGGTAATGGGCCAATATATTTTCTTCAGGCTACAAATTTAAGACTACTTGCAATCTTAACAATGCCATTAAGGTAGCTGATGCATTATACATGATGATGGACCTACAGCAACCCTGCTTTAGTCCCAAGGGAAAAGAAAATTTACTTAATCCCCAAAGAATTTCTTCCTATAATGCAAAGAGAATCAAATCGTGAAATGTGAGACCTTCCTGAAACCACACTGATTACAAGATGGCAGAGGAGCATATGTCTGCATAAGCTTGCCAAGGGAAAAATGCACACACTGTCCAGCTCATCAAAAGGATACTAAAATAGAGACTAGCTGTGGCTAAAAAATAAAGTTAGGAAACATACCCAGAATAAATATCACATGTAAGGAAGAAACAAACACTTTAGAATTTTTAAACTAAATTTGTGTAGCTCTTTAACTCTTCCATGGGGGGGGGAGGGGGTGGCGTGTGGGTGTGGGTGCACACACATGGGGAAAGAAAAGGGAATGGGTATTTTGAAGCAGGCTGGCAGAAATATAATCAAATATCTTCTAGTCTCTTGGCACGATGATGATATGTTTCGGCTTAGTTACTCTTGTCCATAGAACTTCACATTTCCTCCAGATGCAAATAAATTTACACATAGGCATAAGATGGGCATAAGAACCCAGCCATGTGTTTGCCATGTGCAAGACAGTAACATATTTCAAAGGGTTATAATTTAGCAGCCTTGGCAAATTCTTATACTGAATGATAGTCTAACCTCTATGGAGAACAAAGAATAGTTAAAAATAAATCCCAAGAGAATGGGGCACCTGGTTTGCTCAGTCGGTGATGCATCTGACTTCGGCTCAGGTCACGATCTCATGGCTCTTGAGTTTGAGCCCCGTGTCGGGCTCCGTGCTGAAAGCTCAGAGCCAAGAAACTGCTTTGGATTCTGTGTCTCCCTCTCTCTCTGTTCCTCCCTCGCTCACGCTCTGTCTCTTAAAAATGAATAAACACTAAAAAAAATTGTTTTTAATAAGTAAATAAACCCCAAGGGAAAATGGCTAAAAAAACAGGGCTTCCTTAGAAGGCATTTGGTTTTCTTTAGAACAGAAATTTTATATTTAGAATAACTGAAATTCACCTAAACCAAATGATTACATCTTCACTGTATGGCTTACTAAAACAAGTGCCAATGGAGAGGTAATTGCAAATGGTAAACTGAAGTGTTACAACTTAAATATTTGTATTCTGATTCCTCTGTTATTATTTGTTTCCATACAGAAAGTAGACTATAGTGGAAAATAGTAGGAATTCTGGCAGCAGACTACTTGGATTTAAATTCTTGGGGAAGTTAGTTATTAAACTTTCTGTGTCTTTGTTTCTTCACTGCAAAATGAGGATAGCAATGGTACTATTGGAGGATACATAACTTAGCGTATGTGAAATTTTTTTTTTAATTTTTTTTTCAACGTTTATTCATTTTTGGGACAGAGAGAGACAGAGCATGAACGGGGGAGGGGCAGAGAGAGAGGGAGACACAGAATCGGAAACAGGCTCCAGGCTCCGAGCCATCAGCCCAGAGCCCGACGCGGGGCTCGAACTCCCGGACCGCGAGATCGTGACCTGGCTGAAGTCGGACGCTTAACCGGCTGCGCCACCCAGGCGCCCCGCGTATGTGAAATTTTTATTAGACTAGTATCCAGCACATAGTTAGTACCACACCACCATCTGCTATTTCTTCAACTGCCACCAGTACTTCTAATCTTATTATTCCTCAGTCCAGTTACCAGTATTGATCCCATCAGAATATCAATACGATTCAAAGAGGTACAGATCGCTTAAAACAAAAAAACCCCTGATGGTAAAATGAGCATCCGTGGGGTAATAATTATTCATTTGCAAAAATGCAGAATTTTGAGAATGATATAAAACAGAAGCACAGCTAGGCATTTTATTTTTAAATTCCATTAAGGTGAGTACAGTTAGCTGGAAAGAACATGCTACCAATAACCTTAAGGAAGCAAAATGAGTTTGGCTTTTAAGGAGAATTGGTTAACTCTTGCAAGCAGCTAACATTAAAACCACCGGCAGCAGTAATTTGCCATGAAGAAAGATTGAGTCCTGCAGATAGCAATGAAAACATAGGACTTTATGCAGGAAAGCAACACATCGTAATTATCAGTCAACAAAGCCAGCTGACTAGGATTCACAAACATTAACCATCAAATAGATGGCTTTTCCAGCTATACTTTTGTTCACAATTTAAAATACTTATATGAGGATATATGGTTCTTGCACTAGTAACGGAAAATTAAGGAGTCGTCATTTCAATATAATTCACTATTTGAAGATTAAAATATTTAAAAATGAGCAACAGCTCAACTCTGGACCAGAAGCACAAGGCTTCCCTGTGCTGTCTCTAGTTGCAGTTACAGAATCATTTCTAAATCAGGAGATCCTAGAATTGAATACCACTACCAGCCCCCATTATTATTCAATTCAATAACTTATTAAATTGCTGGAAGATTAACCTTACTTATATACATATTTTGTAGAAAGTCTAGATCTCATTCTTGGAGGATTCTTATATCCTCAGGTTTAAAAAAATAATTAGCTATGTCAGCAGTTATAGACTAGTGAAATCATTGAATATAATAAAATGCATCTGGTAACTAAATATTCATGCATAAGAAAAATAGGTAGATCAATAATTCTTTAAAAGTCATTCAAGTTTTACTACTAGTCAGACTGATGTTACATCATGGCTAAACTGTCTCAGACAACGGAGAAGAAATTTCTTGAAGTCATCTAATTTTAAAAATCACGTATTTGTGGGTTGCCTGGGTGCTCAGTCGGCTGAGTGTGCAACTCTTGTGGTTGGCTCAGGTCGTGCTCTCACGGTCGTGAGATCAAGCCCCATGTGGGACTGCACTGAGCATGGAGCCTGCTTAGAATTCTCTCTCTCCCTCTCTCTACCCTGACCCCATCCTGCTTGCATGCACATGCGCTCTCTCTCTTTCTCTCTCTCTCAAAATAAATTAAAAAAATTTTTTTAAATTGTGTATTTGTGGTGAACTTGGTTTTTATTTTATTTTATTATTTTTTAAAAAATTTTAAGTTTATTTTGAGACAGAGAGCAAGCAGGGGAGGGACAGAGAGAGGACGAAAAGAGGATCTGAAGCAGGCTCTGTGATGATAGCAGACAGCCCAATGTGGGGCTCAAACTCATGAAGTGTGAGATCATGAACTGAGCCTAATCAAGAGTTGGATGCTTAACTGACTAAGCCACCCAGGCACCCCTGAACTTGGTGTTCATTAGTGTAAAAAGTTATCACGTCTATATATATGACATATGAAAATCTCCCCCCTGGTAAAGAGAACCTGTGTGAGGTACCTGCACAACCTGTAACACCTGTCCCTGAAATTGACCTTCATCCTGTACCTAGGGTTTTGCTCACAGAGTTTTGACTCAGTGGTGAAAGTCCTTAGCCTAAATCTCCCAGAAAATCTAGCAACAAGAACATAAATACAAATTCTGACATATGGGTAGCTGCATCTGCCAAACATACTATCAATGCTTCACTAAATTGTTTGTAATAATTTTAATCAACTCTATTTACACACACTTGGTTAAAAAAACAAAAACAAAAAAAAAAACCTCCCTGACAAAATTGAGACCAAAAACCACTTCAGTTTATAGTAAATGAACTGTATCTCAATAGAACTGTTTTTTTAAAAATAATCCCAGTTACCATGGCAGCAGGAACCCCCCCAAAGGACCAACTAAGGGTCTTTGATTGATAGTCTGCCCCTCAGCCATCCTTAAAATGCACATCACCGAGTTACTTTACTAGATAAAGGCCTTCTCCATTTCCACAGAGCCAGGGGAAATGCCTGAACCTTGTATTTGAAATTAAAGGTGATACAACTAAGAGCTTACATGAAAACTTCTATAAATAGATCCATTAAAAAAAAGTCCTCTCTAAAAGCATCTTTCCAGATCATGTGACTTAATTACCGTCTAGGTAACTAAGTATTATTCCCTTATCCAAGAAGCTCTGAAAAAGCTACTGTAGTGAGAATTCAAGATAGAAAGCATGTCCCTCAAATGTGAAGGAAAGTTGTAAACAGACACATTTTGGAAGAGAAACGCTGTTGTTGAGTTGTCCTCCTAAAAAAACAAAAACAAAAACAGAAAACAACATTTTAAAAAGCTTTTGTGTAGATCACTTGGCAACAGTGGCTGTTGCTTGCATTTCATGTCAAAGACAGCCTCAAAACAAAGAGATCACCTAAAAGCTACTTGAAAAAAACACAAGTCTCCATTTCAGAAGATTCATCACTGAAGCAATGGTATAGAGGGCCCTGTACTAATGCATGCAGCAAAATTTACTGCACACCCAAGCCTGGTTTTCCTTGTCTTCTTAATCACTTACTCTTTCTTCTTCCTTCTATAGAAAGAACCAGGATTCTGAACAGTAATGCAGTTTTGAGAATCAATAAGGAAACTTGATACTCAGAATAAGCAAAAACAGATTAACCCCTTTGTTCATCTTTTCTGCTGCAATACATATATATAATGACACTTTGGCAGTTAAATAGCAATTTTTGTGTTCCCATGGCCAAAAAATAAATAGTTCAAGCATTTACGCACTACTCAATTGCATGCAATGAATTCAAGAAAAATCTCTCTCATAAAAGGATATGTTAAGCTTTTGTCATTAAAATAAAAAGTAGAAGCAGAATGCAGTCACTGAACTATAATCTATATTTTAAATAGACTAAATCCTTCTACTAATGACAAACTGAGAACATTTTTTTACTTAAGAAAGCAGTCCACAATATTTTATAGCAACACATAATTATTTGGGGGGGTAGTTTTTTTGCAAACAAAACAAGTTAAAAGATATCTTAAGAAACATTTATTTAATACATTGTAGGCTTTTTAAACTATTCAAGTGTCGAACATTATGTTCATCGTGGAGAAATAAGAAAATGAAACATGAGAAGGCTTGAAAATAATTCAAAATAACAAGGAATTTTTTATGGATACCATTCAGGCTTAAAGGAACTACAAAGTTAGCATAAGCCAGGAAGGTATATGTTGCCCTGATGGTCATCACATTTAATATTTTCTAAGTGATCTCTTAAAGCTATTCTCCACTAGAAGCTTTTTTCCTATCTTTGACACATTCATTGTGGAAAACAAAAAGATTAAAGGCAGGATTAAAAAACAAGTTAATCTCTTCTTTATGAAAGAAGAATGAGCTAGAAATTGACTTATAAAAATGAGTGCAAAAGGAATCTAGAGATTCGGCCTGTAGCACAGGTATCTGCTGGTAGATGGTACCACTCTGTGCTGTTAATCTTTCATGGAGCTTCAACCCCAGGGAGCTAAGACGATGTGAACAGCAGGAGAAAAACTATGGTAGAAAAACTCAGGCTTTCTCCTTGCCTCTATATCAACTTTACTGATATTCTATTTCCAGAAGTAACATTAGCCATTTCAATTTTCTTAGAAAGTATTTTATTTATTTATTTTTAAATTTTTCTTTTAAAGAAAAAGGGAGAAAGAGCAGGGCAGAGGGGCAGAGGGAAAGAGAGAGAATCCCAAAGAAGCTCCACGCTAAGTGCAGAGTTCAACACAGGGCTTGATCCTGCAACTCGGGGATCATGACCTGAGCTGAAATCAAGAGTCTGACACTCAACCAACTAAGGCCCTCCTTAGGAAGTATTTTTATGAGAATTACACCATCATTCTTTTACAGTAAAAGGTTTCCTCGAGTCACAATAACCTTTCCTGCCCTCAGGTAAACACTTTTTCCTCTGGCACCTGCACCCCAACACACAGCAATTCCTCTACCCACTTGTATACTCAACCTTGATCCACACTCCTCTGCTTTCTTACTATCTTTTTACTGCCACTATGGGCATAAACTGAGACAATGATCCTTGAGTGCCCTCAATTCAATTAAATGATGGACAGTAACCAGTTGATTGACAAAGTCAATGCTGTATAATGAGCATTCTGTACACAGCCATTAGGATCCTGATCCAAAGACAAGCTGGGAGTACTCATATATAGTAGATTAGAAACAATTTGAGCTAATTAGAGACTTAGCAGCTATTACTTTTGCTTATAAGACATCAAAAAATCTAACCAAAAAAATATTGTTATAACAAATGATACTGATGACTGGTCATGGTCTTTCATAGGTAATAAATACAATAAATCATATCTCTACCAAGATAACTATTCTTTTTCACCCAAAGGAAATCTGCCCCGTTCCACATCTATATATATTCTTGATAGATTCCTTTCCTAATGATCCAAAATTCCTACTATGGTGATTTTCCTGAGATGTGATAAGTAAAACAGGCTTTGTACTAGATGTGTCTTTACCATATGTTGCACAAGGCAAATGACATAACTGAAAAACTACCCTAACACACAACCAAATTTGAGAGAAATACCTGAAAGGTCTTTGAGTAGACCACCACTTCAGGTTAAGGATAAGACTATAAAGGAGTCATTAGGTACCTCCAAAATGAATTAGGTATGTATAAAATCAGTCCAAATTAAATACATTTCAGTTTTCATGGCTATCCTCTCTTACATAATATAGAATATATGGTAGATAATATGGTATAAGAGTCAGCTCGGGAGTTAAATAGCCTAGATTTCAAATGTGGCTCTACTACTTTTCACTGTGTTGATTTCAGCAAGTTACATAACCTCTATATACCTCAGTTTCCTGTCAAGTGTCATAATAATTATATTTATAATCACAGGTCATTTTGAACACCAAATACATATAAGTTCATGTGCCTGTCACATCACAAGCAATAAATACCATGATTATTAGTATTATAACACTGATTAACCAGAGTCTATATAACTGGAAACCAATTAAGCTGAATATTGGCAGCTTTCAAGACAAAAAAGCTAGCTAACAATAAAACAGTGAGCTGCACAGTGTACACTCATTTGCTGCTGCTCATCAATCCTAATTTACTTTGTCTCAAGAATCTAGATATACAGTTCTTCACAGTCAAAATGAAAAGATTTTGTTCCCAAGATACTCTGATCAGTTGAAGCTTACTGTTAAAATTCTTTTTAAATGTTTTTTATTTATTTTTGAGACAGAGAGAGACAGAGCATGAGTGGGGGAAGGGCAGAGAGAGAGGGAGACAGAATCTGAAGCAGACTCCAGGCTCTGAGCCATCAGCACAGAGTCTGATGCAGGGCTCAAACCCACAAGCTGTGAGATCATGACCTGAGCTGAAGTAGGACCCTCAACCAATTATGCCACCCAGGTGCCCCTTAAAATTCTTTTAAAAGTTCATATTAAACACATAAAAGTTCTCTCTAAGCTAAGGGACAAATTTAGAATTTAATTTTTAAATGAAATGTAAATAAATTTAAGTGAAAGATGAGATTAATATGTCTTATTAAAGGTACAAAAATATTTTTTTTCTGCTTAAAGCCTTTATTTTTGTAACCTTTGAAGAAAAGTTTTTTAAAAAACTTTAAAATCATGATTCTGTATCTATCTGACCAGAATAAAACCACCTTTGACAAGGCATAGAATGTCTTTGCAGACAATTCACATTACTATCTTAAGGAAAGATCACTGACACATATTTCATTTTACTCTAAATATAAAACTGCAGTCAACAGCAAAATCCAGACTGTGAGAAAACACACAAGATCAACAATTTATCTGTGGAAGAAACAAATTTGTTGTAAAAAGAGAAAGATATGGGGAAACCAATGGATTAAAAGAGACTTTTTAAAAATCATTTAAAAAACTTGGGCAAAATTAAACTACAGGGATACATGCTTGGGTAATAAAACAATAAATAAAACCAGAAAAGTCACAATAGTATTTACAAGTCTATAAGAGGAGGCAGGAGGAGCTCAGCTTTGGGAAGTATCACACAGAAGAGCTGGTCAAGCTCTATTTCTTGAATTGGATAGTGGTTATGGAGTATTCACCTTAGTAATTTCCGTGCCAGTGTTATATATTAGAAAAAAAAATGTTTGGAAAAAAAAAAGGTTTGAAAAATATAATCGGAATCTAAAAGATTTGCCAAAGTAGCTATTATGTACTTTTCCATGCAAATACATTCCTTTCCCACAGTCATACTCACACACTTAAATAAATGCATTGTACCTGAGTCTCACAAATAAAGGTTCCATGACACGTGAGCAGTTATTTATCAGATTGATGTCTACTCATTGCTTAAATCTGGCATAAATGAATTTGGTTTTCTGTCATCAAAAAAGTAGAGTTTTGGGGCACCCAGTTGGCTCAGTCGGTTGAGCATCTGACTTCGGCTCAGATCATGATCTCGCAGTTTGTGGGTTCGAGCCCTGCATCGGGCTCTGTGCTAACAGCTTGGAGCCTGGAGCCTGGAGCCTGCTTAGGATTCTAGGTCTCCCTCTCTCTCTGCCCCTTCCCCACTCATGCTCTGTCTCTTGAAAAATAAATAAAAACGTTTAAAAAAAATTTTTAAAGAAGTAGAGTTTTGTCTTGATTTCATACCCTTCATTTATTTCACTTCCAAAAGCAAAGCCAATTTAAAAACAAAACCAAACCAAATAGAGCTCTTAGGAAAGGTGTTATGGGCTTAATTGTATTCCCCTGAAATTCTTATGTTGAAGTCCTAACTCCCTACTATTTCAGACTGTAAAGATAGTCTTCAAAGAAGTAATTAAGTTAAAATGAGGTTGTTAAGAGCAGGCACTAATCCAACATGATGAATGTCCTTTTAAGAAGAAATTGGAGGGGTGCCTGGGTGGCGCAGTCGGTTAAGCGTCCGACTTCAGCCAGGTCACGATCTCGCGGTCCGAGAGTTCGAGCCCCGCGTCGGGCTCTGGGCTGATGGCTCAGAGCCTGGAGCCTGTTTCCGATTCTGTGTCTCCCTCTCTCTCTGCCCCTCGCCCGTTCATGCTCTGTCTCTCTCTGTCCCAAAAATAAATAAACGTTGAAAAAAAAAATTAAAAAAAAAAAAAAGAAGAAATTGGAGAACAGATATACACAGAGGAAAAATCACGTAAAGCCATATGGAGAAGGCACCATCTACAAGCCTCAGAGGAAACCAACCCATTTGACACCTTGGTCTTGAACTTCCAGCCTCTAGAATTGTAAGAAAATACATTTCTGTTGTTTAAACCACTCTGTGGTACTTTGTTATGGGAGCCTTAGCAAACTAGTACAGCACATAAGAAAAAAAAATTTTTGAAGAGGTAATAGAAAGAAGAAAAAGAAATACAAAATGTTACAATTTTACAATTTTAGTTGACTCATAATGTACAGTGAAAAGAAAAGCTTAAGAAAATTCTGAGTCATTAGTAAAGAAAAGAGAACAGATTACATTAAAAAGAAACACCCCAATGGGCTAAGCACAAAGGGCAAGACACGAGGGAACCAGCAGGAAAATAACTGGCTACTGACTGAATTGATGGGGCAGGATTCAGAGCTTTCAGTGTGGTTTCTGGAAAAAACCCAGAGGAGAATTTTGAGTTAGGTTTTTAAAGGGACTAGACACAAATGGAGGTGATGGGTGAGATCCCAGTGGTTTTCTGAAAGGGAGAAACGTCTTCTGGCCCAAGGGTTTAAATGCAGGTGGATTTTATTATTTCCCTGGTTTAATAGGGTTGGGGTTTAGGCAACCATCAAACAAAGAAAATGAAATTCTCAGACTGGAAAATCAGCAAAGATTGTGCAGAAAGTCAGTGCTCTGAGTGTTATATATACCCATGGAGCCTAATGATCTCAGAGTGGAGTACGCTCTGTTGATTAAGTACAAGTTTCCTGAAAAGGGACATTACTGGAGCAACAGCAGATGGCTCTTTGCTCGATCTGCCCTCCATGCTCGTATTTGCATTTCATCATTCCACTGACAGGCATAAATAGAAATAGTGAACTGCCTGTTTCTTTTCCTCTTTAATTTAACAATAACAAATACTCTGCATTCAGAAAAGCAACATACAAAATAGGGAAGTAAAGCCAAGCAACGGGAAAGAGAATAAAAGCCCAGAGATTCTAAATCTAGGTAATTTTTTCCAACTATAAGCAACATGGCACCATTCTCCTGTGTCATGCCTGGAAGCATCCTGACGTCCTTTCTGCAGAAAGGCAGTGAAATAAATCAACCAACCATTCCATTTGTCAGCCTTAACAAGTTTAGAATAACTTTCTGGAAGGACTGGCATAATTATTATAAATTAGTTCACTTGTAAAAATTAACACATTTTGTTTTTAATCTTTATCAAAGATATCTATACATGATATAGAAATTTTGCTTATAAAGCAAGATACAATACTGCAGATGTATATGATAGCAAATATACAAAACATTAAAATATAAATATGTGCACAGGGCAAAACAATACTAAAAGAAAATACAATAAAATTAAAACAAAGTTTACCTCAGTGATGAATTTTAGTGAGTTTTCATTTTTATTTTTACTTTTATCTACTTGTAAGTTTTCTAAAACGAGTCTGTATCAAATGTATATTCGGAAAAAGAAAGCAAATATATATAAATGGTATTATAATTCTGACAAGGCAAATAGGTAGTCTGAACTCTTTTCGGAAGAAAATAAACACTTAGCCAAAACTTATAATACTACAAAATGAGCCTAAAAAAAAAAATGAGCCTAAAAAAAACCTTTGGGTGGATCAAAACCTGAGGGTGGAATACCCTCAGATTACATCATCATCAGTAGACCAGAAAAAAATACACATGCCTATGTCTGCAACTGGAGGAGGATTTTATTTACAAGGCATCTCTTCAGAGCTTACTTGACAAGAATCAATATCCCGGGGCACCTGGATGGCTCAGCTGCTTGAGTGTCCAACTTTTGATTGACTATTGATTTCGGCTCAGATCATGATCTCATGGTTCGTGAGTTCGAGCCGCACATCTGGCTCCATGCTGACAGCATGCTTCGGATTCTCTCTCTCTCTCTCTCTCTCAGTTTCTCTCTCTTTCTCTCTCTCTCTCTCTCTCTCCCCCTCCCCCACTTTCTCTGTCTCTCTCTGTCTCTCTCTCAAAATAAATAAACTTAAAAAAAAAAAAGAACAATATCCTGAGATTTCTCTCTCCAGGGATTTAAAACCTCCTGGGACTACCCTGAACACCAAATAAATTTATCATTTTACCAGGGGAATGTTTTTTCCAACTGAATGCAAAGTCACATACCTACCCTGGACCCAAGATTTCACCTTTTGGTTCTCAGGGCTAATCTTAAAGGCAAATTTCAGGAATTACTTTGTGACATATTCTAAATAAGAACCCTTGCATTGTATTAATCCCACACAACCCTTGTATCAATCCCATAAAACATAACTCCCACAATTCCTATAGCACACTAAGAATCTTTTTTCTGGTAACTAAAGGTTTTATTCACAAGTGGGTGATACACTTAGTTGAAAAATGCCAAAATACAGAAACCCCAAAACTGTACATTAGAAGTTTCACTGAAAATTAAAATCATAATATTTTAACAATTTTCAAAAAATCTCCGCCAGAGGGAGACAATCTTACTTACTTTAACTTCCACAGTCTTCCCTCCATGTTCAACATGTCTCTCTACGTATTCAGAGGACAGCAAATCGCTGTAACAGATAGAAATGGTGATTAAAAAGGACCCTGAGAGTGTAAATCACTTGAAAGTCACCAAGTTTACATATATCAGCTTTCTGATTTTTACTCAGATTTGAATACAAAAAGAAAACTTTATAGGGCTCTCTCTGTATCCCTCCCCCTCTCCTTTTGTCTTTCTCTCTTACACACACGCACGCACACACACTCTCTCTCTCTCTCTCTCTCTCTCACACACACACACACACACACATACACACACACACACACACCTGGACTTCTAAAAAAATATGACGTTAAATCACCTGTCACCCATTGCAGCAGAGCTAATGCCACTGATCAAGTTCAACAGGTCTCAGAAACTACCATAAGCACACCGTTATTTGCAAGACATCTTATTCTTCCTGGTTTTACTTTAGTTTTTATTAAATAGTTCTGATTTGCTACTGTACATGACCATTTTTAAAGTTTGATATATTAATCTAACAAAATAATCCTTTCCATCACAAAAAGCATTAAAAAGGGGGCAAAGGAAGGTAGAAGAAATGAGAAGGAATGTGCTTTCAGAAATTTTAAATAATTCTTTTTCAAATCTCTCCTAAACAATCTTCTTGTATAATTTAAACATGCTTACATTATCTTAAAAATGCTTCTCTTTAATTCCATATATATGAAAAAAAATTCCCCTTTAATGGTGGTGCCTCAAGATACAACTACTGTAACAAGTCATAAAGTCTGAAGATTTTTAAAGCAATAAATAAATAAATAAATAAATAATAACATTAAGTAAAAATAATTGTGAAGCTATAAATTTCTAAATGTATTAATAGACATTCAACCAACTAAATAATCTTTTTCACAGTGTTCTGAAGGTCACCATGCCAAAATTGTCCCAATCATTTCAAAAATGTGAATTTCTGAGTACAGAGGTCTGCTGTGATAAGCACCCTGTCTACAGTTGCTTGAAATGTAAACAGAATGATCAAACATGTGTTATATTAACCCAGGCACCATCATCAATTTCCTCCAGCATCTGACCCTTACATTGCCATTTTGGAAACCTATAATCATAGCTTAAGTCCTTGTTTCATATATCTTTGTAATTTATTTTCCTATTGATGTTATGGGGGAGTCAGTTAGGATGCTCTAAGCTGCAAGATGCAGAAAACACAACTAAAAATGGCTTAAACAATCAGGACATTTATATCTTATTTCTTGTTAGAAATTCTAGGACAGGTGTAATGTGAATATGCTTTTGCAAATCTCCAGATGTTAGATGAATAAATCTGGAGTTCATAAAATACATGCAAACACATTTTAGATGTCTTAAATATAGATAAGTACTAGTAAACAAAATTGTGTTAGATGCGCCAGAATGCAAAGGATGTGTAAAGTATAACTAAGAAGATCATGTGTGTGTTACACACTGATAGAAAGGGATGGATGACCAAAAGATACCTAATGTTCATGAGGCACCTGGGTAATAAATGTTCATGATATAATAGATATACAAAAAAGATACTAAATATCCAGGATACACTATACATAAACACTTATTATTTATGAGGTCTTCATTCAATACCCATGGCTTCTCAACTTCCATACTACTGACATTTAGAGCCAGATAATTCTTTGTCTTGGGGGGTGTCTTATACACTGTCACATGTTTAGCAGCATCCCTGTGTCTACCCACTAGGTGCCAGTAGCATCACACAGACACACACGCTAGTCATGACTATCAAAAATGTCTCCCAATATTGCCAATGTACACTCACGGTTAAAATAGCTTTGGTTAAGAAACACTGCTGACATCCATTTCTGCCTCATGTTTTCTTTGCCCCCAAAATACAAAGAGAATTCATGACTGACCATCATGCTAACCAGCAATTTACAACCCCCGACCAAGCATACTGTCCCTGTGTAATTCAGATACTGCAAACGGGTGTCATTAACTTGGACTACCTTTCACCTATGGAGCTTGCCAAAACCTCACCTCTAGTCCTTGAAACCACATCATCAGTAGGGAAGATAGATGCAGCAGAGAGAGAAGCAGAACATATGAACACCGTGTACCTGAGGATTAGCCAGAGCGATTCTTCCATCCAACTTGCACCCTAACCTAAGTGTGCTAACCTACCCATTTCTTTCCTCTTGCTTGTCACCAGGTACTTAAAATTAATTCAGCAAACCATGTGACCTGAAGATTTTAATTTGGCATATGGGGGCTAGGTTGCCTAGTAGTATACTTGTAGACTACCATTGCAACAAAGTAACTTCCCACCAGACAACAAGGCAGCTCCAGAGTTAGCTTGTGTGGTGGCTCAGCACAATTGTGTGACCAGGCATAAGTTCATCCTTCTGTTCTGCCATCAGTATAGTGAGTGATCTGTTCTCTTAACTGGCTCCTATCATGACCCTAACATGGCTACTGCAATTCTAAGCATCTCACACAGATAAAAATATCCCACATTAAAAAACAAACAAACTGTATTTCCTTAAAAGAGTCAGTAAACATCACAAAAAGCCCCTAGCATTCATCGTCTCAAACATGTTTTTCCAGAATTACCTTACTGGGCCTCGACAAAACAAATCTTTTCACTGGGAAATTTGTCTTTGAACAATCAAGTTCTCCTTCTCCCGAGCCTGGCATGTATATCATGACTACCCAAGAGAGAGCTGAATAATGTTAGGGGGAAGGATGGTTGTGGAGAGAGTGTCTGTTGAACATCCAACCAACAGTTGTCTTTCTTTTATTTCTTGCTTGCTTTTTTTTCCCCTTATTATGGGGTTGTCAGATAGTATTTCACAAATCTCCAAGGCCTTCTAACAAAAGTAAAGCCTCATGATAAAAATCTGCCTCAAGCAATACATGTCATTGTGCAAGCATCCACATCTCACCCTCTTAGGCGTGACCATACCCCGAACAGGAGAGATACCAGCCAGATGTCTACAAGGGACTGTCCCTCAACCTTGTATCGGTCTCAAATAACCTCCCCAGAAGTGGGAGAGAAAAACTGCCATACCCAGGCAGAGTTTATTAGCAGAAACTATTCCTTCCCTTGGGAATCTGAACAAATAAATGCATACACACAAAAAAATAATTCAAGGAAAGAGAAGCAGAAAGTCAAAAATGAGCAGGCATTTGAGAGAAACGGAGTTGTGTCGGTGGTGAATACCAGAGGGAAAGCCCCAGATCTCTGCTGCTTAGGTCCCGGGACCCAGAACAGCACAGCCCTGCTGCTGAGTACTGGTGGGATCCTTTCTCCATCAGTCACCTGAGTAAACCCCCTAGCACGAGTGAGATCGAAAGCAACTAGGTACAATATCACTTAGAGAAGTTGAGATAGTAGTAATAATCACAGTAATTTCTGAAAAACAACTTTTGAATCTTCCAAGTTTTCAAAGTTCAAGGGAATATTTTCTTTTCAATTATAAAATCTAGGAATTAAGAGAGTTTATGAGTCACCACATGAATGTAATTACAGCAAAGAAAACTCCCTGCTCAGGAATTATGTAGCTCTATACCTACAGGTATTGTTGGAAGGGGTTCCATGTAATTTGAACTAAAAACAGCCCTGACAATTGGGTTTTGTTTGTTTGCAGTATTGTGGAAGTCTGCTAAGAATTGCTATTTTAATTATTAGGCTGAAAAACTTTATATTTAAAATGTCACTTTTCCTCCACTAAAGCATAAAATCTTGACTACCATCTACTTAGACCCTAAGCAAATTTTCTTGAAGCCTCCTAATTAGAGATAATAAAAATTACCTTAAGTTCCTTTCCTTAGATCGACATTGTTTACAGTTAAGCAGGGATCTATTTAAATAATCTCAAGTGCAGGAAAATGGGGAATCTCCTTAACATTGGGAAATTTTATTTTACTGTAGAGTGAGAAGGTAAAATTTACTCTATGTTAACGGCTTACTAGAAACTGATGTGTGAATGCTAACTTGTGAATTTTGACAGATGAAAACTGAAAATCATTTTCAATCAAATTATAAAGGCCACTTGTTTTACAAAGAAAGTAGGGAGATGTTTTTAAAATTAGAAATGTAGTCTGAGGCCTTTTTTTAAATTTGCATACCTTAATAAGCCTAAAGAAAGCAAAACAAATACAGTGTAAACGTTCTCAGTCATAATAATGATTACTCTTTGTCTAGTGGGCAACTGTCATGAATCAGAGGCAGCTGGTAAAGTACAAAGATTCTGGAGTTTAAACATGAAACTAGTATTTTGACTTCCTATTCAAACTGTCATTTATTTGCTGTGTGACCTTGGTCAAGTTATTTAATCTTTATAAACATAATTTGTCTATGGAGATAATATGAAGTTGGTAGGTATTAAACCAGAATATGTGTGAAATCCTTCCCACACACTGATTCCAAACACCCCATTCCCTATTCACCGTCTCCTAGCCATCTTTCCCTTAAACTTCCACTTAACTCTTTGGCATTTATTTATTTTTAAAGTTTATTTACCTATTTTTTTTGGGGGGGGAGGGGCAGGGAGAGAGGGAGAGAGAGAATCCGAAGCAGGATCTGCACTGTCAGAGTGAAGCCTGACACAGGGCTCGATGTGGGGCTCAAACTCACATACCATTACCTGAGCAGAAACCAAGAGTTGGACATCAAATCTAATGAGTTACCCAGGAGCCCCTGGAGACTTTTAAACAATGAACCCTACCTACTGATTTTTCACTGTCCTTTACCTCCCTCCTGTCCATCTAATCTAACTCATATTCCATGCTCTGTCATGATAATCACCCCCTTATATACACTCTAAACTTCCATACTTCTCTTGCTCTGCTCTCTCCACTATGCTCACTTGGCCAAACCTCAACTGTGGCAAAACTTACCTCTTCCAACAGTCAAAGTCTGTCCTCAAAAAGCAGAATATCCTGAATGGTGATATGTTGAATTTATGACCACAATTATCAAGCGGTCCCTCAGCACAACACTGCCCATCAATCCACTAATCAATTTACTCTAAGAGGACCCTTCCAAGCCTTTCTCTCCAAAGTATTCCTTCATCATAACTCTCTGCTGATGACCTCAATTCTGTATTCACTGAGAAAATGGAGACACAAAAAGACTACTTCATCTTTCCAATCAACAGACCAACTGGCACTCCTATTTCTAAACCAGCCTGTACAAGGATGTCAAAGAGGCATCTCAAACTCAACATGGCTAATGCATAACTCTCTCAGCCAAATCCCAATATTCAATTCTACATTCAAAATGTACCATAGTAATAAATTTACAGTGAAGAAAACTGGGGCATGTCACCTTAATCAAGTGATCAGTTAACATCATCAGTAATGGAAAAAACCAAAATCATGTGCTTCCTGAAGTGATATACTGAGAAGGACATATCATTTACAGTATTCCCACTAAAAATACCAAAGGAAGAAACAAATGAATGAAGAAAGCTGAACAGCATTAGATTTTCAAAATAACGGCCTTAGAGCAAAGCTCTAATCTAAGGTACTACCAGTAAAATGTGACCTCAAGGTCAAGATCAAATCAAAGATGCGTTTGTAAAACCCTTTGTTAAGACCTCAGGAAGACTTAAGGCTGTTTTACCTGGATTATATCACCTATATAAGAGTTTCTAAGATTCTCCAGGGCCTACCTACCAGTAGCTCAGATACACAAAAGAGTTTCCAAGAATCTTAAAAGCACTGTCCTATAGCATCTTAACTCAAAGTCAAAAATAGGGAAGGGCCTCCCCCCCAAATGAGGTGTGGCTATGGTTTTGTCCAATGGGGTAAATCTCGATGAATTCACACAGAACCCACCAACAGAACAACCACCAGCTTTGGTCAAAATGGAAAGTCAATGAAAAATTTTTAGTCAGGAAGCAGACCTAGAAAGATATTTAGATTAAAACTGGGCCCATTTCTTATGGAAAAGAAATGGTGACTCAAACAGTACAGCCAAGAACCACAGGCAACCACCCCCAGGAAGCAGAACAGAGCCTTAACCTACATATTCCCTTTCCCCAAACAGGGGAAACCTGGCTGAGTATCAGAATTTCAATCAACTACATGAAAGCTAGGTACTTGCTATTTCCTCCCTTTTTAAACAAGAGTATCTACTGCAGTCATCCTGTCCTCATCTCTCCCTTTGGAACTTGAGTGTTTGTGGAACAGCTCATTTGTCTTCTCAGTTCAAGGGTCTGTACCTGAGTTACTTCATCTAATAAGCTAATTAAATACCAGAACCTGATTCAGATGATGAGGACCAGAGCCGTGAGCTCAAGTCTGATGCTATAACGGAATGAGATTTTTCAGGAATGTTTGGAGGAATTGAATGCATTTTGCATTTGTGAGAAATGTAAATAATATGTGGTCAAAGGATGGACTGTGGTTAATTAAAGATGCCTAGGGGCACCTGTGTGGCTCAGTCAGTTAAGCATCCAACTGTGGCTCAGGTCATGATCTCACAGCTCTTGGATTTGAGCCCTGCATAGGGCTCTGTGCTGATAGCTCGGAGTCTAGAGACTGCTTCAGATTCTGTGTCTCCCTCTCTCTCTGCTCCTCCCCTACTCATGCTCTGTCTCTCAAAAATAAATAAACATTAAAAAATCTTTTTAAAAAGATGTCTACAAATTAT
The DNA here is from genome assembly GCF_014898765.1 of Herpailurus yagouaroundi. Classification (NCBI taxonomy): domain Eukaryota; kingdom Metazoa; phylum Chordata; class Mammalia; order Carnivora; family Felidae; genus Herpailurus; species Herpailurus yagouaroundi. The sequence continues at coordinate 69,124,574 of NW_024412391.1, forward strand.
TTGTCACTTCTCTTATAGTCAAGTGGAGACCATTTCTCCTCCCCTCAAATCTGAGCTAGCCCTGTAGCAAATCTAATGAGGCAGAAGTAATACCGTGTGATATCTGAGGTTTGCAGTTTCTACTTTCATGCATGTACAATTCTCCATTTTTCAATCTCTGAATCCAGCCATCATGCTGTGAGAAAGCCTAAGCAACCACATAATAAGATGCTTGTAGAGGACAACCAGGATCCTGACCCGATAGCCCCAGCTGAATGCCCAGCCAATGGCGGCACCAATTTCCAACCATGTGATTGAGGCCATTTTGGATCCTACAGATGTAACAGTGCCCCAGCCAATACTATATGAAACAGAACTGCCTAGTCAACCCACAGATTTGTACAAAATAATAATTTATAAGGCAGTAGGCTGACCGTGCCTGTTTATTCTCATCATTCAGTAATTGTTAATAGTGCACAAAATTAACATCATGTTTTCCTTAGAGCAAGCTCCAAACGAGCCCAGTGTAACTTACTTGGGATAATAAAAACAAAAGGATCATAACATTTTCATATATGACTATAATCCATCCATTAAAATATGGAAACGCCCTGTGGGTCATGGGCCACAATGGAAAAATAGAGATTTCATTTGGTTTCAAAGCTTTTCGGAAGAACATAACTGGGAAAATGAAAAGTTTAGGACTCCAAATTTCATTAACTTACATAAGAGGTATAAGAAACTATAAGCTTAGGGGAAAAAAGAAAACACTCTTCCAATCCTCTCCATTTTATGCATTCCCTCCCTTCCAATTCATCTTCTCTTTTGTTTTTTTGCCCCATTTAATCAAGAATTAACCTGTTAGATCCTTTTTAAAAACTAGTATCTTCACTGAGAATCTTCACTACAGAAAATAGATAAATTTTCTGGACATTCATACCACTGAGAATTAATCATCCATTCTTCAGCCGTAGTTTGTGCCAGAACTGTTGCCTACATCCTCAGTATGTAATAACTAGTATTTAAAATTCCTATTTTGTTTAAAATAAATTAAAGGGAAACAACTAACTTAAAAGCTTACTTAAGATCTGCCTTTTGGATGAAAGTTTCATTTTATTCCTTTCCAAAATGTAAATATGAAGATTCCTTTCCTGCTTATACACTTACAAGAGATTTTCTGTATACTCTGTGCCTAATGGTGAGGCTACTTCAGTTATGCTCAACTGAGGAAGTCATAATCTGATGAAAATTTTCAAGGAGCTTTCAGTGTGCATATAAGGACTAAGACCTTTAGAGTAAATGTGATTAGGTGACAGCTGAATTGGGCACTATTGTTAATATTGCTTATTTATAGAATCCTTATTCCTACTAAGGCAAAGGTATCCAAGCCTGGCTTAGCAGCAGAATCACAAAAAAAAAATTTTTTTAATGCCTGGGAACCACCCCTAACCCACCTACTAAATCAGAATCTCCTAGGCTTATTTTGACATACAAAAAATGTTACCAGGGCATTGAAGTATAATCAGACTAAGTCTACAAATATTCTAGCAAAATAATATTAATATAACAATGTGTTAGTATATTCTGACAATTGTGACTCATTACCCCGCTGAAAGCCAAAGATACTAGGGAACACAATGCAGCAAAGCAATAAAAAGAAATCCCTGGTGAATCTTAATGGCACACAATCAACAGAGGGAGAAAAAAAATGGCCTTTTTTCCATTAAAGCCAAATCAAGGAGTCATTTAAAAAAATTTGGGGGGTACCTGGGTGGCTCAGTAAGTTGAGCATCTGACTTCAGCTCAGGTCATGATCTCACAGTTTGTGAGTTCGAGTTCTGCATTGGGCTCTGTGCTGACAGCTGGGAGTTGGGAGCCTGCTTGGGATTCTATGTTTCCCTCTCTCTCTCTGCTCCTCCCCTGCTCACGCTCTGTCTCCCTCTCTCAAACATAAACATTAACATTTTTTTTTTAATTTTTTTTAAGTTTTATTTATTTTGAGAGAGAGAAGGAGCATGAGTGGGGGAAGGGCAGAGAGAGAGGGCGAGAGAGAGAGAATCCCAACCAGGCTCTGTGCTGTCAGTGCAGAGCCAGATGCAGGGCTCAGTCTCACAAACCAGGAGACCATGACCTGAGCCAAGATCAAGAGTCCAACATGTAACCAAATGAGCCACGTAGGCGGCCCAAGGACTCATTTTTTAAAAAGAAAATTGACAGACTTACTTCAATATTTACTTAGATTTCCCATGAGCACCATAGAAATGAAACGTTTTGGTACTTGTAAAAAGTTGTAATCCTTACATATGGTTCAAATAAAGTATATTAATTAAACATTTCCATTTTTATATTAATTACTTGAAAAGCATACTCAACAATGTAGGGCTAGCCTCAAACTCTCTAATGCCATCTGCCCAATGAACATCTTTACCTTCTTTGTCTCCTTCCTCTCCACTAACCATATTCTGGGAATATGACCATATCCCTCAGCCAGACTCCACTGTCAGTAATAAAGAAGAACTCGCTGCTAAATTCACTGTTCCCCACCCCTACCTATGTGACTTCATAAGCTGGAGTCAAGTGGGAGTCCCAATTCTGCCTGTTCCTAGAAGACAGCATCTACCTACCATCAGCCCATACAGCCTCATCATGGCAATACGCTCCCAAAATATCAAGATTAACCTCCTTCAGGCCTATTACCCTAGTTCATGTCTGTCACCTCATGTCTGTCAGGCTCCCAAAGCATCCCTCATCTCCAGATCTCAAATCCCTTTAGGGCTCTGTCACTTTGTCCCACACTCTCTACCCTAGATACCCTTTAATGATGCCCTCTGGAATTCACCCATGGCCATTAGAAAAATCTCCAGTCTCTTCCTTTAACACTTCCTTCACCATCTTCCTCTGGGAAACAGCTCTTCGCTATAGGATCTGCTTTTCCTGCACCCCCTTAAGTGGGGGCTGCACATCCTTACTAAAGGGATGTGGAAAGATATCCTCCATGTTTCTCATTGCCATGTCATTTCATCCTAGCACATTCCACCAAAAATCACACCACTTTATATCTCCTATCATCAGACTATACCACCTATCACTGATCCTTATAGCAATTTATTGATTCCTGGTCAACTCCCCTCCTGCTGTGGAGATTTTAGCTTCTAGTTTTCATCATACTCTCCAACACTACTCTGTTGTAATTATTGGTGATTTTGATATTTACCTAGGTGACCCTTATAATTCTGCCTTCTCAGCTCCTTGACCTTACCTCCTCTGATGATCTCCTCCATTCCTTCACCTACATTTCACCTACCATATAAATATTCTAAATTCCAAGGCTCTCATTCTCTGAGCAACTTCTGTCCATCTTTCTCCTTCAATACCCCATTTCAATTCTTTGACCCCAGTGAGATCCATAATCCACTGAACTTACTACCATTTCACTGCCCCTCACCACCCTCATGTCTCACAACCTTCCTTGCTCAGCTTCGATTCAATCTTAATATTCACTGCTTTGTAACTTTCCCTACCCAACTTCTACAATATAATTCTCCCTGGACTAAACCAATCCTGATTAAAGCCCTTACAAGCACCAGGCCTACTCAGTGAAAGTGAATGAAGCTGAAGAGCAGCCTATCATCATGTTGACTGTATTCGCTTTACAATGAGGAACACTGACCTCAACGAATCCTTTAAAGCCATCTGGCAACTTCCCTCCTAGTCTAGGAATTAGCTGTCCAGGTAATTATCCAAAGCCAACACCCCTACTCACGCACCATAATCCATCCCTTCTTGCCTACCAAGGGATATGGCACCAGATGTTGTTCCCTTTCCCGCATCATCAAATTCCCCCCTTCTATTAGATCTTTTCCACCAGCACACAAACTCTGTTATTTCTCCCATTCACAAAAACAAATAAAACAATTCTTAACATCATTTCCCTATCCAACTGCTACTACATTTCTTTCTGTCCATTAAGCAAAACCACTCAAGACAATTACCCATAGTCAATATCCACCTTTCTCTCCTCTCCTATCTCTTGAGCACATATAATCAGATTTTCACCACATCACTTCACCAAAACAGCTCTTAACAAAGTCACAAATTACTTACCTTAAACTAAATGTAGAAATCTAATGGCTGATTCCCAGTCTTCATCTTACTTGACCTATAAGCAGCATTTGATACAATTGATCACCCATCCTCTTGAAAATATTTCCTTACATTTCCAACCAGGCACCACACTCTCCTGGTGTTTCTCCTACTCTCTTGCTGCTGTTTCTCAATCTCCTTTGCTAGTTTCTTCCTGTTTCCCCAATCTTTAAACAATGTAGTGCTCTGAGGCTCAGTCGGTGCTCCTTTTCTTTTTATACTTAGTCTTATGGTGATCTTACCTAATGTCTTCTGTTAAATAACAAGTATATGTTGATGACCTTCAGATTTATATCTCCACTTCAGAATTCTCTGAACTTCAGAATAATATTTCCAACCACATAGTAACATCTCCTCCTTATCAAATAAACATATCACACTTAACTATATCCAAATTTAAGTTCCTGATCTTGCTTGACAAATGATTTTCCATAGTCTTCCCACCTTCATAAATAGCTACTCCATCTTTCCAGTTACCCTGGCCAAAAACCAAGGAGTGATCACTGACTCCTCAATTTCTCTTATATACCATATCCAGTTGATTATGCCAACTCTGTTTTCAAAATATATCCAGAATGTGACTTCTATTGCCACCATCCTGGTCTGAATCACCATGGTATCTTGCCTGGATTATAGTAATGCTTAAGATCTATGTGTCAACCTGTCAATATTTTCCTAATCATTTGTATGAAGATGATAACAGTCCCATTTTTAGAGAGAACACACATTAACAGGCTTTTCTTACTCACTGGTAATGATGGTCAAATTTCCCCCCTTTTTTTTGTTGTTGGAGTATAATTAACATACAGTGGTACATTCGTTTCAAGCGTGCAACATATTAATTCAACAATTCTATCCATTATAGTTAGCATCCACCACAATAAGTGTAGTCACCCTCTGTCATTATGCAATGTTCTTACAATATTATTGCTTATATTCCCTATGCTATACTTTTCATGTCCATGACTTACTCTGTAATTAGAATTTTGTACCTCTTAATCCCCTTTATCTATTTCATCCATCCTCCCACCCACCTGTCCTCTGGCAACCACCAGTTTTTTCCCTGTTTTTAAGAGTCTTGGGTTTTCTTTGTTTATTTTTTATATTCCACATATAAATAAAATTATGTATTATTTGTCTTTCACTCTCTGACTTATTTCACTTAACATAATGCCTTGTAGGTTCATCCATGTTGTCACAAATGGCAAGATTTCATTTATTTTTATGGCTGACTAATACTCCACTATATGTATTCATCACTTCTTCCTTTATCCATTCATTCATTGGTGGATCCCTAGGTGGCTTCTGTATCTTAAATCATTGCCCTCCTCTGAGAAAGCAATCTTTCAAAATTTAGTAAAAGTCTTAAAATTCTGATATTCTGGCATTCAAGAATCTAATGAAGGAAAATAGCTATAAATATAAAAGATATTTTATGCCATTTAAAAAATAGTTATTATTTAAAAGCCTAGTGTTGACAAGGCTACTAGGGAACCAGTAGCACACACATTGTAAGCACAGAATTTTTAAAAACTCAAGGAGGGCAGTTGGAAAGTACATCCTGAACTTAAATAGTTTTGAAACTGCAATTCTGTTTCTAAAACTTTAACCTAAGAAAATTATTTTTTTACTGTGTACAGGTGTTTAGCCATAAAGACTGTCAGTATAGTATCATCATGGAGAAAGACTGGAAATAACAAGAGAAACAATTAAATACATAGGGTATAAAAACTTACCACTGAACACTACTAACAAGAACAGGTCATTAAAGATATTAAAAGATGTTCATAGTGTTCATATGAAAAGATGTTCATAAGATGTCTACTTAAGAAAAACTCCAAATTTTGCAAAAGAAAGAAAAACATATAGGTATGAAGGACAATGAAAAAACAAGCACACATTAAAAATGTTGCAGTGCTTACCTCTGGGTAATTAGATTACGGCTACATTAATTGTACTTGTTTTACTTCTACACATTATCTATACTATCTATTATTTCTATAATAAAAATGTATTACATTAAGAAACTAAAGAAATAAGTTATAATTCCCTAAAAATAGGAAACTAAATTTGAAATGTATTTCTCAAAGCGATCACTAAAATTATTCACAAAACAACCTAAACATACAAAAATAGATGAATGGTGGAACACATTACTTTCTATCCAATAAGTAAAAAATAATAAAAGTCAACAAAAACTTTTAAGAAGAATTTGTATTAACTAGAAAAATGCTTCTTAAGTTAAAAAAGAAAAGTAGTACATGAAATTACATTGAGAGAACATGACAATTACATAGATAAAATAAAGCACAGAAAAAAAAAAAACCTGGAAGAAAATGCACCCAAATATTTAAAAAAGGTCGCCTTTGAGTGGTCCTTAAATTTTTTTTAGCTTCTTAAACAGCTTCTTCTCCACATTTCTCAAAAAGAAGTATGCTCAAAATTATATTTCTTTACTGTTTTAAGTTTAATTATTCATAGCAATAATAAAAATAACAGTTAATAATTTTGGGTCCTTACTACTAATTATTACTACTGCTACTACTACTGATCTAATGGCTTCACATGCATTAATTGAATCTTTATAGCGATTTTGGTAAGTGGGTATTATTATTATCTCCATACAGACGAGGAAACTGAAGCACAGAGAGGTGAGTAACTTTATCAAGAGTACACAGATAGTAATAAGTGTAGAGCCAGCATTGGAACTCAGACGGTCTGACTCCAGCGTGCATCTTCTTGACCAACTAAACCCAACCCCCACATGTACTTTTCTTTCCCTTCTCTCATCATTTTCTTCTCTTCTTAATTCATTTTCCGTACATGTCACTAAATTAGCCCCAGACTTTCCCACAGAACTATAAAGCCTTCAGTATGGTCAAACACAACAGGTACTCTATCAATTTCATGTTTCATCTTAGTTGTATTCCTCCTTCACCCTTCTATCCTCCTGCTCATAGATGGACTGATTGCACTCAAGGTCTGTGGCACAGATGTGACCTGTCTTTGTCTTCACCATGATCCTGAGAACCCCCTCTGGTTCTCTCCTTCTTGTAAACCTGTTTCCTATTTCTCATATCTTCATCTTTCTTGGTGTTCTCTCATTTATTTTGGTAGGAGTCCGTCTCCAGTACCTTCCAAATAAAGAATGCATATGATGTTCATTTATTTTAGATCTTGCATGTACATTTTTTGAGAACTCGCATTTGATTGATGGTTTAGATTTGCAAGTACAGAAATCCTTCAGAATTTACACAGCACTGCTCCACTTTCTCTGGTATCTGGCATTGCTAATGAGAAATCTGATGTTATTCTGATGCTGATCCTTCCAATGTGACCTGGTTCTTGTCTTGAGAAGCTTTTGTGACCTTCTCTTCTATTTCTATCCTAAAACTTCAAAATTGTATGTCTTTATGTCGGTCTTCTTTTATTCACAGACTTGGGCACTCAATATTCCCTTTCAATCTAGAAATTCATGCCCCTCAGTTATGAAGAATAATTTTTGTTAATTTATGTTCTGTTTTCTCTCTACTCTATGGAATTCCTATTACTTGGATGTTCAATCTCCTGGATTGATCCTCTCACAATTTTTATCTTTTCTCTCCTACCTTCCACCTATCTTTTGTCCTGTTTTCTGGGAGACAACTTCCCCCCAACTTTATCATTCAACCCTTCTATCGATCTTTATTGTTTCTCATATTTTTGTAGTTGCTTTTCTCTGGATTTTTAATGGCATTTTCTTGTTTCATAGATGCAGTATTTATCTTTCTTATTTTTATTGGGTTGGGTTTTTAAATATTTTCCTCTGTTTCCTGCATATTTTTGTTTCAGCTGAATTCAGTTGTTTGTTCTCATCTCTTTCTTTTTGTTAGATGTTCTCCTCAAGTATCTGATAATCCATATTATATGCTTACTGCTTTTCAAATTTGCTTTTTTCCTCAATTATTGGAATTCTAATACCTAGTATTGACAATATGGGCCCTTCTAACAACAGATGACCCTTCAACAACAAAGGGTTGAATTGCATGGGTCCTCTGAATCGGTAGATTTTTTTCAACACATGTGGTACAATACTGTAAAAGTATTTGCTCTTTCTTATGATTTTCTCAACACTTTATTTTCTCTAGCCAATTTTATTATAAGGATACAGTATATAATACAAGCAACATACAAAACATGTGTTCATCAATTGTTTATGTTTTCAGTAAGGCTTCCAGTCAACAGTAAGGTATTAGTACTTAAGTTTTGAGGAGTCACAAGTTATAGACAGATTTCTTACCGCGTTGGAGGTTAGTGCTCCTAATTCCCATGTTATTCAAAGGTCAACTGTATTGGTGAAAGGAAGTTCGTCAGGATAAAAAGAAACATTCTTTCTTCTTCCTGCTTCTATAGTGGCAGGAAAGCAAATACTAATCTATGTTATTGAACAGTTCTTGAAAACGTTATTTCCAACAACAAATTCTTACCCAGAATCCAGACATGAGGAAGTGTGGTATGTCCCATGAAAGTAAGCATGATGTCTAAAAAGTCTGTAATTCTATTTGGTCTCCTTACTTAAATGTTATTCTATCAATAATATTTAAACATTGTTTTTTGTAAAGCATAAATAATCATTAAAAGAGCATTTCTTGCTGACACTGCTATCTCCTCCCACGTTAGAGATGTAAAACAAAGTAAAACTATGACTGTATTATTTCCCATTATAAAACACAGTTTTAGAGCTTAATATCTTTTTAAGTTAATATAATCTACCTTTGCTTTCAGCACCACACCTTAGCCCAGTTTCCTGAGATATCTGATGGTTCCATTTCCAGAGCTCTTCCCAGGTTCTGCTTCTTACTGAAATTAGAAAGCAGTTTTTCTCCACCCAAGTCAGTCAGTTACCCCTTGCCCATTTTTGTGACATCTTCCAAATTTGTATTGATGTCTCTCATCTACTTTGTTCTTGTGAGTTTATTATGCCCTCACTGTCATTATCATGGAGGAAAGACACATGTGAGGGTTCAGTCGACCCTATCTAATCAGGAATATGCAGGTCATTTTAAATGTTTATATTTTTACATGATCATATAATTTTTATGATGGAAAATTATTTGATTAACCTGAGCCAGGGAAATCTAGAGAATCTGGGCACGAAATAGATACCAGAGAATAGATAATTACATCTCACCATTTGTTTCAAACCCTAGCAATACTTCCTTAACAGGTGCCCTCTGCTCTCACACATTCCATTCTATTCTGTTAGCTGTCATTTCCTTACCTATCATTCAATTCCAAGGGCCATTTCCAGTTAGTGTCAGTCAATTTACAATGACTTTTTATGAGCAAATGGTAATCACACCAAGTCAAACTATTTTATTTTGGTTCCACTAATGTTTCTTCACAATGCCAGAATATTACAATTAATAATGAGTGGTTTTTAAAAATTATACCAGAACTAAATAGCCAGCTGAATTTCATCAATTTCAAACCGTCATCTTTTTTTAAAAAAGTATTTACTTATTTATTTTGAGAATGAAGCAAAGGGGAGGGGCAGAGCGAGGGAGAACGCGAGAATCCTAAGCAGGCTCTGTCCTACCAGAGCGGAGCCCAACATGGGGCTCTATCTCATGAACTGTGAGATCATGACCTGAGTCTAAATCAAGAGTCAGACACTTAACCAACTGAGCCATCCAGGTGCCCTTGAAAACCAGCATCTTGAGATCCTCTTCACCTACACCAGTGATACTATGTGACCCATGAGGAAACGAGTCTCGTTATTTCCTAACCATACTTTCTAAATAATAAATAGGCTCATTCCCCATACTAGTGAAAAGATGATGGTGAATGGATGGTGGCTGCTTCCAAAATTCAAATATGCCCTTCGTTACCGATGTCATGTCACCATTAAAAAGGTTCAAAAAATGTGCTATAGGCTTTGATAGAAACTCTCCTCAAAAGATCTAACATTACTTTGAGCAATAGAGCAGTTATTGTAATAAATGCAATGCCCTCTTACAGGGATACCTTTGAAGGAAACAACTTACCTGGCTGTATGTGTTTTAAAAAGCTTGTTTAAAAAGACTTTCATCAGCTCATTATCACTACTCAAAGTGGCTTAAACTGAGCAATAAATAGAAAACTAATTAAGATCTTGACTCTCTGACCTGATCCTGAGTTACTGTCTATATTCTAAAAGCTAATAATCAAAACAAAAAACTGCAGACATAGAAGCTAAATAGGCTTTGCTCTCTTACGCTCTTAGATTTTACAAAATTAGCCCTAGGAAACCCTTTTAGGAATAAACTTTCTTGTGGAAAATTACTGAAATTTTTGCAGCTGAAAATCTGTAAAGCAGATAAAAGGGGAACAATAGAAAGCATCATATCATAATATATATATATTAGTGGTGAATATCTACACTCCAGACACGGAGGATTGATTATCTAAGGCCTTTGTGTGTGCCACCTCTTTCCATAATTATGTGATGAGCCACCGTATTCTTCTCAATCTAAATTCAGCCACCAACCCAGGAAAAGGGAAAATAGTGTTTTCAGTGTTGTTTTCAGTCATAAATTTCAAATTATGTTTTAACAAAAGAGAAATCAATGCATAATGGTAAGGCTTCATGTTCAGCTACTGGGAAATAAGCAGAGATCCTGAAACAAAATAATGTCTATTATTACAAACATCCACTTGAAAAAGACCCAAGATATAGCTACATGATGTGATATTCCTCCTGATGGGGTTCAGGGCAGGCTGCCCCAAAATATGCCACACTGGCAATAGTGATTATTTTGATTTAAAGCTACTTAAGAAACAGCCAGAGAAAGAAAGTCACTCTGGCCCTCCTCTATGACCCTGAAAGTAGGAAATGGATCTTCCATGTGAAAGGTACCTTCCCTGTACCAGAAAATAAAGAGATATCCTCATCACCAGAGACAAGGAATTTAGAACTGAGATACTGTATAAACAAACCCTGTTACTTCTTCGTGAATTTACTATTCCAAGCCCAAACTTCTTTGTCTAGTCAATTCTTCACAAATTTATTGTTTCTTTGTCTAAAAGATATTAAAACTGTCTGCTCTGGTCACTTCTTTGAGTCTCATATTTCTATGAACTCCCATATGTACAAAATTAAAATTTGAGTTTTTTCTGTTCATCTGTCTTGTGTCACTTTAATTAATAGACCAGCCAAAGAACCCAGAAAGAGAGAAAGGAAAAGATTCCCCCACCCTCCTCTATTCTCCCATGGCTCTATCTGGTTTTGGCTCTAATTTTAGGTTTCAGTATCAAATGAATTAGGCATTTGGGGAGAATGTTTTAATAAAATCTAAGCATTTCTCTTGCCTATCAAATAAAGAGAATGGACAAAAAAGAATCTATGAATATTCTATGCAGATGTACCAAGAAGTATAAAACTATGAGAGTTAACAGGGACTCTATAAATATTAAAAAACTTCAATGAAATGAAAGGAAGTTGAAGTTGAAGTTGAAGGAAGTTGAACTAGGGATTGTACAGGACTAAAGGAATATTTCCCAAAGCTCTGTCAATCATATGTGGATCTTCTCATATGCAGATTCCTAGGCTTTGAGGAGTCAAACCAGGGCTGTGAAAGCCTATGAGGATGACTGGCAATCCAAACAGCAAGTAAAACACTTGTCATGGAGAGAGGCCGGAGATCAAGAAAACTGGGTTATTACAGTTCAAGAAGAGAGAACAAAACGATGTGGGGAAGAACACAAAACACCTAAAAAAGATATATGCAATAGAAAGAGTACATAATTAAACATGGGAAGGGTTAAGAAAAATGCAAGAGGGAGCCTCTTTCCCTCCAATATACCTTGTTTTCATGTTGGAGCAATGGCACAGGATTCTCTCTTGGATTCCTACCCTTCTGCCTATCTGAAGAAATGAGCTCACCTGGTTAGGAGCAATCCTGGTCCATGTTTCTGAAAGGTGTACAGTTAATCTTTCAAAAGTTTGTAAACACTAGGACTGCCTCTCTTTCCCTCCCTGCTCCAGACCAATGTGAATATAGAGATTGTAAGAAATCATATCTTCTCTACACACCCACATCTTTCCTAAATACCAAAGTCTAGACTTTCCAGGAGGAAATGGAGACAGGAAGACAAATAGGATCATTTGGCCTTCTCACTAAGGCATGATGTTTTTCAACTGTCTTATCAGTAAGACGGTAATCCTTTGCTCTCCAAATTCCTGCCTATCTCTCAGTGTTTCCAAACTTGGGCAGGTCATGGGAAACCTGTTCCAAGCAAGGTCCTGAAAACAAAGGATGACCAAGCAATAAAAGTAATGGAAAGAAACAAAAGATATGCCTTTGATATTTGCTGAGTTTGAAGAAACAACAGCATATTCCATTATAAAAACCCTACAACTCAATGAGTGGAGGACTGGAGTACTGATTTGAACCCAGAGAAACAGTCAAGTAAAAAAAAAACAACTGGCTTTGGGGCGCCTGGGTGCCTCAGTCGGTTGAGCTTCCGACTCCGGCTCAGGTCATGATCTCACAGTCTGTGAGTTTGAGCCCTACGTCAGGCTCTGTGCTGACAGCTCAGAGCCTGGAGCCTGCTTTGGATTCTGTGTCTCCCTCTCTCTCTGACCCTCCTCTGTTCATGCTCTCTCTCTCTCTATCTCAAAAATAAATAAACATTAAAAAAAATTTTTTAAACTGGCTTTAATTTTTTTCCTTAATGTTTTTTCCTTAAAAAACAATGAATTGCCTGATTTTTTTATTTAGAACATTAAGATTAGGAACTATTTCTCACTACTAAAGTGAATACATTGGATGTAATGATAACCAAGGTCTTGTTCAACCTAAACGTCTGACATTGATTTATTTTAATTCATTTAAAAAGAGATCAGCTGAATGGAAGTATGAGCAAAGAGCCACTGAGGACAGTTCCGCGTGATGAGCACTGTTAACATAAGTATGCAGAAGAAATGTTATGTTTATAGAGGAATCTCACATGTACCCAAAGGACAGCACCCCAGAATGGGTCTGGAAAGTTCTGGGGGAAGACAGCAAAATGGTGCTAACAGAGCAAGGATGTTTCCAAGAGAAATTTGTGGAAAAGCTGAGTCTGGAAGGGAAACAAAGACTGGAAGAAGGGAGGGCGCTATGGTGGGGCAGGGATAAATTCCCAATGGCACAAGAAAGCACAAACTGAGAGAAGCATGAGAGGACGTGATCCCCTCAGGGTCCCCCAGGAAACTCAAGAACAGCTAGAGTAAAGCTGCATGAGATGGATACTGGAGTGAGAAAATAGGCACTCTCACAAGTTTCTAGTGAGAATATAAGTTGTATACTCCCTTTGACTCAGCAATTTTACTTCTAGAATTTATCCTACAGAAATAATCCTAAAGGTTCAAAAGAATATGTTTACATGACTTATGACAGTACCAGTTGTTACCACAAAAAAACTAAAAACAACCTAAATGGCCCTCAACAGAGAACTATTTAAGAAATTGCAGTAAATCCATCAAATAGTAAACTACACAGCCCTTCTAAAAAATGAGGCAGCTCTCTATACATTAATATGGAAACGTGGGGCACCTGAGTGGCTCAGTTGGTTAAGCATCCAATTCCTGATTCCGGGTCAGGTCATGATCTCACAGTGGTGAGATCAAGCCTGGCATCAGGCTGCACTGGGCCTGGAGGCTCCTTAAGATATTCTCTCTCTCTCTCTCTCTCTCTCTCTCTCTCTCTGCCCCTCCCCCTACCTTGTAAGCTTGCATGTGCTCTCTCTCAAACAAACAAACAAACAAACAAACAAAATAGAAACATATCCAAACATATTGCTAAGTGAGGAAGGAAATGTCAGAAGTGACTTTTAATACATTTAATATGCCAACATCTATGTAGAAAATACACACAATTATATACGTAGGCATACCTCATTTTATTGCACTTCAGAGATAAGGCATTTTTTACAAATTGAATGTTTGTGGCAACTCTGCACTCAGCAAATCTGTCAGCTCCATTTTCCAACATCATTTTACAATGATGCTTTGTATGCCTCTGTCACATTTTGGCAATTCTTACAATATTTCAAATCTTTACCATTATTATTATTTTTGTTATGGTGATCCGTGATGAGTGATTATGATTCACTGAAAGCTCAGATGATGGTTAGCATATTTTAGCAATACAGTATTTTTTAATTAGGATATGTATTTTTTTATTAGACACAATGCTATTTCACAGTTAGGAGACCCCCCCCCCCCATAGTGTAAATGTAACTTTTATATGTGCTGGGAATCCAAAACCTTAATTTGATGCACTTTATTGCAATCCTTACTTTATTGCAGTGATCTGGAACCAACCCGCAAGATCTCTGAAGTCTCCCTGTATGTGTGTACACATATTAGCATATGCATGTACACACAGGCTACCTCAGAAAGGACACTCAGTAAATATAATAATGAATGCTGCAGAGAGGGGGAACTGGCCAGCTCTCTGGAGAACAGGGATGTAAAGGAAACTTTATTTTAAATTCTGCACCATATGTCTGAATCTATTTAAAAATAAACATATTTTAATTCATAAAATAATTTAGCAATAAAATATGAAATTAACATCCAAGTATGGTTTTTAAAAATGTAAACATAATCCCTTGTGTTCAAAAGAATATGTGTACATCATTTATCACAGCACCATTTGTAGTAATAAAACACTGGAAGCAACCTAATAACCCTTAATAAAAAGAAAGCTTTTACGTGAATGATGGCAGCTGAGGAGGAGTCTAAGGAGAGGGAGCATTCGTTCAGTGAGGGGAGATCTGAAAGAGCCAACCAAAGTGAAGAGCAATAGAGTTTAAAAGCAAACAGAACAGTTTAAGAGGGAGGAAGGAAATGGGAAAATTAGGTTTTTTCCTCAGTTTACCCCAAGGAAAAGAAATAATGCATGAGAGCATGAAAACTATCACAGAGGGCCTCAATTAGGTTGGAAAAAAAACATGCAAAATCATCAGAGTGTGAAAATCGTATTGAAATTTCACATATTGTGCTAAAGATTCTGAAAAAAATGCAATATTTGATAATCTGATCAAATGGCATCATTTAGGGGTTGGATTTGTTGTTGTTGTTGTTGTTGTTGTTTGTTTTTTTGTTTTTTAGTAGCAAAGACCCAGGGTATTTGTTTTCATGGATACCCAGCTACCTTCCAAAGTTCAGAGTGAAGTGAGCAAAGAGGACACTTCAAATGGTGGGCAGGAAATGGACCAAATGAATGATGAGTGAAACAAACACACCAAAGTTGCAATAAATGATATATTTGGAATAAGCTCAATTAACAGAGAGCTTCAGTTTCACATCTAGCAGGTTAAACCTCACCCAGACATATTCTGAATTTCAGTGGATATTTAAAAATGTATTTTTCAAAGGCAAAGGTAAAAATCTAACAACTGATCATCTATGTCAAAATAAAAAGAACATGGTAACAACCTTATCCCATGACTCCCCCCCACTAGACACAATATGTCTGGTCTGGTAAAGCCCTTTCACTGGTCAACAGGAAATGATATTACATGAAGGGCCAAACTGGGATGCCTGGGTGGCTCAGTCAGTTATGTGTCTGACTCTTGATTTCAGCTCAGGTCATGATGTTGCAGTACGTGAGACTGAGGCTCACGTCAGGGTCTGCAACAACAGTGCAGAGCCTGCTTGGGATTCTCTCTCTCCCTCTCTCTCTGCCCCCCCTCCTCAAGCATGTGCATGTGCTTGCTCTCTCTCAAAATAAACTTAAAAAAAAAAAGGCCAAGTTAAAAGCCAAGATTCAGTATATCTTGTTAATAAATAAAAAAAGAAAACAAACTATTGGAGATATATCCATGTTCTTTTAATAGAAAAATCAGATAAGCTAAGGTTTTCTCTAACTCTGACTTCAATGACCATATCAAATCATTCAATCATCTTCTTTACCCAATTCCTTTTGTTGCTGTTATCTTATGATCTCTAGGACTGATTCTCGACATTTTTCTTCTGTTTCATGCTTTATAATTTTCTCAAATATTTAAATTATTATATTTAATAAATAAAAATCATTTGGAGACCAGAGATCTTAAACAAAAACTCGAAATTAAAACTGTTCTATATCTGTACTTGATCTATTTTATTTCTAAGTTCATCTCTTTTTTTTGTAAACTATATATTACTATATCCTCTTTTGATAGCACTTCATATTTCAAAGTTTCTGGTACAAAAAGCATTTTATATAAAATACCATATTTCATCACCTAAAAATAACATCAAATATGGCCAAAAATAAAAGTTACAAAGCATTCACCAACTCTAACCTTAGATTTCTCAATTTATGATCAATGTCACGACAGACAAATCCCATGCACTGCAGACTGTACTTATCCAAAGGGCACATAGAAGACTGTACTCAGAAAAGTTCTATTAGAGATCTAATAAGATATCAGACCCTGGACAAGTTATTAAACCTCCATGGACTTCAGTATGAGATGAGAAATAATTTAACTCTTGGGGCGCCCGCGTGGCTCAGTTGGTTTAGCATCTGACTTCGGCTCAGGTCATGATCTCACAGTTCATGGGTTCGATCCCCACGTCAGGCTCTGTGCTGACAACTCAGAGCCTGGAGCCTGCTTCAGATTCTGTGTCTCCCTCTCTCTGTGCCCCTCCCCCACTCACACTTTGTCTCTCTCTCTCAAAAATAAATAAACATTAAAAAAATTTTTTTAAGGAAATAATTTAACCCCCTACTTTATAAATAAGAAAAGTGAGACTCAGAAAAGCTAAGCGATCTCTCAAGAAATGTAACCTGTCAGTAGCCATTAAAACTTGAGGCAGAATCCTCCAACAAGAAGAAGTGACAGGCTTTTTGGAAAAAGTAAGCTGGAACCTTCCTTCACACTAATACTTATATAGATCCTAAATGGGTTAAATCCTCAATTATTAGAAACAAAATGTTAAACGTAGTAGGAAAAAATGTGGATGACTGTTTCCTCAATGAAGAGACCGTTCTAAGACCAAAACCAAAACTAAAAAGAAAACTTTTAATAGATTTGGCTACATAAACATTTAAATAGTCCTTTTGACAAATAATACTAAACCCAGTTAATGAAAGTGACACTCAGGGGGTTAAAGAATGAAAGGAGAATTATTTGTAGAATAGATGGGGTGGCTGTAAGATGGAAACATAGATATTATTTGATCATTAATTATATGAATACCTACTAGTCATTTATTATATATTCTCCTGTGTGTCCAGACTTAATGATGACCCTGTATATCAAACAAACAGCTAATCAGTAAGAGAAAGGCAAACATCCCAACAGAAAATGGTTAGACTACACGAAGAAGTAATTCATAAAATGCCTACAAATGGCCAATAAACATTTCAAAAGATATATTCAATCTTTCCAGGATCAAAGAATAAAGAAAAGAATATTAAAATAAAAAAAAGTTTAACTTATCATAAGCGAGGACTTTAAAAAATTATTAAAGGTATAAAAACAGACTAATCTTGAAAGAGTAAATTGGTATACCTTGATAGAAGGCAGTTTGACAAAATGCATCATAAAGGTTGTATTATCAATCACCCAAGTGCCCCTCCTAAGAAGAGAGCCAAAGAAAATTTAAGTGGCCAAAAATACTAATACTCATATATTCACATTAGAAAAAATCTAAATATTCACTAATCCATTATTAAATAAATTACAGAACTATATACTGGCATACTATGTACATTAAAAATGATAATATGGATGTATTATTAACATAAAAATATTTATAAAATTAGATGAGTAAAAAAAAAAAAAACAGGTCACAGAACAGAACAAATACTATCTCTTTTTTACATGTAACAGGGAAAATAATTATTTTTTCTACAGTTGGCACCAGTCTAGAAATAGGGCAGACATGAGGAGAAAACATGGCCAGAAAAAAATTCCAGGAGACAGACATATTCAAGGAACGTCCATTTTTACTTTTGTTAAAATAAAGTATCAAAAATACCTGCATTCCCATGTTCACTGCAGCATTATTTACAGCAGTCAAGACAGGGAAACAACCTAAATGGCCATCAATGGATGAAGGGATAAAAAAAGATGTGGAAAAAGTATACAATGGAATATTATTTGGCCATAAAACAAAAATGAAATCTTTCCATTTGCAACTACAATGATGGGTCATGAGGGCATTATGTAAGCGAAATAAGTCAAAGACAAATACTGCATGGGCTCACTTCAATGTGTAATATATGTTAAAAAAAAAAAAAAAACAAGTTGTCTCATTCCCATTTTTATCTTTTCATCTTTTTAAAAGTGTATTTAATGTTTTTCTTATGTATATGTACACATAAATTTATTTAAGTGCATAGAGTTTATGCCTTTACTCACTTAATCCATTAATTTATAAATACACAGTGCCTCGCATATGTGTAATCTAAAATTTTACTATTTAAGAAACCTTTTAAAAGACTCTGCCATAATAAATGACAAAAAACATTTCCCTATAAATGTATTACAATCTCATATATTTTAATAAAATTGTTAAGAATTAAAATATTTAGAATATTGTTTTCATTTGCAAATATATGTAGTTAATAGTAAATACCACAAAACCATTAAAAAAGAAAAAAAGAAAAAAGACAATTCAACCATGCCTGCATGTTCAATTCTTAGGAAGATGTGAGAATTTAAAGGGCACTTGATCCCATGGAACTTCGAGTCTTGTTATGGAAACAAGAAAATAGAAGAGAGCTCAATACAATCTATTACTGAGAACCACAATAAATGGAACTGACAGTAGGCACACAGAATCCACAGAGAAAACTCCCTGTGAATGAGAATAATCAAGCCAGGTTCATGAAAGTGTAAAACTTCATTCTCAGAATACAGTAGAACGTCAGCAAGTTGGAGAGAGGAAGAGAAGGCATTCCTCAAATGAGAGGAAAAAGAGAGTTGTAGCAAGGGAAAAATTTCAAGTGACCCCAGGGTAGTGAGATAAGCCTACCTAGAGCTGAGGGTTCCAATTGAGAGAGTAATACTACAAGCCAACATTTGTGGAGGGTTCACTGTGTATCAGGCACTGGGTGAGGACTTTAAATGCATTAGTAACTCACTGAAGTACATAACCCATCGGCAAGGCAGGTATCAACAAGATAGGAAGGCATGGAAAGAGCAGCCTAGAGAGGTCAAGCGACAAACCTAAAACTGCCCAACTGGTCAAAGAGAGAGGCAAGCCCAAAGCTCCCCAGCTGGTCAGCAATACCACGGGATTCATCCCAGGTAGATCCTGAGTCCACGCTCTGAACAACTACATTCCTCTATTACTAGAAAAGGGTAAAATCAGACTGCTAAGGGTTGTATCCTATAGCAACAATATGGCCAATGAACATAAACAGACAATTCAAGATGAAAGTCCTACTGAAAATAACCTAACTACAGTAGGTAAAAAGGATTAGCAGAGGAGACTCATGAAAAAAATATCTCCATTATATGAATAGAATGAATTTCTCCAAATCAGGGTAGATTCATGGAAAATTCCACAAATCCATCCATCTGTATACCAATTTGAGAACATCTAAAAGAGTAGGTAATATGGTAGTTCATGAGCCTTCTAAAAAACCCATCATCCTTATAATCATAGATGATATGTAAATGAAATAGCCATAATCCAAAAGGGAAGAATAACTTCTGAGTTAATTTTAAATCACTTTCTTCAAATTATTCACTTACCAATTCCTTAATAAGAATTAAATTTCACTGTAATATCTGAGAGTTGTAAAGGGCAATTATATGATTACAGTTTTGACATACATTTAAAATATCTACTTTTTAATAGAATGCATATTGCTTAGCTCCCTATTTTAATTTCAAAAAGGAGTACTTCTCTTTGGATTTAATAGAAACCATATTGCAGTGATGAAAAGAATGGTATAGTTGATTTATATGATGCACATACATAAAAATAGATGAAAAGAAATATCTTTGATGCTAAGAACGAAATTATTTTCCCTGGGATCTCTTGTACTTTTAAGTGGTATGC
Source organism: Herpailurus yagouaroundi (assembly GCF_014898765.1). Classification (NCBI taxonomy): domain Eukaryota; kingdom Metazoa; phylum Chordata; class Mammalia; order Carnivora; family Felidae; genus Herpailurus; species Herpailurus yagouaroundi. Next base: position 69,144,711 of record NW_024412391.1, read on the forward strand.
ATACCAATGAAAAACTCTCCACAATTTCCATCCACCACATTGACATGTGTAGACAGTAGATGTGCATGGAAGTATCTGAGATAATATAAATGCTCTTAAGTATTTTGCCTATACCTTTATTCAGTTTTTTCATTTGTTCAAATAGGAAATGAATGTAAATTTCTAAGTGTACTTTTTTTATATAATATAGAATGCTATACACTTTACCATGAAGAGTAGAACACTCCTTCCATTTAATAAAATAATGAACTGAATCACTCATTACTTTTCCAACAATTACTTCCCTGATATCTATGTTTAAGATAAGAAATGGTGGGGCTCCTGGGTGGCTCAGTTGGTTAAGCATCTGTATTCTTGATTTCGGCTCAGGTCATGAGCTCACAGTTCATGAGTTCAAGCCCTGTGTTGGGCTCTGTGCTAACAGCACAGAGCCTGCTTGGGATTTTGTCTCCCTCTCTCTCTGCCCCTCCCTCGCTCTCTCTCCCTCTCCTCTCTCTAAAATATAAACATTAAAAAAAAAGATAAGAAATGGCAATATCATTTGAAACTGAAGATTTGAAATATGCAGCTAGCATCAAAACATTCACGCAGAGAAAAAGAAAAAAGAAAAACAGGTAAGCTACTTGAAAAGTGGCCACTATGCAGAGAAGTATGTTTTATTCACCTTTCTGCTACTGATAGCAACAATTTTTTCCTTCTACAACTTGGTATATCCCTTTCCTTAGAAGGTTATTAATATTGTCAAAATTAGATCTGGTATACCCAGGAAAGAGGAAGAAATATTGATGGATCACTAGGGCCTAAGACACATCAAACGCCTTGAGATTGGGTGAGAAGCACATTTTAATGACATTCAAGAACAAGATGTTATCTTGTGGATTCATATATCAAGGCTCCTTTAATTGAGGCAAAATGTCAACCTGACCAGAACAAGTTCAAGAAAGATTTGAATTGAAAGATGAATAAAAATACTGACTGAGCCATGAACCTTTTTTTTTCCCTCTAAGAGAAAAGAAACATTAAGTCAATAAAGAGAAATGAAAACCAAATGTACAGGTGGGCAGAGATAAGCATATTAATTTCCAATTTTATTTTAAACTCCTTCAGATCAAGCACAGTGCTAAAGGGTCTACAGCAGAATAATCTATGAATATATATGTAAAAGACTGCTCCACATAATGGTCTTGATAGCTATAAGCAGCTCTAAATTAAAAAAAAAAAAAAAGTTAAGTCTTCAAGTGTCAGTATTTAACTTCATATCAGCTAAAGACTATATCAACAGAACCCACTAATTTGAAAATAATACCAAAGCTGACTTCTTCCTTTTGTTTCCTACAAAATCCTCTAGCTAAGATACCATATTTGTAAAAATCATGTAAAGTTTTGGATCCCAACCTCCCTAAAATAAAAGTAAGATTAAAAATCTTTCTTTCCTACAGCTAATTGAATAAATAGGCCAAAACTAGCAACGGGCTTCAATGTATGCAAAATGAATGCAAAACGGTGGCTCCCCTAAATAGATACTTTCTTCTTAGACTGGGGAAATGGTTTAGACACTAGAGCAAATAATGCAAGATAGATATGACTCAAAGAAAAGGTCTATCACCAATTTTAGCAACACAAGCAAAAAACAATTAACTATATATTTATGTAGAAACAGATGCTATTTATAAATATATTTTAGGAAACCAGAGCAGAAACACTATTCTTTTTATTCAAATAAGAAATCTACATTTTTATTTCTTTTCAAAGTTTATTTATTTTTGGGACAGAGAGAGACAGAGCATGAACGGGGGAGGAGCAGAGAGAGAGGGAGACACAGAATCGGAAACAGGCTCCAGGCTCCGAGCCATCAGCCCAGAGCCTGACGCGGGGCTCGAACTCTCGGACCGCGAGATCGTGACCTGGCTGAAGTCGGATGCTTAACCGACTGCGCCACCCAGGCGCCCCTACATTTTTATTTCTTTGAACAGATTTGCTCCTAAGAAAAATAACATTTCAAAAACACAGTTTGGCTCATACACACACAAAAGCAACTAAAACGAGGAGGAATGTTGTTCCTCCAAAGGTCAGAGGGCGAAGTAGGATGAAAGTAATAATTTGATTATTCACCAGAACCAATTATCCTTATCTGTGAGGACTGATAAAGACAGTCACCTCATATTACACCTTATGTAGGCTAGCTAGGGGAAAAGCATGTATAATTATCTAAAATTTTATAACAAAGAATAAGAGCAAAAAGTACTCACTGTACCTCACAATAAAAACACAGTTCCAAAAATTATCTTAAATTTCACATTCAAAGTCGGAAATATTTACTAAAAAGCATCAAAGACAGATTTTAGATACAATTAGTGTAATGTAGATGAGTAAATATTAAAACATTTTCTAAGTCTGTTTTTTAAACTATCAATATGGATACATAATCAGTATTATTTTTCATTAACACATACACATGCTAATGAAATTTTAAACTGGTATTTTATTGACACCACCTAAGTTAATATAACCATCTCAACTTCATCACTTAAATAATTAAAGGTGGCACTCCTACCATCCTCACTTCCAACTATCCTATAGTAAGGAGACTTTTAAGATGGTCCTTAGGATTCCCACCCCATGGTGTACACATCCCACATAATCCTTTCCCCCTGGGTGTGGTGGAACTGTAAATATATTGGGATCTCACTCTCAAGATTACGCTACCTTGTATGGAAAAAAGGATTTTGCAACTGTAATTGAGGTCCCTTAAGGCCAGCTTTGAGTTAAGGAAAAGGGAGAGCCTATGGGGTGGGTGTGACATAATCAGATGAGCCCTTAATCAGGTCAGAAAGCAGCAGCTCTCCCATAAGGACTAGAGACTAGAAAAAACACGTTATGAACTGTGAGTGCTTGAGGGTGACCTCTAGGAGCCAAAAGGAAAGCAGACAACAGCTAACAAGAAAACAGGGACCTTCGTCATATAATCACAAGGAATTCTGACCTCTGCCAACAACCTAAATGAGCTTGGAAGAGAATCCCAAACCTCACATGCAATCACCTCCCCAGCCAGCACCTTTAGTCCACGTTGGTAGAGGACCCAGCAAATCTGAAAGTGGTCCCCTGACCTACAGAAGCATTGAGATTAAAAAAAAAAAAAAAAAAAGTGTGTGGTTTTAAGTCACCGAATTTGAGCTAATTTGTTGCACAGCAATAAAAGAAAACTAACCCTAATCAAAATTCTAATTTTCTCTTTACCACATCATCTGCAACAGATATTTAATAAGCCGGGATGTCTGTAGAAGTAGTAGAGACACAGATAGGTGAAAATCTTGAAAAGACCTATCCAGCGGAAAAGCTGATGAGTTTAGCAACAGATGTGTTGGTCATGAAGTGACTGCAGAACACCTGTCCATGGAGAGGTAGGCAAGAGAAAGTAGAGTTCTGGGGAGAAAACTCATCAAAGAGGTCAGGTTTAGGAAATATCTACAGAAACAGACCTGAGCTCTGATGGTACGTGGGAGAATAAAAAGGGCATTGACTCAGGCTGGGATACACCCACACTGAGAGAAAGAAGTTATATTAAAGAAGTAGAAAGGAAGGAGGAGTTAGTATTAGGAGAAGAATTTTGAGGATGAGAGAATCAACCTTTTCGAGTACTTCCAGAGCAACCAAGGACCAAAAAGGTCACTAAATCAGAAGAACTAAAATACGTAAGTGGTAACGTGGGTGAAAGAAAATTCAGTAAAGTAACACGGGCAAAATCCAGACAGTAAGGAAATGAAAAAGTAGTTCATTCTTTTTTCTTTTTTCTTTTTTTAGACAGGCAATAAATACTGGATGATAACCACTACTGACCATTCCAAAAATGAAAATACACATACACACAAAGAATAAAACAAAACAAAACAAAAAACACCTTTCGAGTATAATCCTATTATCTATTCCAGTCCTTAAATTCTTCAATATTTGGAAACAAAATCAGGTTCAGATTATAGCTATCCTGTGGGAAATCATTTGTCTTCTCATTTAGAATTCCTTCTCATAAACTTGATTATAGCTACCATGCTTTGCAGATCCACAGTCCTGGGAAAAAAATTTGGAACTGTCCAATTGGATTAAGAAATGTACACACACAATGGGGCGCCTGGGTGGCTCGGTCGGTTAAGCGTCCGACTTCGGCTCAGGTCAAGATCTCGCGGTCCGTGAGTTCGAGCCCCGCATCCAACTCTGTGCTGACAGCTCAGAGCCTGGAGCCTGCTTCAGATTCTGTGTCTCCCTCTCTCTGACCCTCCCCCGTTCATGCTCTGTCTCTCTCTGTCTCAAAAATAAATAAACATTAAAAAAAAATTTAAAAAAAAAAGAAATGTACACACACAATTACTAGATAGAAAAACAAAGATGGATCTTTCTTTTTATGTGATTTTTTTGGAGCTTGCTTATAAATGGAAGTTCCAGTCTAAGTTTTCATGCAGGGATTTTATAGTTATGTCAATGAGTATGTCTGACAACCATAAGCCAACATTTTCTGAAATTTGTACTGTATGTTAAAATTCTTGACAGAATGAAGTAATTTTTTGTCATTTTTTAAATCCTAAGTCAAAATGAGCCAATTGTTCATGGAACTTGTCCCCTCTGGTCTATATTCTGTCCCACAGAATGTGACAGAATATACTTATCTCTCCATGAGACATGGGGAATGCTAAGTCATACTGGCCAGCAACTGAGCTAGGTCCCTGGGACACACACACAAATAAAAACAAGGCATTATCTGATTTCTCAAGACATAAAATAAAGTGGCTCACAACTCCAGAACATTTTCATGCCAGCTGAGATACATCACAATGCCCAATGGCCACAGGGTGAAAAAAAAAAAAAGCTGCTAATGAGGTACAATGTTCAGAATAAATTCATTACCTTTGGTTTTCCAAGCTGTCCAACAGTCATTTAAAATGTTCTCAGAACAATGACACAAAGTTTCCCACTGAAAGTCTTAAAGAGATGATATATATGATTATACCTTCCATACAAAATTAAAGAGAGCTAGTTTTATGAAAAATTCCCAGGAGAAAGGATGTACATGGAAGGGATGGGGAGCAGGGTAATCACCAAAAGCTTCTTGTAAAGGGAAAGATGGTGAGGAACTATCAAGCCATTATTCTTCACTTACCATGACTGGGTTTGAAGGTCAACACCTACAGCCATGAAATAAGCTCTTAACAATAGGCAAAAAAAGAAATCAAACTAGACCTAACGGAAATTAGGCAGCAGGCAGACCTAACGGAAACTAGAAAGCAGGTTGAAAAGAAAATCAATACATGTCCCTTAACCTTTGTCTCTCCTTTTTCTTTCTTTCAAATATGAATCTATGCTTCAGGTTTTCATTTTTCGCCCACATAATAAACACAGTAAAGAAAGGTAATTTGGCAGAAAACATGTAATGAAGCCAATAAAAAAAAAAAATAGTACTCTAACACTGCAGCTATATATTTCCAAATTTTGAAAATATCTCAAGTTTACTATAAGATTATTAAAAAAATGCTTCTACTCTTTAATCCATTAAATCCATTACTTATTTTTTAAAGAAATGATGTCAAAAAAGAAACATTCTAATATGCAAATATATATACTCATAATAGTGTCATTTATAAAGTTCAAGACCAGAAATAACATGAATGTGAGTAAAATGTTAATTCTTTCGTAAATTATGGAACATCACTCACTTAGATTTTATGTAGCCAAACTGGATGTGCAACACATGGAGATGTTTATGATAAATGTTCAATGAAATGGGTAGAAAACAAACTGTCACTAAGTATGATGACAATGAGAAAAAATACATGCAACCCCAATGGGAAAGGACAGGAAAGAAATGAAGTGGAAAAACCAGTTGTTTTCTTTGGATGGTAAGATTTTGTAGGAGGATTTTCTTTTCTTTTTATTTCTTTTATTGTTGTCATAAATTGTAGACATCTTTTATAAAATAAGCCTTCAAAAATGGGTAACTAAATCAAGAGAATTTTTCATGTTGTCCTACTTTACTTCCTATCCTTTAGGTGGAAAGAAGAGATGAGGAAGAACAGTTACTAAAATCAAAAGAAACTAAGGATGGGCTCAATTTATCCAGGGATTCATACATCAAAGGAGAGGAAACAGATACGGTATTGTCTATTCTCATGAACTGCTAAAGTCATGGTAAGGAAACTTTCTCATAGCTTTAGCCTGTGGTGGCTGTTTATATGGCTGATTGTACTGCTATGCACTGTTAATGTATCACAAGTATAATAAATTACAATAATGTGGTGATAAAATGAATTGCTACATTGAAACTGAGATTGTGAAAAATGCTTTATCTTTATTCCTTCTAGCATCTGTACCCAGCCCCAATTAGAACACTGCAGAAAAGAAAGGTATTATTAATTTTTCCCATTAAAAGAGTTAAGGAAAGAAAACATTTACCCTAGAGGATTTCTAACTTTGGGAGGGGCAATAAACCTTGCATCAATTGTAACTCTTGAGTCTTCCCATTCTTTCGTGAAGGTTTTTAGCAAATTTCCAAAAGAAAAAAAAAGAGCATTATATGGAGAAAAGAGCAGTGAAGGCCTTTTGTATTCAAAATACCCATGCAAAAATTATTTCCAAATGTGTCATAAACATAAAACACAATGTGCTACTTATTTTTCATTTGCATTCATATTTAATTTTACCAGCTAGTCAGCAACTTAAAAGCCTTCTGCAAAAATAAAGATTATATGGCAATTATACTTAAGTATTATCTACTTGACATTCTTCTATGGAAAGACCAAGACCATGTGGAGATAAAACAGATCCATATTTTTCCAGACTTTGTGCCTTTATAGCTAAAATAGAACAAGCAATTTAATTCTTAGCTTATAGAGTACAGAGGATGGTATTCTGGTTACTAATTCAACCCCAGAATTTTCTGACACATGTATACACTAACTCATTGTGTTAGGCCAGCCCAGCAACCCTGCCCTCTTACTCAGGTAAGAATATGCCTCTCCTTCCTTTGAGAAATGGCTGCACCATTGAATGAACCAACTGGCAATCATGGGGTAAGCAGGAGGCATTATCCCATGGTCCAACAATTAGACATGCGAACCAAGCAAAGCAAAAGAAGCTCTTTCCCTGGATTTTTATATATTTTTAAGTAAAAAAAAAAAAAAAGAGAGATGTTTTCTTTCTATTTATTTGCTGGCTGGAATGTTATAAGTCTGGATATTTCCATAACTACAGTGTCTTCTCAGCAGGAAGAAAAACTGAATTAAAAGAGAATGAGACCAACACAGAAAAAGAGCCAAGAAATAAAACTGAAGAGGCCTGATACAACTGTGATCCTGGATCTAGCCATACCTGAAGCCAGTCCACCTCCATTGTTCCAACTATAACTCAAATAAATAAAAATAAATAAATTCCCTGTTTTGTAGCCAGAGTCATAAACAAAAGAAAAGTGAAATGAGTAGAAGTAAAAGACTGATTCATCTAATCTAGCCTAACAATGCTTTAACACAATGTAACAAGAATTATATTGATCCACTGATTGTTTAAGGAGTTTGTATGTACCTCATGAAAGAAACAAATTCCCTTAAACACTGTTAGAAAATCATATCTTGAGCTCACTCAGTGATTTTTCAGTATTAAATTAAAATTGTTTTCTTAGAAAAATATTTGGCTAGAGGACAGAATACATAAAGCAGGAATCCAAATATGACAAACCTTGAAATCATTCACATAAAAGAACAATAATTTAATGATAAAAATCTTAAATATGAGTGTACTTAGTTTAATTTATCAAGTCTACTTACGGGTATGATGAAAATCAGTAACAATTTTTACACAACAGAACATACTATAAAACATACTATAACATTTCTGGATAATTTTATGTGGAAAGAAAAACAGTATACAACTTTTTCATTGATCCAAATCCTCCTTCCTATGACCTAACCAAAAGATTTTTCTCTTGCTTAAATCCAAACAAAATCTTCTCAATGAACATAAATCATCTTATTAGCTGGCCACAGCAAGAACAGTGGACCAGGATCACCCTGTTTTATATTTCAAGAATCCTGTAGCACGCACGAATTCATCACACTGGAGAATTTTCGCTTGCAACTTACTGAGAGCATTGAATTTCAATGTCATGAAACGTCTGGTATCATTCACTTTGTCCAGGCTACTGAACCCTAAAAATGCAGAGGTCACATTAGAAACATGTAATGAGAGGAAGAAGAAATTCCAAATAAATCAAACTTCCTTTCAGACCAATGTTTGTAGTCTTACGACACAAAGACCTCCGTGAAAATTTGATGAAAGTCATGGCCCTGTTCTCCTAAAAAATTCACATGTTAAATGCAATTTCAGGGGTTCCTAAAAATCAGTGTCCATCCATGAACAGTAAGTAGGTTAGGAAACTGTGTTTTGGATCCACTGAAAAGTCTGTTTAAGAAAAAAAATGCTATAATCACTTGTCTCAAAAGAACCAATATATTTTTACATGTTTTATTTCGAAGCCAGATCACTAATAAAAAACACAAGGCAACAATATAAAAATTTAACCTATTTAGCATTTTTAAAGCCAAGATGGACTGTACAAAGTACCCAGAACAGGATGTGTCATATTATCTTACATGACCCTAAGCAAAAGTTTGGCACACATCAGGAGATCCTTCCCTGCAACAAGATTTGCACTACGCAAATTTGAAATTTGTAAAAATAGCCCTACCCCTCAGTTTACTTAGAGAATAACAAGGCTTAAGATCTCTGGAAAAGAAGCCCTGGTAAATGGTTGCTTTTGCACTGGGGACCTGGGGAACGGGGTGCTGGGGCAAGAGAGAGTCTTTTCCCCATATATCTTTTGTGCTAGATATTTTCTATTTGCTCCTGGGAACCCATGTGCCACCCTGCCCGTACCCCAGGAAGCTGACCTATATGGTTAACATCAAGGGTTTCCTGTCCTCTGGCTGAGATAGACAATGGAAAGCAGGACAGATCAGTGGGAGGGAGAAGAATGAGGACAGAGTATTTATTCCCTGGTTCTCTCATGAAAGGTCTCCTGGAGTTGGCGGTCTCTCTGCAGGAGGTTATGGCTTCTCTCAAGGGCAACTCTACCTTAGTCCTAGTACCCACTCGCTTTAGCTCTAGTACCCATACCCTCCCTTCATCCCTAACTAGGCTAGTACTTCCAGCCTAGTTCTAGTTCTAGTACCTTAGTCCTAGTACCCCACTCCCTCCCCTCATCCCTAACTAGGCTAGTACTAACAGCCAGGTTACTGCATTAGCCTTTGGAGTCCTCCCTACCCCCCATGCTTTTGTAAATGGTTTCACTGTAAAGAAACTCTCCTGGAATAATCCTATTTTTAATGCCATCTATTCCCTTCAGAGCCCTTGACTGATTCACTCTTCTTCATATTTGAAATTATATATATATATATATATATATATATATAAATACAAAATAAATATTAAATTTTAAAAAATGTATGTTTTCTTATAGTAAATATATCTGCAGGACTTGGTGACTACCTGGGCCTACTGCTTTAGGAGGCAGAGGGAAGGATCAAAGATTTAATGAGAATTCGCCTGATATCAGCAGTAAATTTCAGCAGTACTACTAAGGTAGGCTGGGATAGTGAGGGAGGAAATGAAACCAAGATCAATACAAATTTGAGGAAACAAACCCAGACAACAGGGTTGCCTCTACTCTCCCAGTGACAGGAAGTACGAATTACTAACTCATGCACTTTGCAGGCAAGACCACTCCTTTTATAAAGGGTAGAGTTGCACTGTGAGGGAAACTGCCCATGAGGAATATTGTTACATGTGGTTATGGCACCAGCCGCCCCCCCCCCCCCCCTTCTTGGCACAAGACGGGCAGAGCCATTGAAAACCCACTGTGTCAGGTTTAGGCAGGCATTACTAACCTTCAATTGAAAGAGGCTATGGCTCTGACATGAATGAGGCTCCAGCAGAAAAGATACTAAGAACTTTGTCTTTTCATTGTCAAGCTCTTTCACACTGGTAGTTAGAGAGAACACCTTGGGTAATACTTAATGCCTGCTCATTAACACCACACCAGTACTCATGAGAATGTGGTAAGTCACAGGTGTAATGGCAGAGCCTTTTCTCAGTATCATTAGTATTCCCCAGAAAAAAACTGCTATCCACATAAAAAGATAGCTTTCACTATTCTTTGTGAACTCTCACAAAGTTTCAGGAAGTTAACATTTACTTCACTTTCATCAGTATTATAGAAAATGATAACACTAGTTTTTCATGGTTTAATCTTTTAAACAATGAAATATATTTAAAACTAAGTTTGTTCCCTTAAAAATTTCAAAATCAGTATGTTAAACTTTAAAAAGAATGAGTGTCACTGGGGAAAACTGTATTGAGGATTCTCAAAAAAATTAAAAATAGAAATATCATATGACCCAGTAACTCCACTTCTGAATATTTAACAAAAAAACCCCACAAAAACACTAATTTGAAAAAATATATGCACCCCTGTGTTTACTACAACAGTACTTACAATAGCCAAGATATGGAAGCAATCTAAGTGTCCAGCAACAGATAAATGGATAAAGAAGATGGGGTGTGTGCTTTGGTATATGTAATGGAATATTACCCAGCCATAAAGAAGCATGAAACCTTGCCATTTACAACATGGATGGACCTAGAGAGTATTATGCTAAGTGAATAAGTCACAGAAAAGACAAATATCGCATTATTTCACTTACATGTGGAAATTAAAAAACAAAACAAATGAACAAACAAAATAGAAACAGAACACAATGGGATTCCTGCAGGTACGACTCTTAAAGTGTGAGAACCGCCCTAAGACCATGGCCCACAGGTGTCCCTCACTGTCATGCTGTTTCACTCCAACAATTCATAATCAGAGTTACCATTCCAGTGTTCCCACACCAGCAAGTAGGAACTTACTGCTTCAGATAAGCTGATTTCAGCTATTTTTCTCTATATCCTCCTATCTCCCTAGATCTGGGGCTGGCAGCTTACCCTAGGAACCTCTGTTCTCTGACGGGTCCAAGAAAAATCATTGATGTTCAATTTGTTCAGTTTTTTTCTCATTTTATGGATAGAAATGATGACTTCAAGCTCTTTATATGCTGGAGCTGAAACTAGAATTCTCTGTATTTTCAGTAGATTATATTTTTCCTGAAGCTTCTGAATGCTATATTGAGATGAATGATTTTCACTGATGTGACTCCATACATTCATATTCACACAGAAAGTAGTCTATACTATTCCCCATATTTGTGTTTAGACTTTGTTAGAATGTAAGCCTAATAAAGAGAGAGACTTATCTATATTCTTTACCAAAAACCCATCAATAAATATTCATGAAAGGAATAAATGTTAATAAGTGTTAGCCATCTCTGGATATCATTTATATTTTGTTTATATTTTTCTTGAATCAATTACTTTTAAATGTTTTAAATATCTACTGCACCCTTCTTTTACGGAGTAATATCTGAAACCATAGGCTTGATATACTTATTGCACACTATTTATGATATATGTTGAAATAATTTCCTAAATATTAGAATAAAAATTGCCTAAAATCAAATGATATGAACATATGTGTCTAACTGGTGGCATAAGTACCCATGTTGGTAAGCATGCTCTAAGCTAATAAGTATGAAGAACAAACTGGTCCAGATGGGTGAAGTAGATAAAGTGGATAAAGAGGTACAAACTCCCAGTTATAAAATAAATAAGTCATGGGGATGAAAAGACTACCACAGGTAATACACTCAATACTATAAAAACTTTGTATGGTAATATACTTACCATGGTGATCATTTCCGAATGTTGTGTTTAATTACTATGTTGTACACCTGAAACTAATATTGTATGTCAACTATACTTCAAGATAGATAGATACACAGATAGACAGACATACAGATAGATAGGGCTAATAGTGTCCTTCCCTACCTCAGTGCTAAATTGTCTGAGTTTTTTCCTCACCATATAAAAATGGAAAGCTATTGAAGTTAATCACTTCTATTTTAGCAGTTTACACATTTTTAAGAGTTCAGAAAAAAAAATTCCATTAGGTAAGAGATATCATGCTATATAGTACACCATGCTATATATTTTGATTTTATAACTAAGTTCAATCCTTTTTATGTCAAAAAAAAGCTATAGGGCTCATATGTTATCTTGCAAAAGGAATGTGCATGGATAGTACCTTTGTCCAAAGCTTTATGTAAACACTATTATATCCTATCATTTCTTGCAAAGCAATTATGCAGTTTGCTTTCTAAGATTACTATGTAAGAATCAGAGACAATTACTGCTATGGAGGCTTTATTCACTGCTAAGAAACCATTTAAATAACATTTGACCTCTAGGGGTTTTCATGTTCCAAGATTGTGTGCCTGTAACAGGAAAACAGGAAGTGAACATACCATTGGGAGTCTTAAAAAGTGAGTTCAGATGGAAAATCTTTCGGAAAGAGTGCTTTCTTTCTTTACAATATGCCTTACTGTCAATGCATTTTGCAAATAAGGAAAAAAAAAAAAACAACTCTTTGTATTTCGACCCAAATCTCATTAATATCATTTTACTCTATTTGTTTTGGCTTTTCTTTTTTATATATGTACATACAGGTGTTTTTCTACTCTAGTTAGTAAGATTATGCTAATTCGGTAGAATAGTCTGATGGAAAAAAAATCTAAATTACCTAATAGAATTTATTTAGAAAACAGAAGGTCCCATACAGAGGAGTTTATTAATTATACTGCTCTGTAATGTTTTTTGACAATGTTTTAAGGAAGAAAAACCATAAAAAAGAGACTATGGTGATTAGAACAAATTGAAAAAACAGGTACAATAGTGGTCTGTGGGTGGTCCATCTGGATCTTTTATTTTCAGAGGACAAAAGGGAGGCAAAATTCTTTTTTGGCCACCTGGCAACAACACTGTTTGGATCATCTACATATATACTAGCACGCAAACAAACATAATACACTATGTTATTTCTCAAGTCCTTTCCAATAACATGGGATAGCAAATACTGACCCTGGACAACAGGTCATTATTAAAGGGCCCAGTCTGGACACCTGAAACAAGAGGACCTGAGAACAAAACGAGCTATTAGCTCACTGGAACCATCTCAAAATCTTTGGTGAGACAGGAGAAAACATAAGTATACAAGGCTTCTCCATGATATTCAGGATATATATGAAGGAGAAAAATATGGGAATAATATGCAGAGCAAATATACTTTTTATGTTTTTGTGAAAAAATCTGAAGAAACAAGAATATGTATACGCCCATGCTTGCGTTTATAAAAACAAAAAATGAAAGGAAAAAGAAAAGGAAAAAAAGCAAAAAGTTAATAAAAATGATTACCTATATGAGGCAAGGAGGTGGAAACTGGGTGGAGGGAACAGACATATAAGTGCAACTACTCTGAGTATAAACTTTATGTATTTTATATAGTTTTGAACATGTATATGCCTTACATATTTCAAAAATTAAATAAAAAAGAAATCATGTTGGCTCTATTTGAAAACTAACTGAAACAAATAACCCACAGATATATAAAACTGGTAATATAACTAAACAGAGAAAATAAATAAAGTTAATTTAGAGCATAGTACTTTGTACTTAACAGGAAATATTCTAAGACCCAAAGAAGATATAAAGATATAAAGAATATATATAAAGGTATCTTAAGCATCATTAAACAGTTATATGACTATCAGAAAGTAACCATGTCACTGTTTTTAGGAGCTACGAATGTTAGCATAAGAAAAAATACATATACAACACCCTGTAATAAATCTATTGCTATTTCTAATTTAAAAATAACTCACAATTTTTAAACCTGTCCCCTAAAAGGGCCTCAAAACAAAGCCCCAATAGCAATGAACACATCTAGGACACAAATTTTAGTCTCTAGAGCCAATCCCCACTGCTGTAGGAGGAGTGAACTTGCTGTTTTGTCCTGTTTGTATTAATACCATTTAAGATGTAATCTTTGCTAGGTAGGACGCTAACCATCTGGCAACAAAAAAGGAAGACAGAAATACAATTAGGAAATGTTATATTCCCTGGCGAAAATCAAGAAGATTTAGGAAATGACTTTCAGACTCTAATTTGTATCACGATCACTTCCACGTTGTATAAAATGCAGATGCCTAGGCCACACACGCCAGCAAGAGACTTATTAGGGCTGGAATGGGACCCAGACTCCTCATTTTTAACTGTTATCCCAGCCAATTCTGATGACAGTGATCAGAGAACACACCTGGAAAAACAGTTTTAGGGAAAAGATATTTTCTAGTTATATCGTTGTTTCTACACTTACTACTTATGAGGACAAAGTAAGAAAGAGTGGAAAGTCATTGCTTCATAGCAAAGGAAAGTGTACAACTACTGAATTAATTTAAAAATATGTATACATAACTTCAATCAAAATTAAATACTCACAGGGATAATACAATGCCTCTAGCTCCACCACACAAATTTCACTAGTACAAAACGAAGCACAGATTTTTACATTAGTAATAAAAAAATAATACATGAGAATACTAAAAATCATAATTTGCTGGGACATGGTACTTGCAGAAAAATCCAAATGCCTGGCTTTAGAAGTCAAGCGTTTAATATTTCCTGGGCTTTGCTTGGCTTTGGTAGGAAGACATTTAATGTGCTCAGATGAAATGTGATGGTTGGAGGTCTGGTTCCATTTCCTCCTCCAGTTTCATCATGCGGCTGTTTTATTTGATCCAACTATATTCCTTTTACCACTTAGCTTCTCTGAACCTCTTTCCTGAAACCAAATGCTTGCAGTTATGCATGCCTGTGATGATTGATTCCACATGTCCAAGAAGGATGTCAGGGATGGTGGAGACAGCATAGTTACATGGACAGAGCCAGAATCCACAGTTGCTTCACTCTGCTATGATATCGCTTAATATGGGTATTATTTTGGCATCTTATTACTCTCGTCCTACCTCTTTAAAAACAAGACAATATCTATCTACTTCATCATTAATCAATGTTTCAGTACTTCCCAAAGTCTTAGAGTGCTCAGACTGTTATAACAAAATACCATAAACTGGGTGGCTTCAACAACAGACATCTACTTTTCAGTTTTGGAGGCTGAGAAGTTCAAGATCAAGGTACCACAGACGGTGTCTGGTGAAAACAACTTTTCCTGGTTTGCAGATGGCCACTTTCTTGCTTCATCCTCAAGTTGCAGAGAGAGAGTGCTCTGGTTTCTTCCTCCTCTTATGAGGGCACCAAACCCATCATGGGACCCCACCCTCATGACTTCATCTAAACTTTACTACCTCCCAAAGGCCCAACCTCCTAATACTATCACATAGGTGGTCAAGGCTTCAAAATATGAATTTGGGAAGACACAGTCTATAACATCAATAGACAGAAAACATTAATTAGGGTCCAAATCAACTCAACACACTTTCACCCCTAACTCCTTCTGAGGCAGTTTTTAAAGTTCTTTTGATCTTGATCTCCACAAGAATGGTATATTCAGTACCCATAATCCATTGCTTTTTCTTTTTAATTAAACCCTTGGTACTTTATTTAGAATGAGAGGAAAAGAGTGTCACAGCATACGTTGAACAATTAGATAAGATTTCTACCCTACTGCAATGATCACTGCATAAACCAGAACATACATAGAGCACTATATCAGGATCACCTGGGGAACTGCACAAATCTGCAGGACTTCCCCACCAGGTCTGCTGAATTAGAATCCCTGTGGGTGGGACTTGGACTGGGAATCATTTCTTCTAAAGTCTACCAAGTGATGCTGCTGCAGCCAGTCTGAAAATCGGCATTTGGAGATCACTGGAATACTACCTATTCTCAGTGGAATAATGACTTGGGAAATGCTGCCTTTGTAAATTTCCTGCTGCTGGAAAGCTCTTGAACAACTTCTGGTTTTGAGGTGGCAAACTCTTAGACAGCCCAGTGTTGCCAAAAGTGTGTAACTTTTTTTTTTTTTAATGATTATTCATTTTTGAGAGAGAGGGAGAGAGAGAGAGCAAGCAAGTGGGGGAGGGGCAGAGAGAGAGAGGAACAGGTATCTGAAGCAGGCTCTGCACTGACAGCATGGAGCCCAATGCAGGACTCAAACTCATGAACCATGAGATAATGACCTCAGTTGAACTGACGCTCAACCAACGGAGCCACCCAGGTGCACCATCTTCTTGATAAAGCTCATGCCAGGAAAATTTTCTCAGCGTACTCTCAGATGTAAAGCGTGGTACAATGGAATATTCTAGTGAGAAACTGTATGATGGAGAGTTGGGAGAAAGGTGTGCCTTCCTGCAACAGAGGCAGCACCAGGGTCTCTTTCATTCCCACTCTTACGCTATCCAGAGAGACAGAGTTTCCTCCTATCTTACTGAGGGCAATGTGTTTCTGCTCAACTAGCTAATTTTTGAGAGAACTCATAAAAAGAAGTAGTATAGTTGCATGTTACTCATTAGCTTAGAGCAGTGCTTCCCAACATGGGTCCAGATGCCACTAGTTAGACCCAGGATGATTTTAGGAAAGTTTTATTCTAATATTTAGGAATTTATTTCAACATATATCATAAACAATATACAATAAGTATATCAGGCCTATGATTTCAGATATTACTCCTTAAAAGAAGGGTACAGTAGATATTTAACATTTAAAAGTAATTGATTTCAGGGGCACCTGGGTGGTTCAGTCAGTTTAGCACCAACTTCGGCTCAGGTCATGATCTCACAGTTCATGGGTTCAAGCCCCACATCGGGCTCTGGTGCTGACAGCTCAGAGCCTGGAGGCTGCTTCAGATTCTGTGTCCCCCTTTCTCTCTGCCCCACCCCTGACTGTGCTCTGTCTCTCTCTGTCTTTCAAAAATGAATAAAAAAAAATTAATACTGCAAAAACTGAAAGCTCAAATAACAATTGGGAAGTAATTAAATAATATTTTTAAATAATATAAATTAGTGGGGATATTTTATCCTATGGGCTAGTATATATGTCATATTATATAGAGAGACATTTATATTATTATAATGCCAAAATTCAAATGTATTTCTTTATCTAGAAACAAGTACCTTTTCATTCTAGGTGTTTCCAGCATGTAATTGAAGCCAAGCTGTGTTCTAAAACAGCTCCACCATTTTACCCTGACCCTCAGTGTTCTCTTCTCCAAAATGGGGATAATAATTGTACCTAGTACATTAAATTGAGTCAATGGGTTTATGTACATGTTAGGCCTGACATATAGTAGAAGTTCAATAAATATCCCCTATTACTAGATTTATTATGTCTTTTTAGTTACCGGTGCTCAACTTCTTTCCTGACCGCTCCAAGGTTTATCCTGCTAAAATTGCTATTTTATAAACTGTTTCTCTAAATAAAATTATAATAATTCCAAAAGTATATTTTCCCCCAGAAGAGCTGTTATATTTTTTGGCATAAGCATACAAATTATTTATATACAGGGTAAATATTCTATTTCAAGATAAAGTTTCTAAATTTTACATTCTATGGGGACAACACACAACACCCATCAAAATCAAATTATGTCACCTCATTCAAAGGTATGATACCATTTCTTTTTTATTTCAACAAGACAATGTCATGGTAACAATCTACCACTGAAAGTGCTTCTCACAAAGGTATCATCTGATAAATAATATATTTCTTTCAGGATACTATATATCTGATAAATGAAGAATGCTGTTTAATTTACATGTTATATTTCCATGAAGTTTACATTTCCTTAAATCCATGTATGATCATGGCATTACCATACAATCTCACATAATTAAAAAATAATTATAACTCCATTAATGTAAATAAATTATAATACAGTTCAACTTTGTTAGGTCATATTTGATATAGAACAAAGGTTATTTCAGGGTTCACCACCCACCTTCCCTTTAAAGAAACACATTACCAGTTCCAGTCCAAGATGGTAAGGTAGGAAGACCCTAAACTCACCACCTCCATGAACACACCAAATCTACACCTATTTATAGAGCAATTCCTCCTGAAGAAAAACTGAGGACTGACTGAACAGATTCTACACAGCAAAAGACAGAAAGATCACACTGAAAATGGCAAGAGAGACAGACATAGCAACAAAGGGAACCCTACTCACAACACTGCAAACTGTAGTGGGGAGGGCTAATAAGGAGGGACAAGGAACACATTCTTCCACCTAGGGGCACAGAAAAAAAGGCACAGTTTAATAGAACAACTAGAATATAAGGGATCCAGTCCTAGAACCATGCCAAATGGCAGGGCTGCTGCTGGAACTCACTTACAGTGCAAGGGCTGAGGAGTACAACAATTTGTGTTTCGCTCCACCTTGATAGAATGGGTAGGTGCAGGGTCCGGGCACCCTAGTCAGCCTACTATCTCAGCAACCATAGGCCCCTAACCCACACCAGTCCCAGACATCCAACCAAGGCAGCTCCAACAGAGTGACACCAGGACAGCCACAGTCAGTGCTCACTGCAGCTCCAGCTGTCTCGGCAAGGTGACAAACGTGCAAAGCACACTGGAACACTCCAGGCTCATACCACTTCAGCTGTAGACAATTTGCCTGGGCACCCTCAGAGCACAGCACTTTGGGATACCCCAGCCCACAATTACCTTGGCTCCAGCCTCCTCACCAGGGCACCCCTGCAAGAAGCATCCTGGGACACCTTAGGTTGCACCCGCTTTAGGGTGCCCTCTGTGCCAAGAGCCCTGGCACTGACCCAGCATGCATCTACTTCAGCTCTGGCCATCCCACCAGTGTGACCCCAGAACAAAATGCCCTGTGACTCTCACTAGCCACAGCTCCAGACACCTGAAGTCACCAGGCACAAACCATCTTCATAGGGGATGACCATACACAAGATCATTCCTTTAAATTTAGGAGAAGTTAGCTGTTCCACCTAATTCACAGAAACAGAGAAAGTCAAGCAAAATGAGCAGACAGAAGAAAATGCTCCAAATGAAAAGAACAAAACAAAACCTTACAAAAACAACTAAATGAAATGGAGATAAGCAATCTACCTGATCAAGAGTTCAAGGTAATAGTTATAAAGATGCCTATCAGATTGGAGAGAAGAGTGGAACAAGTTAGTGAGAACCTCAACAGAGAGAAAATACAAAAAAGAACCAATCAGAGATGAAGGATACAATAACTGAAACAAAAAATACATTAGAGGGGATCAACAGTATATCAAAGGACGCAGAAGAACAGATCAGTGACCTGGAAGACAGCGTAATGCAAGGCACCCAAGCTGAGTAGCAAAAATAAAAAAGTATATCAAAAAAAAATTTTTTTTAATGAGGATAGGTTAAGGGATACCCTGGACAACAATAAGCAAACTCACATTACAGGGGTCCCAGAAGGGGAGAAGAGAAAGGAACAGAAAACTTATTTGAAGAAATAATAGCTGAAAACTTCCTTAACCTGGGGAAGGAAACAGACACCCAGGTTCAGGAAGCACAGAGAGTCCCAAACAAGATGAACCAACCAGAGGAGGTCCTCACCACAACACATTATAATTAAAATGCTAACAGTTAAAGATAAAAATACTGATTCCTCGCCTAGAATTATGAAATTAGAAGTTCTGAGAGCAGGCATGAAAATCTGCATTAAATAGCAAGCTCTCAAAAAAAAAAGTAATGTTGAACGACAAAAGTGATTTGGAGAACATAAGCATGATACACTTACATAAATTAAAAACTCAACAAACACTAAATGTATATATCTATACACATATTTAAACATGGTAAAGGCAAAAATAAAAATAGATTTGAATGATTCCCATAAAATTCATAATAGAAGTTGTCTCTGTGGAGGGAGGAAGCAGGGGAAAAAGCAGAATTAGACTTTATCTGTAATGTTTAATTTCTTATGTTATGAAAAATATGAAACAAAAATGGAAAATGTTAATATATGTTAATTTTTGGTGATAGTTACACAAATGCTTGTTACATAATCACACTTTTTACATAAGAAATTTGAAATTTTTTTAAAAAAGGAAACATACTATCCAAATATTAATGTTCTCCACCAGGTTGACTTAAGAAGAACAGAAATTCTAAGCCTTTAATTTTAATGTTCAATACCAAGTTGTCTTAGTCAAAGGGTTTAAATCAAAAATCAGATTAATTTAAACATTTTTTACCATTTTAGTATAAACATTAAAAATGTTGTTTCTGAAAGTTTCTTGGTCCTCAGATCCCCTTATTTCCTAACTGCTCACCCTCCTGAACTGCTATTTTCCAAAATATATAGGTCAGAGCCCTAAAGGATTTTTAGAACAATTTAGTCCCATTTTACCCAAATGTTAATAAAGAATTATGTGAATTAACTCAATATCTTACAATATACTTTCTTAAGTGTCACCTTTTTTTTTTAATGTTTTTTTTATTTTTGAGAGAGAGAGAAAAGAGAGAGAGTTGAGTAGGGAAGTGCAGAGAGAGGGAGACAGAGAATTCCAAGCAGGTTCTGTGCTGTCAACACAGAGCCCAATGTGGGGCTCGAATTCACAAACTGGGAGATCATGACCTGAGCTGAAATCGAGTCAGACACTTAACGCCTTAACTGACTGATCCACCCGGGTTCCCCTGATACACTTTTAAAGGCACGTACTTAACTATCACAGAGAAGATACTTTCTGACACTTAGAGAATTTTGTTCCTGAATTTATCTTCAAAATGGGGATAAGCTACTGGTCTACATGAGGAATGGCACACTCCACGTGGTGGGTTTCATCAGTTATATGATTTCCATGCCCGTGTCCACACCAAGTCTTAGTCTCACCCACTGCAGTGGACAATTATGGTTTTGTCTTTCCAAAATGATACCCTACGTCTTCACGGAACCTACTCATCTCTCCCACAATCACATGCCAATCACAGTGCCCCACACATGCTAGACCCATGGGGAGGCACAAAAAAGTCACTGGTTCTAGAAGTTCTTTTGCCTCCTGGGCTAAAGAACCCACAATACCTGCAATCATTTTTCAGAAAAAGGCTATTTTCAGGAATAGAGAATGAAACTGGCAGAGAAAAGCAGAGATGGGAACAGAAAGAAACTGATGAACAGACATGAAGCTGTTCAAATCCCTACATCCAAGTGATCCTCAGGCTAGCTCCAACCTGCTCACCTTTCAATAGTTTGTTAGCTGAACCAGCAATTTTTTTCTAACAAAGCCATGACCAATTCAAAGTGGGTGTCTGTCACCTGGTCACTTGCAATGAAAAGAGTCTTAAACCAAATTCATAAACGTACACTTCAGACAAGAACTCTGTTGTAATTTCACTTGTGACAAATTTGAAATTAGGTCAGTTTCTGGCACCCTCTAGCCAGTGTCCTTTGATGTGTCTTTTCATGGTTCCCCTGAGTGATTTGTTCCAAGTGAGGTACAGCCAGAGGCAGGTGTACCCTGAACCTAAGGATCCCTTCCAAGCACTATGAGAGACCCTCACCATATGTCCATATGCTCTTACGTTTTCTGTATTTGAAAAAGATATTTAACCACCGTGGGCTGGAATAGCTGTGGGCATTTTGGCATCTAGACAAAGGGAAAGTAAATTGGAGAAATACTTCCGTGGTTTGTGTCCCTTTTGTGTATAGTTAAGTTACTACTAGGCTTAGTGGCATAGGAATGGCACCCAGGTATGTTCCTACAACCCACTGCACCTACTTAACCACTAACAGGACAAGAAGGTGCATGGCCAAAGTCCTATCCGCACAGGGATGCACCCTTTGATGCCTGACACTGAAGCATACAGGTATTAGAGATGAAAGGTTTGAAAGAAAAGCTAATACGTGGGAAATTTTTCCAGCCACCAGATGTCTGAATTATAAGCAGAAGATTCCATTATCACTGATGCCTAGTCAAAATTCAAAGTGATCTCCTGTCAGAAATAAATTCAATATAAATGCACTATACCTTCACCAACATAATGTGAAGTGAAAAATTATGATGCCTGATTTGGATATGTATAAAGAGCACCTTCTTTTGTCATTTTTAAATTTATCAAACAACTAAAAGAAAATTCAGATAAAAAAATAAATCTGAAACAAAACTGACAAAGAACAGTCATGTAACTTATTTAAATTGATTTGAAATTGAGAAACAAATGTTAGGATTTTTTTTCAGATTATACCAAAAGCAGAAATCCATAAAAAAGAAATAAAAATAATGAATAGGCCCTTGGGTTGCTTAAAAATCTAATTACAAAGAGGAATTAATCATATGATCATACTAGAAAAAGATTTAAATTTCTTACTGATTTGACATAAAATAGTGACATCAAAAGGGTACTTCAAAGCTCACAGTGTGCCACTAAATGAGGACACTGATGGCAAACCATTTAACGAGGGTCATTAATGCATAGTATTTAAGATTAGTCAATGTGTCCCCCCTCTAAAACTTGAAATGCAATAAAATCTTACAGCTCATTAGGATAGATATTTCCCCAAATTTTTCCAAAAAATCCCCCAAATTTATAAGACATTATTAATAACAAGAACAAAAGCCAAAAATAGAAATGAAACTTCAATAAACCACCATATTGGAGAGACTGAATTATCTCCATGTTGTCTCTCTACAGGAAATCATATTTCAAAATGATTATCATATTAAGAGAGGTATATAGAAAGTATACAGTCAAAACACACTGACTAAAATAAAGTATTAACGTGGTCTTCCAGACACATAATTTTTTAAATGTTATTTTTTGGATTTTATGATGTTTCTTATGTTTGTTAGCTTTTTAAAATACAGAATTTTATTTTCTCATTCTACATAAATATTCACATCCAGGGGCGCCTGGGTGGCGCAGTCGGTTAAGCGTCCGACTTCAGCCAGGTCACGATCTCGCGGTCCGTGAGTTCGAGCCCCGCGTCGGGCTCTGGGCTGATGGCTCGGAGCCTGGAGCCTGTTTCCGATTCTGTGTCTCCCTCTCTCTCTGCCCCTCCCCCGTTCATGCTCTGTCTCTCTCTGTCCCCCAAAAAATAAATAAACGTTGAAAAAAAAAATTAAAAAAAAAATAAATAAATATTCACATCCATACCTAACCTTGTATTTATAATTCTGTATTTTTTTCTTTAAAAGGCCCTCAAAATTACACATAACTTTCAGGACTTACAGAATCCAGAACCAACCATGGACTGACTCAGCCCCTTATCATATTAATAAAAATTGCACATGATGCCTACTACATTAGTCAAATATGGTTAAGGCAGCAGATTTAGCATTCCTCTCTGCCTGATCCCTTCACCCACACACCTCAGCATCTGTATATGTGGAGTTTGAGCCCCACATCAGCATCCATCTGCCAGTGCAAGCCTGCTTGGGATTATCTCTCTCTCTCCCTTTCTCTGCCCCTCCCCTGCTCTCTCTCACTCTCTCTCAAAACAAGTAAACTTTAAAAAAACAAAAAACAAAAGCCCAACTATACTGATGCTTAGGGCTCTAGAAAAACAAGACCTACGCCCCCCCAAATGAGAAAAAAAATTTTTTGACAAAAAAAAATCAACAAATTTTCAAAAGCATCCAAGTTATTAATCTTAGAGGTAGAATATATATTGTTTAACAGCATAAACTTCGGCACCAAACTGCCTCATTTTGAATCTCAGCTCTACCACAAACTCTGTGAGTGGCCTTATGCAATTGACTTAATCTCTCTGTGCCTCAGTTTACTCCTATGAGTTTTGAACATATTTATATATGTGAGTGTTCACCTGGCACACAGTAAATGGTACATGCTTTTATCATTTAGAAAATTAGAACTTTGTGGGACTTCCTTACCTTATTTTATAGCTTATTGTTTTTATTTTGAATTACATTTCATAGGCCATTGCCCTTTCTTCAGTGCTTCAGGCATCAAAGCTCATAATGTGACCCTGGTCATATCTTGAGTCTTTATTTCCTTGACTGTGGTCCAGAAGATATTAAAAGGTTTTCATGCCTGCCCCCGACAGATACATACATGGGTCAAGAAGGTTAGAGAAATGCTGAGTTCATCAAGTTTCTTACCTTAGAGCTTCTCAGAGCCTTTAACACGTGGGTATTTGTCACCGAGCTGACAGATACCAAGTACAAGAAAAAGATTCCAAGTCTCCACTATATGAGGAGGCCTTGGAAGCCTCCAGGTCTCTACTGTATGAAGAGGCCACACAGTGGTACTCCCAGGAAGAGAAGTCTTCCCAGGCCTTCAATCCACAAAAAAAGCCCTAGCTGCTGATATTTCTCCTTAAATAAAGATTCATTTCGGTTTTCAAGTCTTTTTTTTTCATACGTTTCTTTCTAGACTCTTAACGGTTCCTACTCAGATCTTCTGTCTGCCTGTCCACCAGATGCAAGCAACCACTAACAAGCCCATACGTTTCTGAGTGCTCCCTTAAGACTCCGTAGAGCAAGGGCGATTTCCTGGGTGCCACATATTTAATCTGCATATGACATCAAGAGGTGGACATACTGCAGTGCATTTCCCAAATTTCTCTGATCACAGAAACTTTTCTTTAGGAACACTGAAAATCAGAGCTCCCTCTTTATAAAGAACAAGATTTCCCTACATTTGGAGACTCTAATCTGCCCTCTCTTCACCTCCCCAATTTGAAATAGCCAAGTATTTTATAATAGTTAATTCAGGCAACCAGCCCTGAATTTAAAAGTGATTCTCAGGATATATCTAATTTGAGGGAACAATCCAAATGAACAAAGGTTGTTCTGACTTCTAAGAAGCTGTACGTAATACCTGAGTCACTCCAGGACCACCGCCGATCCATGTGATTGCCAGGCAAAGCCTCACCTCTAACACTGACTCGCTGTAGAACCTTGGCCAAGTTACTTATTTGAGCTTGAATTTCTCCATATGTATAAACAAGAATTATCATGAGGTTTAAATGAAAAAAATAATATAAAGTTTCTGCAATAACAAAGAAGGCCATTTTAAATGGTCAATTTCTTTCCTGAGTTAATAGTTGTTTAACTTTCTGCCTCTCTAAGTCTCCTTGGGTTTGTTTATTCCAGACCTTTGAAGACTCCCAGTTCTCGATAGCATGCCTCCTGCAGCTGTCTTTCCCAAACAAAATTTTAGTGGAGTTTTTGTAATTTTCCCTGTTTCGCCTCTTTTCATTCTGACTCCACTTGGAGTCACTGAAAATCAGCATCAGTTTCACTATTGTTGTAGCTACTATTCTGGCAAGAACAGGTACATTTCTGACATAGGATTTCTCCTTCTGACTAAAGGTTCCAACACGTCACAAATAACATCCTCCTCTTATTTCAGCCAAGAATGAGCTTTTCCTAATCCTATTCCTTTGGGCTGAAGCTCTTTAAAAATGAATTGTTTCTTGGGTTAGGATCAAGAAGGAAGTAAAAACAGTCTCATAAAATGGCCATCCAATAGGGTGGAGGCTATTATCACTAGGCATGATGACTCTCATCCAAGTTACATACAGGAGAGGATTCTGCTTCACCCATAACATTATTTATCTGTCCTCCATACATTTCTGGCCTTTTTCCTCTCTGATTTACTGAATAAAATTCCCTTTTAAATTTGGTCCTTTCCTGAAATTTATGAATGCCCATCAATTATTTCTTAACTTTCCTTTTAAGCCATTACAGAGTCTCTTCACAGAGAAGAAAATAACAGTATCTTGTTCACTGGCAAGTTGTTCTCATGACACAGTATACCTTGAAGTTGGTAAAAGCATGCCCTGAAATTCTTTGGGGGAATCAGCCCTCTCCACATTCAGGCCATGAGCTTTGGGAGAGATCAATTCCACTCCCTGCTCCAGGGGTAGGTCCAGACTGGCCCTAGCCACTGGCCACATCATATTTCCTGGTTATACTGCCGGGTTCAGAGACAGGTATGTGACTCAAGTAAAGCTGGTGGAAGACAATGAGACTCACTGAGACAGAGGCAGGCAGTCGTCTCTACTGGACTGAACTTGAAGGCACATCAGCTATCATGCCCAGAGAAATACATTGGATTACAAGCTCAAGATGGAGAGGACTAGAGCTGAGAGTGGACAGCAACCAAATCCTGATAATGAAATCCAGTCCTGCCCCTGGCCTTCAGTAAATCTCTTTCTTCCTTTGGACAGTTGACTTAAATTTTTGTCATTTGCAAATGAAAGATTCCCAACCAATACACGTCATATTTGGTGAGGTGGCAAAGTTTGTAACATTAGCTCTTGACAACAATTCTCCAAGACAAAGCAGAAAAAGAACACTCACCATTTTAAAGTCAAGGAAACTGACCTCCAGAAAGATAATACAGCATATAGCTGAGGTTACATAACTGCTACATCACAGAGCAACAGCTCAAACCTGGATCTTCCGAATTCCTGCTTTGCTATAGTTTTCACTTTTCTACAAACAGAACTACAGATGGAAAACTTCCAATGTGTTTGCTCCTCCTTGTCTCACCTTGCTAGTACTTCACCCAAGTATTAGATCCTAAAAGACTCACCTATTGGTGAGAACTACAGACATTGTTAAGCACCACATGGAACAATGGAGAAATGATCACTGTCTTCTATATTATAAGCCTGGCCTTAAAAATACAAAGTTATTGGGGCGCCTTGGTGGCTCAGTCGGCTGAGTGTCCAACTTTGGCTTAGGTCTTGATCTCACAGTTTGCAGTGACAGCGTGGAGTCTGCTTTGGATTCTCTGTCTCCTTCCCTCGCTGCCCTCCCTGGGGAATGTTCTCTCTCTCTCTCTCTTCTTATCTCTCGCTTTCTCTCCTTATCTCTCTCTCTCTCTCTCTCTCTCTCAAAAATAAACAAACATTTAAAAAAATTTTAAGTACAAAGTTATTAAGTGGCAGCACATAGTGTACCACACATCAATTCTACCATTAAAACTCAAAATGCTATCTACCCCCAACCGCCACCCCTGGCTTTGAAGTGGAGAATTCCCCAGGTATAAACACAAGTTTATAAAATCAGGAAATCAGAGAGCCTCAGTCCCCAGTCTAAACAGACAGTGAAATACTAGATCTCTAAACAAGAAAGAATTATTTATTCCTAAATACCTTAGCCTTTGAGTTTTCAAAGTCCTTCTTGCTGTTTCAGCATAAGTCTCTACAGCTTTGGGCTGAAAGATGGGGAAGACCCAGAGTATAAAGGGTCTTCCTCAGACTGAATCCCATAAAAGCTAACCAATCTCCATTCTTGTGAGCCCACAAATGATAGAAGCAAGTCCAAGATGATACAATCACACTGCCTGACCTGGAATTCTGTCTAAAACAAAGACAAATAATAACCAACAAACAAAAGGATGGAGAGCAACCTTCCTCAAGACCAGGGTTAAGAACAAAACCTACTTCCCTTCTCAGCCGTTCCACCTCCTAACTTCCCAAAACACTGCAGTTAATTAAAACCGTATTTATTCCTACTGAAAGAAATCTGAAAGAAATATTTCATAAGCTTTACTACAAATGGAAAAATATTCAAATAATCACATTCAATATAGGTATCTATCTCAAAGCTTCAGTTTTGCAAGGTAACATTTTTGTTAAAGAATCCACATTATGTAACACAAAACCTATTTTGTTGAATCATAAAGCTGGTCCCGAGCCAAGATTTTAAAACTTTTATCATAATAAATCATGTTAAACTAGAATATTTTCTTTGTGGATATAAAAACAAAATAACAGGAACAGAATGAAGACATTAGGAAACTCATTAGTCTTTGCCTGATATTTATTTTTCAAAGTAATGCACGATCGAGAATATGCATGCCTATTCTCGTTTTTTATCCCCTGTGACAATTGTAAAATAGAAAATGGTAAGATTATTTTAGTAACAATTTGGAACAAATTCCTATTCAGACACTTATTACAGCTGTGTTTCTTGTGTCTTAGCTAAAATACTTCATTTAAAAACTACACTGTGATTTGCTGCTCTAATTGATGCATATTTTTATCTCTCAGTACATTTGCTTTCTGTCAACACTTTACTACACAGAGAAAACAGAGACCAAAACAGCGAGGAGGAATTTAAAGAGAATCAGTAGGGAAGCTGTTTACTTTTCAAAAGAGAATATTTTATATAGAAAGAATAACAAGCTGGATATCTAAACTTAACAACACCAAATGTTATGAAATGTTCCAATATTGGAAAAGGGTATTATTATTTCTAGCACTCGATAATGACTGTTAAATTGGTAAACGGTGTCATTTTGAGAGACGGAAATTTATAGCAAATAATTTTTAATAAAGAATTCGCCTAAGAATAAAATACTCAAGAGACTCTACTCTTAAGATTTAACCAACTAAAATCGATCCTAAAATAGTGGTAATTTTCAATCCTATATAACTGATAGCCTAAATGCAAATTAATTTTGGTAAAAAGTCAAGCATCATAAATTGCCCCTGTAAGAAGTTTCAAAATGTTTTAAATATTTCAGAAAGCACTTGTAAATCTATAATTACAGATTGAAAACAACTATTTTAACAGGGTGAGACAGAGGCTAGTGTTTAAATCCCAGATCTGCTTCCAAATAGATGCTTCTTTGATGAATGGAGAAAGCTGACTTTGAAGTCAGAACCAAGTTCAAATTCCAGTTTCACAGTGACTAGCCATGTGACCTTGAGTAAATTAAATTACACACATATACACACATGTGTGTGTGTGTGTTGTATAGCTATCTAAAGTTAACAGTATAGTATTTGATAAATGTTCTTTTCTTTCATCCTTTCTCTTACCTGTAATATTGATGCCTCCTTCTGAAACTTTAATATAATGGTTTTATCTTGAAAATCCCTTTCAAAGATTATTTATTTATTTATTTTGAGAGAAAGAGACAGAGCATGAGCAGGGGAGGGGCAGAGAGACAGGGAGAGAGAATCCCAAGGAGGCTCCATGCCATCAGCACAGAGCCTGATGCAGGGCTCAAACCCACAAACCGTAAGATCATGACTGGAGCTGAAATCAAGAGTCAGACACTTAACTGATATCATGAGCCACCTAGGCACCCCTTGAAAATCCCTTTTAGTTCTGTAAGTATGAATCTGAAAAACATACTCATTTTCCTGTTCTCAAGTACTGTTACATATGTAACATTCCATAATACTTTAAAATATATTATCAATATAAATGCTTTTTAAAAATATCTTTCACCAGTATTTTTTTTATTATAAGTCCACAATCTTTTCAATAACCCTGAGGCCAGCTGTGTTTGGAGTTGAGAATTTTTTTTTAATTTTAGAAAGGTAACAATGTGCATATATTGTGTAATTCTCCCAGCAGGATCAAGGACAGCAAGCTCTAATGAAACATTTTGATATTTCTGCACCAAATGATATTCATACCATAAGTAGGATAAAGACTATTATATAGTTTAATGCACTGGGCAGGCACAATTCTCACAATGTCCCCCAAAATTCCTATTCTCTGGTTAGCCAATCAAATGTTAATCTAGGTACCACACAAAGAGACTTCACAGATAGAATTAAGGTTACTAATCAGCTGACTTCAAAACAGATTTTCCTAGATTATCTGGGTGGCCCCAGTGTAATCACAGGAATGCTAAAAAACAGAAGAGGAAGACAGAAGAGTGGATCAGAGAGATATGGTGAAAGAGAATGGCAGCAGGGCAAAGAGGAGGCAGAAAGGGGAGTCCACGCAATTCAACGTCTGGGAGGCAGGTGAATGGCCATTGCTGCTTTTGCAGACAGAGGAAGGGGGCCACTAGCTGAGGAATGTGGGGCAGCCTTGAGAAGAACAATCCATGGCCAACAGCCAGCAAGGAAGTGGGACCTTAGTCCTACAATCTCAAAACACTGAATTTTGCCAATAACCTAAAAATACTTGGAAGTCCAGGCATCCTCAGAGCACTCAGGAAGGAGCACAGTCCAGATGACACTTTCACTGAGGTCTGTGAGACAGAGCAGGGGATCCAGGTGGGCCAGCTGGTACCTGCACGTCTGACTCACGGAAACTGGGAGATATTCAATCTGCACTGTACCAATCTGTACCACTAAATTTAGGGTAACTTGTTATGGCACCAATAGAAAACTAATATGTGTATGTTCAAGTGAGGTTTTTAATGCCAAATGAATTACAGCAAATTTACAAAATCTTTCTGTGATCGAGGTGCGGGGGGTTTCAGAACTACACACAAGGATTCAGAACTCTATTTCTGTTATTTAAATGTGTTCAGTGAGCTTACCAAGTTAATGGATACTAATAAGGCTTTGGAACTTTCACTAAAACCTTATTATCTATCTTTAAAACAAAAACAGGGGCTCCTGCGTAGCTCAGTCGGTTCAGCATCTTACTCTGGATTTGGGCTCAGGTCATGATCCCAGGGCCGTAGGATTGGAGCCCTGGGTGGGGCTTCATGTTCATCATGAATTCTCCCTCTCTCTCCCTCTGCCCCCCCCCCCCCGGCGAGAGTGTTTGTGTGTCTCAAAAAAAAAAAAAAACAAAAACAGAAACAAAACAACTTCCAATAGTAATCTCATCTCTTAACTCCCTTTTATGTTAAAGGTTTCAAAGTTAGCCAGTCCCTCCATGACAGATGACATCATAGCAACTCTTTAAAAGAAAAGTGCCTCTGTCAGTTTATAACAGTTAAACATTTACTGAGCACCTCTACATGCTCATCACTGTTCTGGGGGCTTCATATACATTAACCCATGTAATCCGCCAACCACTCAAGAGAAAAGTACTGTTACCATCCCTGTTTTACAGATGGAGAAACCCAGGCACTGAGCAGTTAACTGACTTGCCCAAGATCACATTGCTAGTAACTAGCATAGTTTTAAACCCAGGCAGTCTGGCTACGAAGTCTGCTACTAACCACTTGACCATATTGCCTCTCTGTTGGTACAGGTACCATTTAATCAAACACCCACAATGGGCACAACGGAGTACCTGCTACTCCAGAATTTATAGGCTAAATCTTTCTTAATACAAACTTGTACACTGATCCCTCAAGTCCTTCAGGAAACACAGTACGTTATTAGTCAGACAACCAGCTCAATCTTCTACCCAGGGTTTCCTGTTGTGCTACCTTTTCTCTCCTACTATATTGTGAAATTTATTTATTTATTTATCTATCTATCTATATATCTTATTTGGAGTGATTTTTTTTTACTGTTTATTCATTTGTGTGTGTGTGTGTGTGTGTGTGTGTGTGTGTGTGTGTGTGTGTGT
>NW_024412391.1:69175898-69198262 GCF_014898765.1 Herpailurus yagouaroundi
GTGTGTGTGTGTGTGTGTGTGTGTGTGTGTGTGTGTGTGTGTGTGTGAGAGAGAGAGAGAGAGAGAGACAGAGAGAGACAGAGAGAGACAGAGAGAGAAAGAGCATGCAGGAGCAGGGGAGGGAGAAGAGAGAGAAGGAGACAGAGGATCTGCAGCAGACTCCGCACTGACAGCACAGAGCCCGGTGCAGAGCTTGAACTCACAAACCGTGAGACCATGACCTGAACTGAAGTCACATACTTAACAGACTGAACCACCCAAGTGCCCCTATATTGTGAACTTCCAGAATGTCATGCCTACTACCAGATCTAAAATCCCAAATAACCTGGTGTCACAGCCACGTCCCTCTTATTGCAAAACAAACTCATGGTGACTCGCTGAGTGGCCAAATTGCCATTTTCCAGCTCAATATAATACATCAGATCAAAGGAAGCTACACAGAGCCCAGGGGAATCTTCTTCAACCCAATTTGTAATAGCCAAGGTTATAGTTAAAAAAAAAAAAAAAAAAAGACACCAACAACAAAACTGTTCATAGTTTTCAGCAAAACTTGTCCAGAAGACATTACCTTTATTATAATATGAGTGAAAAGAGTTTTTAATTACTGAGAACTTCAATAAAAAGTTCATCTTGGAATATATGTAAGAGGCTAAGTGGCATATAAGTACAGGGTTGGGCTGGTGTCTGGACTATATCAAGATTATGACAAAAAATTAATGGCATGAGGTGAATGTCAGAGGGAAAAAACACTACAACAGTGGCTCTCAAACTTGAACATACATCAAAAATCACCCAGAGGGCTTATTAAAACAGTTTCTTGGGTCCCACCCATCAGAAGTTCTGATTCAGTAGGTCTGCGTGAGGTCCCTGAACGTTCCTTTCTAACAAGTTCCCAGATGATGTGGATGCTATTGGTCCAGGGATCACACTGCAAAACCACTGAACTAGTTGGTCTACGGTGAACCCCAAGTACTGGCAGTTTTTCAAACTCTCCAAATAATTGTAATATGCAGCCATAGTTGAGATCACTGAGGAAAGCTGAGGAAAGCTGTTAACAAGAAAGACAGTAATGTAGAAACTGATTTTGAATAGCTAGGATAATCGTGGAGGGAAGATGTTCTTGGGGGAGTGGGTTTGCAGACTAGTTTATGGCCTTCGAGAAGAGCCCTTTTGGACATCGAAATGTCCAGCTCTTCTGGGCATTGCTCAGTAGCAATCAATGGCACACATGAGGGAAAACCCTAACCCTCTCCATCAAGACACTGTAATTCCCAAGATAATTTTTGCAGAGGAAGGAATAAATCCACATCTGTTATTTCTCTAAAATCTTCTGGTATTCATATCCATAACCATGTGTTACTGGTTAACTAAAAGGCCTTTAAAAAAACACTGCCAAAGGGCTGTTTCAAAGCCACTTTACTACTTAGGCTTTAGAGACTATCTATGCACATGATAATTTTTATTTGAAGAAGTTTGTGTAATTATGCACTTTAAATGCAAAGTACACAGCAAAGTGATAACTGGGGTTTTCTGTGATGTCTATTAAGCTTTGTTTTCTACTAGAATCTGGACCAAGCCTTAGAAGAGGAAACAGAATGGGATCACAGCCAGAAAAAAATATTTTTTTAAGAAGAGATATGAATTAGATCCACATCAATATTAGATCTAGAGAGGCAAAAAGTAATGGGGCAAAAAGATTACTCAAGTGACAATGGATACCTGATCTCCACAAAGTCTGGCTGAAGAATGACAATCAACCATTGTCACTATGGAATTCACTTTAATTAATAAAATACTACTCAAATAATTTTTGTGAAAAGAGGAGGAGTTTTTCTTACTATGTTACTGTATATCAGGAAACTGAGAATCTTTCATTGTTAAAATGATTTTTGTTCTTCCTCTAAATGATTAATTGTGTGAGTATTCGGAATCTCTCAGTCAAGTCTGGTGTATATTTGGGTTCATGGGCCCTAATTATCCTTTGACTAGGGCTAATTCTGTGTAGATCATGCTTTTTGTGCAGTAAGATTTAAGAGATTTCACAGTGCTCAAAACTGTTCCCTGTCTTCCTAGCTGGACTGAAATACCAACATTTAGTCAATCCACTGAGTTACTCCTAAGGGGCAGGAACACCTCTAAAAAGTCACATATATAGACCAAGAAGGGGACTAGAAAAAGCCAACACACAAGCATGGACTAATTCATCAGTGAACAGGTGATTAACAGGACAAAGTTAGTTAAGTGACCACCCAACAGGGCAGGACAGATTGCACATGATGGGTAAGATGGTGGAAGGGGCAAAGCAATGCTGAAAACGCCTGAGGCATACTGACTTCCTTACAGAGGGAAGCTACTGGCTCAGGTGGGGTCCAGAGCCTGGCAGCTGGAAGGCTAATAATGCCTAAGACTATTCTTGGGCAACCAGACATTCAATACTTCTAATCTGATTATTCAGCTACTTAGGGCAAAAGTTACTAAAATGAGAAAAAATTAAAGCAATTTATTACAGGGTCTCAGTGGATATGGATAATAAGATATATATAGGATTATCAAAACCAACTAATAAAATCCAGTAAGAATTCCTAGGTTTTACTGTCTCATGACACATTACTTTTTGGTAATGGGAGCTTCTCTTGGCTCAAGTAGAAAGGGTGTGCATTTAGAAGACCAGAAGGTTCTGATTTCAGCAAGTCTGTGGAATGAACTCAGCAGCAGTATTACGATATAGCACTGCAATCTATTCTTTGAAGGTCACCTTCAATAAATAAGTTCTTTCTTTGGCAGACCTTCTTGGCTATCTCTCTAATATCTACCCCACATGGCACTAGCTAACAGAATCCAGAATGGGTCAGATAGCCTACCTTCTCCCATGAGACAGGGGGAAGATGAACTCACCCCACTTCCAGAATGATCCTGATTAGTATTAACAAATCACAGAGATACCTTCACCTTTGCCAAAGACTAGGTTAGCAGAAGATTTGACCCAGTTCTGGCCAACAAGACTTTGGAAATTTCAGTTTAAAGGTTTCATGATTTGCTACAATGAAAAGGAGGAGAGGTGGTCTTTTTGGCTCTTCTGGACACGAGAATGGCAAGCTTCAAAGCTAGAGTCACAGAGGCTGGAGCTGCCCAGCCTCTGGATTTATAGTTATGTGAGATTATCTTCTATTATGTAAGACTCTTTGACTTTCACTTTTAGCCCATAGCATCCTAACTAATTTATTACCAAAATGTGCTATAAGAAAACAATTTCACAGTACCATAAGAAAATCACCACCTATGGTAGAGTTAAAAAGTAATACTACCTATGTGAGTCAGGAATTATTTTGAAAATCAAAACCACTAATAAAAGAAAACTTATTAAGTAACTCAAAACAGGTTTTTACCAGGTTTTTGTTTTCATGATTAATCAAATTTCCATACTACCATCAAAGTTTTCTTTCACACTACTGATTTTAAGACTTAAGTCATGTAAAAACTTTGACAGTCCTCCACTACCAATCACATAAAGTCCACATTCCTTGGTCTAGCAATGCAAGACCTCACCTAGTTAAGCCCCAGCCTAATGAAGCAACTTGGCCTCCTAGCCTTCTTTGGCTCTCTGAACTTGATACAACTCTGCCCAGAGCACTTTCACATCACCATATCATTGTTCTGTCCCTTTTCTCTGTTTTACAAAATCCTTGCCCTCATAAAATATTACATGGTTTAAAATTCAGGAAGAAAAATATTTTCTCTGTGACGTGTTCCCAGAACACTGGCAAAACTGTTCATTCTCTCCCTGGATTATACAACTAGAAACGGCTTTGATCAGCTTCCATTGTACATCACTGTATAGGTCTTGTTTCCTCCACATGGACAAAAATACCTTGAACAAAAAGATCATTTCTCTGATCTCAGTTAAATCGGATTAGGGCATACAGATCTCAATCAAATCTTTTCGTTGGAAGAGAAAAAGACATTAAGAATTTTACTTTGGGTAGGGAAACAAATATAGTTCTCTTTTAATTGACTGTTTCAACTCCATTGTTTCTTCAAATTCCTATTACCTCAACCCCCACATACGGTTAACTACCATGATATTCTGAAAACAGCCATATCTGAGATCCTATATTTTGCTTAATTTAATTGTTATGTTTAAGGTAATCCTCCCCCAAAACAAGTAATTAAAATACTTTTGTCACTGATTCATGCATTGGTTCAACATTTGATTAAAAATAAGAGTAAGTGATAGCTGTCAGTCTTGGGTTTTAACGAGATGATAATGCAATACAACTGAAATATTAATAAGATGATAGGGGCGCCTGGGTGGCTCAGTAGGTTGAGTGTCTGACTTCGGCTCAGGTCATGATCTCACAGCTCATGAGTTCGAGCCCCACATCGGGCTCTGTGCTGACAGCTCAGAGCCTGGAGCCCGCTTTGGATTCTGTGTCTCCCTCTCTCTCTGCCCTCCCCTGCTCATGCTCTTGCTCTCTCGCTCTCTCTGTCAAAAATAAATAAACATTAAAAAAAATTTTTTATAGATGATAATGACATAAAATTGAAATAGCAAAATAACAAGTATCATAAACTAGTCACCATACAAAAACAGAAATCTGTTATAAAGTTAAAAGTGAACCTGGTTGTTCCATATGAAAGAAAGCCTTCTTGTTGTCCCAGAAAGCAAAGAAGCCCTTAAATATTAATGGGGTCATTAATATGTCAAAGGGACACAGGAGCCAAAATGAAAGGGCTCCCACGAGCCAACTTTGGGACAATTTGAACATCATAAAGAGTAATAACTAATTGAATGAAAACATTGCATAAATAAAAATCCACAAGTCCATCCTACATTCCAATTTTTTTAAAGAGAGAGAGAGAGATGTACCTTTGTGTTTAGGGATGCATAAATAGGTGATAAAACTATAAAGAAAATCACTGAAATGATTATCAGAAAAGTCAGGGTGGTTGTTTCTACTGTTAGGGAAGGAGAGAGCATGCTACAGATTTGGAGAACACTGGTAACATTCCATACCTGGGTAGTGGTTAAACTGATATTCTCTTTATATTTTATACTTATTCATAGGTATTATTTGGACTATTCTATATATATGTATATACATTTCAACATTTTTTTATATTATTTCTTTTTTGAGGAACAGAGACACAGTGTGAGCGGGGAAAGGCAGAGAGAGAGGAAGACACAGAAACTGAAGCAGGTTCCAGGCTCTGAGCTGTCAGCACAGAGCCCAATGCGGGGCTCGAACCCACGAACCACAAGATCATGACAGAAATCAGACACATAACCCACTGAGCCACTCAGGCACTCTCTACATTTCAATATTTTAAAAACACTTAAAATAAATAAAAGTTTTAATCAGTCACAATGTAAAAACATAAAACTAGCCAACAAGGGTTGGTGTCTGCACAAAATTTTTCAATAAATATTTCCAGAAAACGGTATCCTTTAAAAAAAAAAAAAAAAAGTAGTCTTCACACCCAGCATAGAGCCCAATGTGAGGCTTGAATTCATGACCCTGAGATCAAGACTTGAGCTGAGATCAAGAGTCAGATGCTTAATCAACTGGGCCACCCAGGCTCCCCAAATTTAAATTCTTTTTGTCAACTTTCCTTTCTTTCCCTTTTTTCCCCCCTAAACTAATCATTTGGCAAAAAAAAAAAATCAGGATTAAAAATTATTTAAGAACACTGGGCATTAGGGGCACCTGGGTGGCTCAGTCGGTTAAGCGTCTAACTTTGGCTCAGTCATTATCTCATGGTTCATGGGTCTGAGTCCTGTGTCAGGCTCTGTGCTGACAGTTTGGAACCTGCTTTGGATTCTGTGTCTCCCTCTCTCTCTGCCCCTCCCCCACTCACGCTCTCTATCAAAAATAAACATTAAAAATTTTTAAAAATTAAAAAATAATAAAAGAAACACTGGGTGTTATATGAAGTGTTGAATCACTGTACTGTACACCTAAAACATACTACACTGTGTGTTAACTAACTGGAATTTAAATAAAAACTTAGGGGTACCTGGCTGGTTCAGTTGGTAGAAGGTGCAACCCTTGATCTCGGGGTTGTAAGTTCGAGTTCCACATTGGGTGGAGAAGTTACTTAAAAATTTTTAAACATATGGCATCTGTCTTTCTCTGTATGACTTATTTCACTTAGCATAACACTCTCCAGGGAGAGAGCCAAAACATAAGAGACTCTTAAAAACAGAACAAACTGAGGGTTGATGGGAGGTGGGAGGGAGGGGAGGGTGGGTGATGGGTATTGAGGAGGGCACCTTTTGGGATGAGCACTGGGTGTTGTATGGAAACCAATTTTACAATAAATCTCATATTTAAAAAAAATTTTTTTAATAAATACATAAAAACTTTTAAAAACTTGTGAGAGGGTGCTTGTCTCAATCAGTAGAGCATGCAACTCTGGACCTCAGGGTTGTGAATTCAAGTCCCATGTGGAGCACAGAGCTTACTTAAAGTAAAAATTAATAAATAAATAAATAAATAAATAAATAAATAATAAATTGTGAGGCATATCACATGATTCCCTGTTTATGTTGCATCAAATAAAGTAGGGTTATAAAATACAAAACTGAATAGAGTAATTGTTTTACATTATTCCTATTGAATAACCTCAGCTCTAGAGCTTGTTGAAATACCTACTTCACATATAAGTAAGTCAAATATGAAAAAGATATATGTGTATATGTGTGAATAATTATGAAACACAATGATGATTTAAATAAAGTTCAACCTTAGGTGTTTTTATATATGCACTAAAAAAAAATGAGTTATCTAAGCTTTCCATCTGTTTCTATTTAATAAACATGCAAACTTTCCATAATTGTTTTCTTCCAAAAGATGTTTTGATTAAACAGCCCATTCATAAATGAAAGCCTAATGGTATGTCGTAAGTTCATTGAAATATCCTACATCATATACTTAACCTTAAAGAACCAAACTTAAAATCCCATGCGAAAATGCATCTGTTTAAGGGGTAAAGCTTGACTGTTTGTAACTTTTGACTCTGGAAATAAAGCATAAGCTAACAGCAAGATTAATCATTCATTTGCTAATTATTCTTCCCTTGGGACAAGAGAAAGCAAATAAAAAGAATGGATTTATTTTAGGGAAAAATCTTTTTTTTTTCTCTTTTGCACTATGGTCTCTCTTTTATTTTTTTTTTAAGTTTGCTTATTTAAGTAGTTTGAGAGAGAGAGAACATCAGCAGGGGAGGCGCAAAGAAAGAGAATTCCAAGCAGGCTCCACACTGTCAGCATAGAGCCCAACGCAGGGCTTGAACCCATGAATCATGAGATAATGACATGAGCCAAAACCGAGAGCTGGAAGCTTAACCGAATGAGCCACCCAAGCACCCCACTATAGTCTCTTTTATTTTTCTTTAAAATTTTTTTAATGTTTTTATTTATTTTTGAGAGACAGCAAGAGACAGAGCAGGAGCAGGGTAGGGGCAGAGAAAGGAGACACAGAATCTGAAACAGGCTCCAGGCTCTGAGCCTTTAGCACAGAGCCTGATGCAAGGTTGATTCAAACTCACAAAACCATGAGATCATGAACTGAGCTGAAGTTGGACGCTTAACTGACTGAGCCACCCAGGCGCCCTTATAGTCTCTCTTTTAAAAGAATATACAGGGAGGGGCGCCTGGGTGGCTCAGTCAGTTAAGCGTCCAACTTTGTTCAGGACATGATCTCTCAGTTCACGAGTCAGAGCCCGCACTGGGCTTTGTGCTAACAGCTGGGGGCCTGAAGCCTGCTTCAGATTCTGTGTCTCCCTCTCTGTCTCTGACCCTCTCCTGCTTGTCCTCTCTCTCTCTCAAAAATAAATAAACATTAAAAAAAAAAAAAAAGAGGGCGCCTGGGTGGCTCAGTCGGTTAAGTGTCCAACTTCAGCTCAGGTCATGATCTTGTGGATTGTGGGTACGAGCCACCCACCCCCCACCCCCATCCCCATCGATGGGCTTTGTGCTGACAGCTCAGAGACTGGAGCCTGCTTCAGATTCTGTGTCTCCCTCTCTCTCTGCCCCTCTCCCACTCACACTCTATCTCTCTCTCTGAAAAATAAACATTAAAAAATATTTTTTTTAAAGAATATACAGGGAAAGCAAAAATCTCTACACTAAGACTAAGAAGAAGTTATCTATAACTCTTATTTTATCATGTCTACTGGAGAGGGAAATGTATGCCTGAATTGAAGAGGCCCATCTGCTGTTTTAACCATTGCTAAAAAGGGCTGTTGATCCTCTGAGAAGCAGAGGAGGAGAAAAGAGCAAGGCAGCTCAAAGAATAACCTCCAGAAAGACCGCAAATGTCTTATGCTTGTATTGGCCTTACCTCTCCAACACGTCTGAGTAGGATAAAACTGAAGTTACTATGAGTTCAGTTACCACAAGGTTTTCTTAAAATAAAATATGTAGAGATTACTTGAATTTAAATATTCAATTCATACGTAAATGCCCTGCCATAAACATTAATCTAATGCATATCCTACCATAAGAGAAGTCTTCTAGGGGCGCCTGGGTGGCTCAGTCGGTTGAGCATCCGACTTCAGCTCAGGTCACGATCTCACGGTTCGTGAGTTCAAGCCCTGCATCAGGCTCTGGGCTGATGGCTCAGAGCCTGGAGCCTGCTTCCAATTCTGTGTCTCCCTCTCTCTCTGCTCCTCCCCCATTCATGCTCTGTCTCTGTCTCAAAAATAAATAAAACATTAAAAAAAATTTTTTTAAATAAAAATAAAAAAAAGAGAATTCTCCTAATTTTCTTCCTTGCAAGAGCAAGGGATACACCCCAAAATATGGGAATACAGTTATGCAAAAGGTCCTGCACAGGGTTATTCCAGCATAGTCCTTACAGAGGAGCATTCCGGTTGTAGGAGGGCTAACAACACTGACTCCATCTTTGGCCCTCCATCTTGTTCATGCCCATGCAGTGACCTCCCTCAGGACTATGTGTTCTAGGCCCTGTGGAAGTTAATGTATGCCCTGACTAGAATGTGGGGAGGCTTGTTCTGATCTTCCCTAGAAAGGAGCACATAACAGGCCACTTCAAGCAACTAGTAGAGATCATCTGGGGCACAGAAGGTGCCACTTCAGGCAACTAGCAAAGACAACTGGCATACAAAAGACCCTACTTGAGATAATTAGTTACATCTTCTGGCACACAGGATGGCACCACTTTAGATAACCACTCAACAGCCCACCACCATGCCCCTTGCTCTATGAAAGCTGGGGATTAAGGTCCGGACTAAAGGAGAATTGCAGAGAAGAGCTGTGTACAGCCTGGATCATCTGTCCACCCAATCCCCCCTCATCAGTAAGGTACCCTGAATAAAACTCTGTCTAACCATTACGGAGCGACTTCCTTCATTCTTTTGATCTCATAGTGCCTTCTCAGTATCAGAGGATATGGTACTGACCCTCTTCTACCTCCTTTTTTTTTAATGTTCATTTGTTTATTTTGAGAGAAAGAGAGAGATGTGTGGGGGAGGAGCAGAGAGAAGTAGAAAGAGAATCCCAAGCAGGCTCCATGCTGTTAGCGCAGAGCCTGACTCAGGGCTCAATCCCATGAACCGTGAAATCATGACCTGAGCAGTTCCCACGAACTGTGAAATCACGATCTCAGCCGAAATCTAGAGTTGGATGCTCAGCTGACTGAGCCACCCAGGCTCCCTACCTCCTCCACCTTCTAACACCAGTGCCTTTCTCTCAAATCCCCCAGCTTTATAACAGGCACCCATGTATAATTCCTCCCAGCTACTGTTCATACAATTCCAACCGGCCACCATGCTGCAACAATATTTATGACCCCTCCCTCCCTATCATCGCACCATGTTTCCATTCCTTGCTGCCTCTGCATTTTTACCCCATGATTCTGGGACCATTTCCTTGAAATGGTCTTTATCTGATCTTTATCCTCTCCCACTTTCAGCAAAAGCCTTAAGCCTCTGTAAAATGTTTAATGACCAGGCCATTCATATTTCTTTGTTTCTTAGTATAGCATGCCTAGCACTATCACTTCTAGGTATTAGAAGTCAAAACTCTTTGGTTTTAGACAAAATAAAAGAATCACCAAAGAATAATATGGCCACACTCCCTGACAACGGTTATAGCTAACACTCATGGGACAAGCATGTAAAGTATAACCTTCCACATCAGATCTCATTGGCTGAGAGCCTATGCCAAGAGCTGAAGCATGAGAAAATATACACATATTCACAATGAGTGGTAACAAGCTGATATGTACTTTTATATGAATGAGAAATGTATTTCAGAGACAAAGAGCAACAAGCCAGCTCTATGTAGATGGCATCACCTGCGGTAAAATATGTACCTTATACCCCACCCTAAAACACAGTCTTTTTTTTTTAATGCTTATTTATTTTTGAGAGAGAGACAGAGCACAAGCAGGGGAGGGGCAGAGAGAAGGGGGGAGACACAGAATCTGAAGCAAGCAAGCAAGTTCCAGGCTCTGAGCTGTCAGCATGGAGCCCAATGCGGGGCTTGAACCCACAAATTGTGAGATCATGACCTGAGCCTGAAGTCGGACACTTAACTGACTGAGCCACCCAGGTGCCTCAAACAGTCTTTACATAAAACAAATATTGCCATTAAAGAACAAGTGTCCAGTCACTCAAATTTAGTCTTTCATCTTGCAAAGATTTTGTTCACCTAATATCTT
The DNA here is from genome assembly GCF_014898765.1 of Herpailurus yagouaroundi. NCBI lineage: Eukaryota > Metazoa > Chordata > Mammalia > Carnivora > Felidae > Herpailurus > Herpailurus yagouaroundi. Next base: position 69,186,584 of record NW_024412391.1, read on the forward strand.
AACAGCCATATCATAAACTTAAATTTATATTAAATATGTCTAGGGAATCCAATTTATTGCACCAGCAAAATTCCCCTTAGTTGGAGTATCTACCATATCACTGCTAAATAATTTAACAGAGTTGTATAATTTGGCAACGAGGGTAAAAATAGCAGTGAACTCTTATAATTTAATCTTTGATGTGTCTCCTAATCACTGTAAAAACTCCAAAGAGTTTCTTTGCCATTATGCAAAAACATTTATTGCAAGTTTCATTACTGCACATCAAAAATATTTACTATATCCAGCAAATTACATAAATCTATAACACAGAAATATACAGTAATCATGTTAATTATAAAAATAGTATTTATGTGGTATTTTCCTTGAAACACCAAGGGCCATTAATAGTCTCAGTTATACTAAATAATTATGTAATCATTCTATTTACAATTTAAATAATATACTCATAAATGTGCTGAAATCTCGAGACTCCCTGATTAAAAAGAGAGGGGATAGTGCCAAAAACATCTCAAGGTCATATTAATCAGATGAAAGACAAAGGAGTCTGCACTAAGGCTGTACTTTTTTTTTTAAGTTTGTTTATTTACTTCGAAAAAGAGAGTGCGCGCGCGAGAGAGAGACAGAGACAGAGAGAGAGAGAGAGAGAGAGAGAGAGAGAAAGCATACACAAACAGGGGAGGGGCAGAGAGAGAGAGAGGGTGAGAGAGGATCCCAACGAGGCTCCGTGCTGTCAGCACAGAGCCCGACGCAGGGCCAGATCTCACTAAGTGAACTGCGAGATCATGACTGAGCGAAGATCAAAATGGGATGCTTAACCAGCTGAGCCACCCAAGCGGCACCCTTTCCTTTTTAAAAGAAGTTTATTGAATATACTGCAAGGGAGCAGCAGGCAGGACAGCAGAGGAGAAGCTATCTGCCAAGGCTGTACTTTTAAAAACAAACCAGAAAGAGAAAGCTTAAACAGACCAGTAATAGGAAGGTGACTCTCTGCTCAGCTCTGACCCATCTTTATAAAAGGACTGACTTGAGCCTTGCACAGCTTTCTCCCCACCCATGAGTTTGGCCGTCCAAACCCTATAAAAGGCTCCAGCCCCTACGGTCCTGTGTGCCTCTAGAACTCCTTCCAGATGCCCCCTTCAAAACAATTTTCCCGGTCTCAGCTTTAGTACTGGATGACTTTCCGGCTCTTGGCCAGGCACATCCAATGCCCCCTACCTCACCCACCATTCTCCTTTGCTATGGGCTTTGTAGTCAAGGTCTGCCCAGCTAATAATCAAGGCCATTCTAGGCTAAGCCCAGGACACTTTCTGCCTAGTGTTAGCAGTCAGAATTTAAAATGACCATCTTTCAACTTAGAACAAAAGAGCAGAAATGAAATACATTTCAGCTGTGGTATAAGAAATATCAGGTCTATATAAAATTCCTATATAAAGTGCTAATGGTAGAATCTTATCCCTTAAAAAGTGTCAGAAGTTCAATATATATTTCAAATGTAGAGTTTTATTATGAATCAAAGAGCATAAAATCATAACCATGAGAAGCATGGAGCTCCTTCCAGACTTGCAATGGACATGGAATTGAGAACCTGAAAGCTTAGCAACTATTTATACCTGACACCACTCTTCCTGTAAAACAGAACTTACAGAAAAACAGCTGTTACTGTACCATTAAAAAACCAAAAGTCCACTTTGGAAAACAGTTTAGCATTTCTCAAAACAAACATAAAACTAAATGAAAACTTAAATCCACACAAAGATTTCCACGTGAATGTTCATAGCAACATTATTCATAATTGCCAAAAACTGCAAACAACCTACATACCCGTCATCAGGTGAATGGATAGACGTAATCTATCTATATCATATATCTATAAAGGAAATAATATTCAGCAATAAAAAGGAATGAACTGTGAAGACATGCTACATCAGGGATGGACTTCAAAATCATGTCAAATAAAAGAAGCTAGACAGAAGAATGCATATTGTGTGATTCCATTTATATGAAATGTCCAGAAAAGGTAAATTTATAAAGACATAAAAAGGAGGTTAGTAATTGCCTGCAGCTGGAGACAGGAACGGGGATTAAGTTTCAATAAAAATGAGGGATCTTAGTGGAGAATTGAAAAGTGTTCTAGAGCGACCTTTGGTGGCTCAGTTGGTTAAATGTCAGATTCAGCTCAGGTTGTGATCTCACAGTTCGTGTGTTTGAGCCCTGTGGGTTGGACTCTGTGCTGACTGCACAGTGCCTGCTAGGGATTCTCTCTGTGCCCACCCCTCTCTCTCAAAAATGAATAAATAAACTTAAAAAAAAAAAAAAGAAAAGTGCTTTAAAACTGACTTATGTTGATAGTTGCACCACCCAGTAAAGTTAAATTAAAAAAAAAAAATCATTGAATTGTACACATGAAAGGGATGAATTTTATGACGTGTAAAAACGCCCCAATAAAATTGTTTTTAAAAATTGCAGGGCGCCTGGGTGGCTCAGTCAGTTAAGTGACTGACTCCAGCTCAGGTAATGATCTTGCAGTTCATCAGTTCAAGCCCTGTGTCAGGCTCTGTGCAGACAACTCAGAGCCTCAAGCCTGCTTCGGACTCTGTGTCTCCCTCTCTCTCTGCACCTCCCCCACTCACACACTGTCTCTCTCTCTCTCTCTCTCTCTCTCTCAAAAATAAATAAACATTAAAAAACAAATAAATAAAAATAAATAAATAATAATCACATTGCTTAATTTATGTGGTAAATATGTTCCTAAAAGTTTGTATATTTGAGTTTATATCTGATAAGCATAAACGAAAGCATGGAAAATGACGATATAACAACAGATATAGAAGAAATTTTAGAAGTTATTTCCTAAAAAGCATACACAAAAATATACTGATAAAACTTATGTGGACAATTCTTCAGGAAAATACAACTTCCCAAAGTTGGTTTAAAAACAAGTAGATAAATATATCGATATCCGGGGCGCCTGGGTGGCGCAGTCGGTTAAGCGTCCGACTTCAGCCAGGTCACGATCTCGCGGTCCCGGAGTTCGAGCCCCGCGTCAGGCTCTGGGCTGATGGCTCAGAGCCTGGAGCCTGTTTCCGATTCTGTGTCTCCCTGTCTCTCTGCCCCTCCCCCATTCATGCTCTGTCTCTCTCTGTCCCAAAAATAAATAAACGTTGAAAAAAAAAATTTTTTTTTAAATATATCGATATCCATCAGAAATTATCATTTATTGGGGCACCTGGGTGGTTCAGTGGGTTAAGCATCAAGTCATGATCTCACAGTTCCTGAGTTTGAGCTCTGCATTAGGCTCTCTCCTGTCAGCGCAGAGCCCACTTAGGATTCGCGGTCTCCCCCTCTCTCTCTCCCCCTCCCCTACTTACGTGCGTGTACGAGCACTCTCTCTCTCAAAAATAAACATTAGAAAAAAAGAAATGACTATTTATCAAGGACTTATCTCTTTAAAAGATTACTGGACTAGTCAAAATAAAGGTAAGGACTTTTAAACACTAAAGATATGTATGTGACTCTTATAGTCTCCAAGATAGTGTTTCAAGGAATTTTTTGTAAGTAAAAAAATTCATTTTATACAGTTTTTTTAATTCTGATACAATCTCATTCATTATTGCTGATGTAAAAATTCTAATAATAGAACAGCATATCTATTTTAGTAGTTAGTAATAGGGTACCTAAAGAGACTGGATCTTAAAATTCTACATTAGAAACTGTCTTAAAATCAGTTGTAACTTTCTAAAATAAAAACTAGAATTTGCAGTTGGGCAACTCTCCCTTTTCGGGGGAGCAGATTCCCCCAGGAAATCCTTGGGGTTCTGTGAACTCTTCAGAGAGCCTGAACCAACAGAGAAAAGCAATTACACTCTCCTCAAGGTGTTAACTGCGGTGTTTGCCCAATGTTTGCGTTTGTCTTCCTGCCCCCTTCCTGAAAACTGTCTATCCTTATCTAAGCACTGGATCAGGGGAAATAAGGAGCCAGATCGAATGCAGGAGGGCTGTACAATCCTAATCTATTCCTCACCTCACGCAGGAGTAAAGACTGTGACAAAGACATGTACTTGGTGTTCTAGGCTACAGTCATCACACATGGAATATTATTTAGAGTTGAATAAGTCATACTTTGGGAAAGATACTGTCAAGCCATGGTAGTCAAGTCAGATCATCACTCTGAGATTAGGGGTCCAATTTCACTTTCTGAGAGTAGATGTCCCCAGTGCTTTTCACACTGAAACAGAACGTATGGTGCCTTGGACCAGAGAAAAAAAGAACCTGCCCTTTTCTCTGCCTATCTCTAAGTAGAGGCTATAGCTGTCCCCTCCTACTATGGTGGCAATGACTCCACAAGAAGGCCTGTGGGTGGGTTTGGACCCGTGGGTACTTGGAATGACCACTCCTGGCAGATGTCAGCAGTCTTCACTGGTGGAGGGCAGCTGTGCCCAGCAGGGCAGCTGTCATGAGAGTCACTGCAGGAGATCTATCAGAGGCAGGAATGGAGGGGCAAGGTAAAAGACAACAACAAATCTCCTAAATGGTTGAGGAACACACTTGGAGACAGAGGTAACTTATAGCAGAAAAGCCCGTAAGGGCTTATGTCATAGTAATTTAGATAAAAACAGGAGGTATAATTCCATTCTGTAGTCACAACTAGAAAGGCCAGCAACATATGGGCTACAACGATGAATTATGCAACATGATAAAGTTGTCAAATAAGAACATCAATATGTTCACTCAAATTGACTAGAAAGGGGTTCAATAAAGTCCAATACTGTTTCCCTTAAAAAAAAAACTTATTATACAAGATATAGGATATTGCTTTAACATAATAAAGACTAGCTCTCAAAAATCAACAATCAACATTCTACTTAACAGTGAATACAAGACATATTCCCATTCCCAAAAGAACCAAAACATGGGGCGCCTGGGTGGCTCAGTCAGTTAAACATCCAACTTTGGCTAAGGTCATGATCTCACAGTTCGTGAGTTCAAGCCCCATGTCGGGCTCTGTGCAGACAACTCAAAGCCTCAAGACTGCTTCGGACTCTGTGTCTCCCTCTCTCTCTGCCCTTCCCCTGCTTGTGCTCGCTGTCTCTCTCTCTCTCTCTGTCAAAAATAAACAAACATTAAAAAAAAAAGAAAGAACCAAGACAAAAATGCTATTATTACCAAATAATAGAGTTCAGGAACTTCTAGATAAAGCATTAAGATGGGCAACAGTAATATGAAGTAACACTTTGGAAAGAAAAAACTTTTATAATTCTCCAGTAATGTTATTGTCAAACTAGAAAATCCAAGAGAAACAAATAAAAAGCACTAGCAACATTAAAGAAATTAACAAGGTATGCAAATCAGTGACTTTCCTAAATATCATTAATAACTAAATTACAAAACATGGAAAGATATCCACAGTAGCAACAAAGACCACAATTCCTATGAAAAGGTTCTACATGAAATGTGCAGAACCTGTAAAAACCAAAGTACTAAATTTTACTGAGAGACAAAATAGATGCTTAAATAAAAAAAAAAAAAAAAAACACAATGGTATTGGATGGAAAGAATAAGTACCTATAAAAACATGTACTTTTCCCAAATTAAAATAGAGATCTAGTGACAGTTCAATTAAAATTCCAAAAGGAGATTGACAAAGTTAGTATAAATTTCCATATTAGAAAAGGCAAAAATATCTAAGAAAGTTTACAAAAGAAAACTAATGAGAGATTTTTCTATACTAGATATTAAAACATTTATAAAGCTACAACAAATAGTATGAGGATACCAGGCCAAAAAATTAATGAATAGATCTTCAGAAGAAATCGGTTTGGGAAGACATTAAAATATACAATAACTAAATATGATTAATAAAGGATCATAAGTTAGTGGAGAAAGGAGTCAATAATGCAAGATCATGGTGTGGGGAAAACCAGGAGTCTATGCCTGTCATCCAAAGTCTTTTCTGTCTCTATGAGACCCTATATAATCTGGGTCCTGCTATCTTGCCAACCTCATTAATTTTTAAGATTTTTTTTACTTATTTTGAGAGAAAGATAGAAAGCAAAAAGGGGAGGGGGCAGAGAGAGAGGGAGACAGAATCCCAAGCAGGCTCCGTGCTATCAGCAGAGAGCCCGATGTGGGGCTTGAACTAGCTGAACTAGCCGCAACCAAGAGTCAGACGCTTATCAGACTAAGCCACCTAGGCACCCCAAGCACCCATCACTTATTTTTATTCACAATGTACATAAAGCATAGTTAAGGAAATGAGACTTCCAGACCTAACTCCAATTGGATTCATACCCTGTTTTTTGTCCATTGGGATTTCTACTTTCCCTGCAAATTCAAAAGTGCTAGCAGAAAGCAATCAAGAGGTGACTGATTGGCAAATGATTAGAAGGTGACTAATTGGCTAAATGAGAGAAGACAAAACTGGACTTGACCATTTGAACAGAATTTGGATGTTCCTTGTCTGACCCTGTTCCTGCTTCTCCCCCTCCCCCTACCCACATCTCTACACCACCTCCCACTTGGCATGGGCAACCCCATCTGCTGACAGCTCCCCACCTCCCTCCTGTCACATAGGGAAAAATGCCACTGATAAAAGGATCTTCAGTTATAGAAAATATTTTTGTTGTTATCAGAATTTTAAAAATGAGAGAATATGTAAAATACAGTCAAAACTTAGAAACAGGATCATCTGAAATCTGTGAACTGTACCACAGAATCCCCTTCCAAAAACAGGCTATAAAAGATGGGTTCTCTTCCTAATTATATGTTTCACATCCTAAAACAACTAACCATATCCATGTGGAGTATTTGCTTCTTTGTGGGGTGTGTAGGGATGGGTATGTGGGTGTGTATGGGTGCAGGTGTGGGTGTGCCTACACATGTGTGATTTGTGTTGTCAGGGCACCTGTTGTAAAAGGATCAAGGAGTATGGAAAAGAAATTTTTTCAAAATTTGTGCAATGCTTTGGGCAGTTTAATCATTCACTTTTTGAAGAACAGGAGAGAGACTTATAGGAAAAGACCTGGCTTGAATGAATTGCTCCAATAACACATATGTAATATATATTATGTACTATTATATATAGAGTGTGTGTGTATACACACACACACACACACACACACACACACACACACGTATATACAGTATTACATATGTGGTATAAAATATCTTCATTGAGTCTTCTTCTTTCCCAGAAATGTTTCACCAGTCACTGATCTCTGGAAAGGTCCAATGTGGCCTCAGGACCAGTTTGACCAGGCTAGACCATAGGTTTGGGTTTTTTTTTTAATTGATCTGTCCTAAAGAGTGAAATTTCACAACTGTGTGACCCCATGAAAGAACTAAAAATCGCTCGACAAAACAGGAACTGGCTGTGCTTTTCATTTTTAACCATATTCTATATTCCTTATCTGCCTTTTGTAGAAATTACAACTTAAAGGTTGAACTCTTGCATAATTTTGTTATAGATAATTCTGTTTACTGAACAGTCAGAAGGAATATTATGTAATGATACTTTTCCTTCCACTCCAATCTAAAAATATGTATTATTGGATCTAATCTGCAACTGGAATCCAGCTACACAGAGACTTATTTAATTTGCCTCCAGTTTAAAACAAATAAACAAAAAACTCCACCGGTTCCACAACCCTAGAATTGCCTCATAAGAAAAATAATTTTTGAAGAGCATATTCAATTTTTCACCTTCCTGCTCCTTAATCAACACAACCACAAGGCAATATATAAACTTAAACCATGAATTAAAAACATTCTTCACAAAAATAAGAAAAAAAAACTTGGTATCAAATCATCCTGGCTCTTATAGCATAAAGAAATCAGCTGTGTGCAACCCATATGTAATATAGATCCCAGAACAAAAAAAAAAAAAAAAAAAAAGGACTTCACATATTCCTCAGCCCAGGAACCTCCATTTATGTTATTATCTTCTACTCTGTACTTCTTGCAATTTTAAATTTCCATTGTAGTAAGAGGAAAAATGCCCAATGGAGATTCTTGCCAGTATTTCCAAAGAAATTCTGCTTTACCCTTAGTACTCCAAAGTATTCATGCTCTGATAAGTATGGCCATATGTGTTTCGCCTTTAGGAAGAGAATGTTTTGGGGCTGAGATTTCTCCAAAGGAAGTGAGGTAGTTTAGGGCAGAATGGACAGGAAAACATATCATTTCTTTGAGAACTGATAATCAAGGCTTTACAACTGTCAGGAACCAGAAACTGAGGCTGGGTTATCCACAGGAATAGTGATTTAAAGGAGGAATGTGAGGGAATTTCTACATCTACGTCACTCCCTCAACTTATGCTATTAAATTTTTCTTATGTTAAAAAAATTAAATAGGGGTGCCTGGGTGGTTCAGTTGGTTGGGTGTCCAACTTCGGCTCAGGTCATGATCTCACAGCTCGTGAGTTCGAGCCCCACATTGGGCTCTGTGCTGACAGCTCAGAGCCTGTAGCCTGCTCCAGATTCTGTGTCTCCCTCTCTCTCTCTCTACCCGCTCATGCCCTCTCTCTGTCTCAAAAATAAATGAACATTTAAAAAAAAAATTTTAAGAAAATAAAATAAATTTAATAAAATTTAAAAATAAAGGAGGGATAGGAAAGAGTCATTGAAACAGAAACGTAGGAATCTGACTTTCCAAATCACACCTATATACAGATGCTCAGCTTTTGGGAGCTAGTCCCAAACACTTAATCTCTGGATCTTTTTTGCTATTTGCCTTCTCCCCAGTTGATAGCCTCCATCCTTTATCTGGTCTTCCCTGTGTCCTGCAAATTCCAGGGAATTCCAATGTCTGGCTTCTAAGTCTATATAGCTTCCCAGCCTGGAATTTAGTATCCATTCTATGCTAAGGAGACACCAAGGAAGGAAAGAAAATTCCTGCCCTCAAGGTGCTTATACTCTAGTGAGAGGAAGAAGACAATAAACAAAGTAAGTAATTAAAATACAGAATATTAATTCACCATATGACAATGCTGGTGTGGCTAAACTTTGTGATGTGCAAAAATGATGATATCATGTGAGACAACCTATATACTAAATGGTGATGAATATTATGTTTTAAAAAATGAAGCAGGGGAGCAGTGCCTGAGTGGCTCAGTCAGTTAAGCATCCAACTTCAGGTCATGATTTCATGGTTCATGGGTTCAAGCCTCGTGTCAGACTCTGTACTGACAGCTTAGAGCCTGGAACCTCTTCAAATTCTGTGTCTACCTCTCTCTCTGCTCCTCCTCTACTCGTACTCTCTCTCTCTCAAAAATAAACATTAAAATAAAACAAATAAAACAAAACTAAATTAAATTAAATTAAATTAAATTAAATTAAATTAAATTAAATTAAAAATGAAGCAGGGGAGAAGAATAGGTAGTAGGCTCGATAAAAGAGTGAGAGCAGAGAGGGTTACAATTTAAAATTGGGCAGGGGCGCCTGGGTGGTTCAGTTGGTTGAGCGTCTGGCTTCGGCTCAGGTCATGATCTCATGGTTTGTGAGTTCAAGCCCCGTGTCAGGCTCTGTGCTGACAGCTCAGAGCCTGGAGCCTGCTTCGGATTCTGGATCTCCCTCTCTCTCTCTCTGCCCGTCCCTAACTCGTGCGCGCGCGCTCTCTCTCTCAAAAGTAAATAGCCCCTCCCCCACTCGTGCTCTGTCTCTCTCTCTCTCTCTCTCAAAAGTAAATAAACATTGGGGTGCCTGGGTGGCTCAGTCGGTTAAGCAGCCGACTTCGGCTCAGGTCATGACCTCGCGGTCCATGAGTTCGAGCCCCGCGTCGGGCTCTGTGTTGACAGCTCACAGCCTGGAGCCTGTTTCAGATTCTGTGTCTCCCTCTCTCTCTGACCCTCTCCCGTTCATGCTCTCTCTCTGTCTCAAAAATAAATAAACGTTAAAAAAAAAAAGTAAATAAACATTAAAAAAAATTTTTTTAAATAAAATGGGGCTATCCATTTCCAAGTGGTACACTTATGTGACACCGTTTTTGCTACTTTATCATTATTCTTTTAAGGAGCATGCATTCCTTTATACTGAGTTTTTAAAAACTTTAGAATATGAAAGTTGCCGAAAAAACGCAATAAGTAACTTAAAAATGTAAATTTTAGGGCATTTACATCAAGCAGGAATATAAGATACAAATCATATTAACAGAGTCTTATGCTCTATGAAACTAGGTTAAATACCTGGTATAAAGTGTGGTAGAAAGGCTTTAATTATATATGTTCTAAGCCACTGATTTTAAAAACAAGCAACAAACTGTATTTTAATGAGCATAGTAGAAATATAGTTTATGTTACATTTTTAAAAATTTATGTTACATTTTTAAAATGTACATGATCAAAGAACAAACAACTCCCATTAATGGATCACCCAAATAGTCAATCTAACACAATGCTTTTCAGATTTGTTTGTGAACTACAAAAATGTGGGGAGAGACGAGAAAAACTTACAAGAGGTAGCTATGAGACAGCCTAATAAAAAAATAAACTAGGGGCTCGTGGGTGGCTCAGTCAGTTAAGCATCTGACTCTTGGTTTAGGCTTAGATCATGATCTCCCAGTGTCGTGGGATAGAGCCCAGAGTTTGGGGTCTGAGCTAACAGTGTGGAGACTACTTAGGATTCTCTCTCCCCCTCTCTCTCTCCGCCTCTCCCCTGCTTGTTCTCTCTCTCTCTCTCTCTCTCTCTAAAAAAAAAAAACAAAAAAAAAACAAAAAAAAAACAAAAAAAAATCTAATACACGGCTTAAACATTAATATAACACAAATGATATTATCAAAATTTATGACGTTGCAATAAATTCCATAAAAACCAGGATCCTAGTAAGACTAATTATTAAGTTAATCCATTGGACATGGCCTGGAATCTAAAAGGAAGACATGAATTCTCCTCCTGAATACTGAGTGATCTAGCTCAAGAATCTAACAGTTATACATAGTGCCCATTCCCCAAAAGAAATCTAAACCAGCAATGCTCAACAGAACCGTTTGCCGTGATGGAAATGTTCTGCCTTGTCCAATAAGGTAACCACTAGGCATGGATGGCTATTGAACACTTCAAATGTGGCTAATAAAACTGAAAAACAGAATTTCCAAAATTATACCATACTTACAGAATAATAGCAGGGTACCTACATCTCACAGAAACGGACTCCCAAATCAAAGCATCTAATGCCATTATTAGGAGTCACACATCATGCAGCCAGTCCTTTGAATCACTGAGCAAAAAAAGTAACTCTTTTCTGCTCTTCTTAAAGAGGATGTGTTAATACCCTAAATATTATTTTCACAATTTACTGCCATTCATAGGAACTTAGGTCACATATATTCTTATGCAAAATATTGGAGTAAGTCCTGCCCTCCACTCTACCTTCTCAAATCTGTTACAGCTGTTCAATTTTAAATGAATATCCATTTCCTGTCATTTGTCAGACTTTATAACTTAAAGTCAATAGAGGGGCGCCTGGGTGGCGCAGTCGGTTAAGCGTCCGACTTCAGCCAGGTCACGATCTCGCGGTCCGTGAGTTCGAGCCCCGCGTCAGGCTCTGGGCTGATGGCTCAGAACCTGGAGCCTGTTTCCGATTCTGTGTCTCCCTCTCTCTCTGCCCCTCCCCCGTTCATGCTCTGTCTCTCTCTGTCCCAAAAATAAATAAACGTTGAAAAAAAAAATTAAAAAAAAAAAGTCA
>NW_024412391.1:69198662-69324379 GCF_014898765.1 Herpailurus yagouaroundi
CAAAAAAATAAATAAACGTTAAAGAAAAGTTTTAAATGTAGTATTTAACTGATATGGGAAGATGAAGTAAAATACAGTAAGAAAACAAAACTTTACAAAAGTTATAAAAGTGGTTTGAATGTATATCTGACAAAAGTGAGTACAGCTCAACAAAGACTTACTGGTTTAGCACGACATCGAGAATAAAGGATGTTCCAAAGGCATCAACCTGGAAGCTTGCCTGGTCAACATGAGTCAACTGCAATATCAAAAAGATAAAAGGTATTTATTATTTAGCCACGGCAATCGGACAATAAGAATTTCTTATGATGATTCAAAAAGGTTTGTAACATCGTAATTAGAAAGCCAATTCAACGCAGACATGAAATGAAAAAAACATCAAATCTGCACCTTCTTAGAAGCCAAACATTCACCAGTCTGAAGTAAAATACCACCTAACCTTAGAGGGCAAGTGCCCTACCTTTCTGGTTTATCTCAAGTGGCTAACCATTTCATTTCCAAGAAGACTGCACTTCATTCATTTTATTCTGTATTAAATGACTGGCTCCTCTAAAATTAAACTTTGTATGTTAAAAAAGAGATATGGGGGGTGCCTGGGTGACTCAGTCGGTTAAGTGTGACTTCAGCTGAGGTCATGATCTGGCAGGTTCATTCTAGCCCCACATTGCTTCAGATTCTGTCTCCCTCTCTCTCTGCACCCATGTGTGCGCTCTCTCTCCCTCTCTTTCTCTTTTTCTGTCAAAAATAAGTAAACATTAAAAAAAAGATATGAAAAATATGTTCAAGAGTAAAATAATACAGTGAATATGCACTATTTACAAGGAAGATATCTGAATCTCTTAAAAACCTTCTTCATCCTAAATGAAAACACACACTTTAAAAATAATAAGTCAGTTCTAATTTACCAAACATTATTTCAGAGAGGTTTCCACATCTTCCTAAGAGCAAAACTGAACCTCTGCTATCTACTGCAAATACCACCTACAAAAATTTGTTTGGAAAAAAAAAAGTCACTATTTTCTATGCTATTCTAGGAACTCCCAGAGAAAATCACAAGGGACTCTAAACTTAAAAAAAAAAATGTAATGTTACCAATAACACTAATATTAACATATTCAATAATCATATGCATTAACTGAAGTAATCAAAACTATTCCATTTGATTCCCCAAATATTAACTGTAGCTATAGCTAAGCAGGACTATGAATTATTTTAATTTTTTGTTTATGTCTGTCTGGTATCCAAAATTTCTAAAATAAACACGTATAATTCAAACAGTGAAAATAAAACAAACGCTATTTTATAGATAAGAACCATCTGAGCAACTGTATTTATGTAGTATGTGAGGCAGATGGTGTTACTGTTCTCGGAGAACGAGCACATCTTTAAAAAAGAACTATCCTAGGATTCTGTGGGGCATAAAGGGCACCTCAATCATCCCTGGGATCTTCACACATAGTAAGCTTCTTGTTGTAGGTGAAAGGAGAAAGCTTAATTGATAATAATAAAGCTTTATGGAAAGAAAGGGTAATCCTTCTATTTTCAAGTATTTGAAAGAAGTGGGGGTAGGGCATTCCAGTTAGTCAGTTGCTAACACATTCCAATCCCCATGAAACCCCAAGAATGAACAACTATTTGAACACCTCTCAGCCTCATTACCTCATTACCATTCATTTTTAACTGCTGGCTCTTCCCAGTTAACACCCAGGCTATCTATCACCAAACTCTGGCTTTTTTTTTTTCTTGTAATTCCTGAAGCCACACCTTACTCTTCATTTCCATATCTGCCATAGATCATATTCTCCCTGATCTAAAATTGACTTTTGGTAAGCCCCAGATTTTCTACTGTATCAAATACAAACTTTCTCCCCCTGGATATCAAGATCCTCCACAGTCTCCTCCCCACCTCCCAGACAATGCCACACAAGTCCCCAAGGACCCACCTGTACTCTATTCATGCACACTTCTCTCTTCTACTCTTTAATTCAACAAGCTGTGTGCATTCCAACTTTTTTTGTGGCTTCATTCATCACTTCTGCAAAGTGCCATGATGAACCACACCCTTGGATACTGAGTGATCTTCACCAAGGCCATTTCCCAGAAATGGCCCTATCCATCTTTCAAGATGTAGATCAAACTCCTCCTTGTATCAATCCCTGAGGGCTGTCATACCAAAGTGCCATAGACTAGGTGGCTTAAACAACAAAAATTTACTTTCTCAAAGTTCTGGAGGCTGGAACTACAAGATCAAGGTAAAGGCAGATTTGGTTTCTCCTGAGACCTCTCTCCTTGGCTTTTCACTGGATCCTCACATGGCCTTTACTCTGTATGTGTGCATGCCTGGTGTCTCTCTATCTCTTCTTTTTTTTATTTGAGAGAGAGAGAGAGAGAGAGAGAGAGAGAGAGAGAAAGGGAAAGAGAGCATGAGCAGGGGAAAGGCGCAGAGGGAGAGGGAGGGAGGGAGGGAGGGAGGGAGAATCTCACTCCATGCTGTGCATGAAGCCTGATGCAGGGCTCCATCCTACAACCCTGAGATCATGACCTGAGCTGAAATCAAGATATGGACGCTCAACCAACTGAGCCACCCAGGTGCCCCCCTCTCTCTCTTCTTGTAAGGACATCAGTCATCCTGTATTTAGGGCCCACCCAAATGACCTCATTTAGTCTTAATTACCTCTTTAAATACCTCATCTCAAAGTACAGTCATAGCAGGGGTGAGAGCTTCAACATATGAATTTTGGAGGAAACACAGTTTAGCCTAAACACTCCTCTTCCATGAAGTCTTCCCAACCCTTCCAAGCCTCCTCCTCCTCTCCTCCTCAATACTGTTCAATTTGATATGAGGGCCTCAGTACTGACCAGCATGGGGTACTCAGTAAGTATTTCCTGATTTCATTTGAGGGTTTGTTTTATGAGTCACCTGGATACAAAAATGAGCAAAAATTTAGCAGCTATAAATTACCCGCTTATAGAAACGCACTCCTTCCATCAAGGTTGTTCTTAATGCCATTAATGTCTTTCCTTTTGTCTAAAAGCTTTCAGAGTTTCCTGAAGTGCTAACAACCATGTTTTGGAACAGGCTGAGCAAAGCTCAGCTTACCAGAATTGATGTCTCAATTAAAACCTCTCTTCCCTCTTCCCTCCATTCTTTCTTGGCATTTACTGTTGTCAACAGGGAAGAGGCCCCATGTTATTCATCATGGCATTATGATTCATTGTAGGGATCAAGATAATATAACCATTCTTTCTTAGCAAGATACTCACTGTTTATATTAATTTCATCTAGTCCCTATGTTTTGTTTTTCCTGTAGCTTCAGTTTATATCTGGTATCTTTATTGATCTCATACATGTCCCAAAGAGAAACACATTACTTAAATTCAAAAGAAAATCTATTGACAGCATGTTTAACTGCTATTTAGTAAAAAGAAAAAATTGCATTATTGATAGTAATAGGAACAAGTATATATTACTATTGTTGTAATGTAAGGCAGGCTTCCTTAGACTGTATACAGATTGATTCATTCAACAAACATCTTCTGAGAATCTACCAAGTGTTAGGAACTATTTTGATCTGGTAGACAAGGTAGTGAAGAAAACTGACCACGTTTCTCTGTTACTGGAGCTTGTTTTCAAGTGGAAGGAGAAAGAAAGTGACAAATAAAATGACAGATAATTAACAATAAAAAATAAAATTGGAAAATAAATACACTATTCCCAGATTTAATAAAACAAGGTAAACAGGTGACCAGGATAGATGAGATTCTAGGTGGTCCTGGAAGCCTCTCTGAGGAGGTGGCACCTGGCAGACACATAAGTGACTAAAAGGAATCTATAGCAGGTAGAATAATGGCCCTAAAGAGTCCCAAACTCTAGCTCCCAGAACCCATGAACATACTACCATACATGGAAAAAGGGAGCCTGCATATGTGCTTAATTTAAGGATCCTGAGATGGAGAGACTAGGCTGGATTATCCAGGTGGGCCCAATCTAATCACAAGGGTATTTATAAAACCAGACTCTTAGAAGGGTCAGAGTCAGAGAAGGAGATGTGATCATGGAAACAGACATGAGAATAAGGTGAGGCAAAAGCCACGTGCCAATGAACATTGGAAGCCCCTAGAAATTGGAAAAAGCAAGAAACATTTCTCCCCTAGTGCCTCCAGAAGGAACATACTCCTGCCAACACCTGCACCTTCGCTTTGTAAGACCCATTCCAGGCTTCTCATCTCTAGAACTTAAGAAAATTAATTTTTGCTGTTTTGTTATATTAATTTTGTGGTAATGTAATGTGTGGTAATGCTGTAACAGCGGCAATACAAAACCAATACAGCATCAATGGCAATGTGCCTGAACATTTAGAAAAGGGGTTCAATAAAGAGTTGATTTCACCAATGGTTCCATGTCACTCTCCTCCATGGCACTCACATTGGAAGCACTGATACCCATGAAGGCGTAAGGATCAAACTCCAAACATCAGACTTTCCCAACCAAACCCAACTTGCAGTGGTGACCACAACAGTAAATGTTGTCCCTGTATTCTCTGTGACCTTCTATCATTCAGGAACCTGCCTTCTCCATGTTTGTTTAAAAACCAGGCCAAAGAAAAGAAACATGTTTATGTCTTTAGGTTATCTTGGAGAAATAAAAATTAAGTAGAATTACACTGACTTCATGCCATATTAACAATGCAGCTTCTTAGCCAACACCATCAAAGTGAGACAGAGTGGGTCTCAGAAAGTTAATCTTAGACCCTGCCTTTTTAGTTCAAAGAAAAAGAAAATGTTTGAAACAAGAGAACCCATACAATATCAGGATTTTCCCTTTTTTTTTCAGGAGCGGGTTGGGTAATTCCTAACACACATTGTCAAAGAAAATTTCTAATATTTATTAACTTTAATTTGAATGTAAAAGGTAGTAATTGCTCCCAGAGATATTTTTTAAGTTTATTTATTGATTTTCAGAGAGAGAAAGAGTGCCCGTGAGTGAGAGAGGGTCAGAGAGAGAGGGTGGAGAGAGAATCCCAAGCAGGCTCCACTCAGCGCAGAGCCCGATGCGGGGCTCAAACCCATGAACCGTGAGATCACACCCTGGCCGACATCAAGATTCAGACACTCAACCAACTGACCCACCCAGGTGCTCCTGGCTCTCAGGGATGTTTTTAAAATGTAATTTTGCAGAAATGCATTCTTTCAAATTACTACATAAGAAAGATTTGTGATTTTAAAAACTATTAATCAAACAGTTCACTATCATAGAATAATATGGAGAAAACCCTTAAAGCTCATATAATGCAACACCCTTATTTTACAAACAAGGAAAGTGAGGCCAGTGTGGGCAAAGGTCATTTGCAATGTCACGCTACTTGGCGGCAGAGACCATTCCCATCACACTTCATCCTGGCTTCCATTCTGCAGCTTGGAGGTGCTTGCAGGTTTTACAGGGTTCATATGAGTAATCATTTTTTTTTATTTTTTTTAATGTTTATTTATTTTTGAGACAGAGAGAGACAGAGCATGAACGGGGGAGGGTCAGAGAGAGAGGGAGACACAGAATCCGAAACAGGCTCCAGGCTCTGAGCCATCAGCCCAGAGCCCAACGTGGGGCTCGAACTCACGGACCGTGAGATCATGACCTGAGCCAAAGTCGGACGCTTAACCAACTGAGCCACCCAGGCGCCCCATATGAGTAATTATTAAAAAAAAGAGCATTTTGGGGTGCCTGAGTAGCTCAGTTGGTTAAGCGTCTGACTTCAACTCGGGTCATGATCTTGCGGTTTGTGAGTTCAAGCCCCGCATCAGGCTCTGTGCTGACGGCTCAGAGCCCGGAGCCTGCTTTGCATTCTGTATCTCCCTCTCTCTCTGCCCCTCCCCTGCTTGCACTCTGTCTTTCTGTTTCTCTCTTTCAAAGATAAATAAACATCAGGGGCACCTGAGTGGCTCAGTCAGTTAAGCATCCGACTTCAGCTCAGGTCATGATTTCACGGTTCGTGGGATTGAGCTCCTTGTCGGGCTCTGTGCTGACAGCTCGGAGCCTGGAGCCTCCTTCGTATTCTATGTCTCCTCCTCTCTCTGTCCCTCCCATGCTCATGTTCTGTCTGAGTCTCTCAATAAATAAATGTTAAAAAAATTTTTAAATACAAAAGGAGCATTTTTAGAGCCATTAAAATGCTCTAATGAGCTTTTTTAATATATATGAAAAGAAAACTTAAATAATGAAAAGCAGTGTTTAGAACTTTTTCATCAGAACATTCAACAATGTTACCACATCTGACACAGAGCACATGTTCTGAGGCCAATTTGATTACAACCTAAGAAATTAAGAATTAGTTTAAAGTAGGTATCTCTTAAGGAAAAAAAAATTACATAGGTATGGTAAATTGTGTGAGCATATGTGTGTGTTTTCAGGACTGAGAGAAGTAGTGAGGCAGACATTTATAGAAGCTGTGAAACAAAAGATTAAGGGGAAAACCTGCAAAGATACAAAATAACTATCCAGATGGCAAGAAAACTTCATAAATCAATAAAATTACATAAGGATAATTTTAATTTCAAATTTCAAAAATGAATCACAGAATTTTAGGACCAGAAGAACCTGATATAAATTTCCAGATTGAGGCCTATTTATTATTCATGGCTAAGAGCTGAAATTTAAATATGAAGTTAACATAGCCCCATGCTCCTGTGCATTTTGCCTCTCGGCAGCCTTTTTCTCCTGATATCTTCTGGAGCCAATGAACCAGGGCCAACCTACATAACCCAAAGATCAAATAAATACAAAGGAACTTTTGAAGACTGCTTTATTCATAACCCTTTTTGAAAGCTAAGTTGATGCTAAAACTTTCATGGTAGAACTGGAACTCTGACACAAAGAGAAAGACAAGGTAGTCTGGGTGTTTAATTAAGCCCAACTTGAATGAATCAATGAATACCAATGGGTGGGAATATTCCCAATCAAATGGCATTGTGCAGCACAATAACTGTGAAAGTAATGAACATTATTAAAAAGAAGTCTTTAATGCAAGTAACAGAATCTCTGGCTTTTCTGCATCCTACATACTTCTTTGCCATTTGATTGCTTCAACTGAGTTTTTAAAAAAATGCAAGTGTCGGGGCGCCTGGGTGGCTCAGTCAGTTGAGCGTCCGACTTCAGCTCAGGTCACGATCTCGCGGTCCGTGAGTTCGAGCCCCGTGTCGGGCTCTGGGCTGATGGCTCAGAGCCTGGAGCCTGCTTCCGATTCTGTGTCTCCTTCTCTCTCTGCCCCTCCCCCATTCATGCTCTGTCTCTCTCTGTCTCAAAAATAAATAAAAATGTTAAAAAAAAAATTTAAAAAAAATTGCAAGTGTAATTCCTGGCATCTAATACACCTTGAGCTCAGTAAAAAACAAAATACCAATAATCACTTGCATATATTATCCTTTTTTTCTACAACAGAAAAGGCCAATTGAAAAATGACCATCATTGGGGCGCCTGGGTGGCGCAGTCGGTTAAGCGTCCGACTTCAGCCAGGTCATGATCTCGCGGTCCATGAGTTCGAGCCCCGCGTCGGGTTCTGGGCTGACAGCTCAGAGCCTGGAGCCTGTTTCGGATTCTGTGTCTCCCTCTCTCTCTGCCCCTCCCCCATTTATGCTCTGTCTCTCTCTGTCCCAAAATAAATTAAATGTTGAAAAAAAAAATTTAAAAAAAAGAAAAATGACCATCATTTCACTGTAGTTACTCCACTGCCTTGCATGGACTTTGGACAAAACAGCTCAAAGAGATACATCTAGTAACCTTAAGATTCTTCATTCTACCATTTGTTGTGGCCACATGAACAAGATAGCTTTCCCCTGGCTAGTTAGTTAAGATATGGAAATAATTTTATGAAGTAGAATTCTGTGAGGAAATAACATGAGTAAGCCTAAAGTGTAGCCAATTCCCATGGTCTTGCCCTCCAGATGAACTTGCTCTCCAACTCAAATGCCTGTCCTTGCACTGACTTTATTTGACGTGAAAATTTTTACAATCAATGTAAACATGTTCAATTGATGCGACATACCCTTGTTTTGAGATGGATGACCCAAGGACAGATATGACGCCATAGAAATCTCTGCACCTAGAGTACCTCTAGGTGAAGCTCTATATACCGCATACACACACGCATGCACACACGCACACACACACACACAAACTTTATAAACAAGGCTTTCTTTAGATGAGTTTTTGAGAGGCATTCTCTGAATTTACCTTGCTGAAGTGTCCAGTTCTGGTGGCACTGAACACCCTAAAGTCTGTGATTCCCTGGCAGCCACAGGCCCTTGTCTCCAGTGGCCCCTCTGCTCCGATAAACTGGAAGCACAGAGACTATGCTGACACAGACACCAGCTCGATTTTCCCATCTCCATTCAGGAAGTCAGGCAGCCTCATTACCTATTTATGCTCCAGCTATCTTCTGATACATCAGTCTCTCCATCATTTTGGCCATTAACTGCCCATTACTAGGCATTCATTTAAGGTCTGAACAAGAGACGCTTATTCGTATAATTTTGAAGTCAAAGCAGATCTTTAAGATCTTTAGTAGCCAGAGAACAATATAATATGTAGTCATATTGAGCTGTAATTAAATCTGAGTGCAAGAAACCCCAATGTTTAGATGCAACAAAATCAGCAGACAAAATGAGCAGACAAAAGATGAATCAGTCTTGAAAAATGGATACTCTTCCTGAATGAAAAAGGCTTGGGAGAAAGATGACAGGGCTTCCAGGCCCCACTAGTGACTTGATATTTGATTTAAGAGTGGAGTTATGAAAACTTTCTATACTTCATCTTGCTTCTCCCCAAATGTGAAAGGTTATTAATTATAGAATGCTGTGAGAAAAATGCTTTAAAATTTTTGTTTATGGACAAAGTATATAAAAGCTGGTTACAAAGAATGATCTAACTACTGAAAGCTAAACAAAAGACAGGTGAAAAAAAAAGCAGAGGAGGGAAAATGAGTAGGTAGTTAAGCTATGATGTTATCAAATGAGTAAGTAGTGAGTTCAGCTCTAAATCAGATCATTTGAAAAGCAGCCTTGGAGAGAAGGGTTGTGTCTGCCAGCTGGGTCACACTCTCTCCTGGAGGCAACATCGGAAAAAGGCCAAGTCCAAAGAATAAACTTAAGAATGGTGAATTCATCACATCAAGATTCACTTCACTCAGTTCTGGTATGTCAATGGACTTTTGTCTGCTTGCTTGCTTAATTTCATCTTCTTTACAAAGACATTAGAGATGTCTGAAAGTTATGTCTCATTTCCACTAAAAGGCCAGCTCCAAGCATCCAAAGAAAGCAGAATCAGAAGTAACACTGAACAAAATCCCATGATGAATACCCGGAACATAAGAATTCCATAACATTTCCTTTGAGAAACAAATTCTCATGGGATAAAAAGGGTTTTTCTCTCCTAGAACTAAAGACTGTAACTAAACATAACTCCAGAGGGCTTTCTGCTCACACAAAAACATAAAAACATAAACTTATACATACATATACTAAACTTTAAAAGGACCAGATTCCTCATTTGCCAACATATCTCAACTGTCCAAAAGTTTTCCAAGAACATAGTGAAGAAATAATCAAGTAAAATATCACAAGAACAAAGCTCCTGCTTTAGAGAAAAAAAAAAAAAAGACAGTAAGTCTCTAATGACAAAGATATTAGAAAGATGCTTTTTTTTTTTTTTCCACAGAAACTTGGCAGGCCAGAAAGGAGTGGCGGGATATATTCAGTGTGCTGAATCAGAAAAATATGCAACCAAGAATTCTTTATCCAGCAATGCTGTCATTCAAAATAGAAGGAGAGATAAAAAGTTTCCCAGACAAACAAAAATTAAAGGAGTTTGTGACCACTAAACCAGCCCTGCAAGAAATTTTAAGGGGGACTTTCTAAGGGGAGAAAAGATGAAAATATATATATATAAATAAATAAATAAATAAATAAATAAATAAATAAATACCAAAATCAACAAAAGATTAGAAAGGACCAGAGAACATCACCAGAAACTCCAACTCTACAAGCATCATAATGGCAACAAATTCTTATCTTTCAGTGCTCACTCTAAATGTCAATGGACTCAATGCTCCAATCAAAAGGGTAACAGAATGGATAAGAAAACAAGATCCATCTATATGCTGTTTACAAGAGACCCACTTTACCTAAAGACACCTTCAGATTGGAAATAATGGGATGGAGAACCATCTATCATGCTAATGGTCAACAAAAGAAAGCTGGAGTAGCTATACTTATATCAGACAATCTAGACTTTAAAATAAACACCGAATCAAGAGATGCAGAAGGGCATTATATCATAATCAATGGGTCTATAGACCAAGAAGACCTAACAATTGTAAACATTTATGCACCAAATGTGAGAGCACCAAAATATATAAATCAATTAATCACAAACATAAGGAAACTAACTCATCAATAGTAATACCATAATAGGAGACCTCAACACCCCACTCACAGCAATGGACAGATAATCTAGTCAAAAAATCAACAAGAAAACAATGGCTTTAAATGACACACTGGACCAGATGGACTTAACAGATATATTCAGAACATTTATCCTAAAGCAGCAGAATATACATTCTTCTCCAGTGCACATGGAACGTTCTCCAGAATAGACCATATACTGGGACATAAATCAGCCCTAAGTAAGTACAAAAAGATCAAGATCATACCGTGCATATTTTCAGACCACAACGCTATGAAACTCGAAATCAACCACAAGAAAAAATTTGGAAAGGTAACAAATACTTGGAGACTGAAGAACATCCTACTAAAGAATGAATGGGCTAACCAAGCAGTTAAAGGGGAAACTAAAAAGTATATGGAAGTCAATGAAAATGATAACACCACAACCCAAAACCTCTGGGAGACAGCAAATGCAGTCATAAGAGGAAAGTATATAGCAATCCAAGCCTTCCTAAAGAAGGCAGAAATATCTCAGATACACAACCTAACCTTACACCTTAAGGAGCTGGAAAAGGAACAGCAAATAAAACCTAAAACCAGCAGAAGACAGGAAATAATAAAGATTAGAGCAGAAATGAATGCTATCAAAACCAAAAAACAGTAGAACAGATCAATGAAACCAGAAGCTGGTTCTTCGACAATATTAACAAAATTGATAAACCACTAGCCAGTTTGAGCAAAAAGACAAAGGAAAGGACCCAAATAAGTAAAATCAAGAATGAAAGAGGAGAGATCACAACCAACACAACAGAAATAAAAACAATAATAAGATAATATTATCAGCAATGATATGCCAATAAAATGGGTAATCTTGAAGAAATGGACAAATTCCTAGAAACATACACACTACCAAAACTGAAACAGGAAGAAATAGAAAATTTGAACAGACCCATAACCAGTAAGGAAATCGAATTAGTGATCAAAAATCTGCCAAAAAACAAGAGTCCAGGGCCAGATGGCTTTCCAGGGGTTCTACAAAACATTTAAGGAAGAGTTAACACTTATTCTCTTGAAACTGTTCCAAAAAATAGAAATGGAAGGAAAACTTCCAAACTCTTTGTATGAAGACAGAATTACCCTGATTCCAAAACCAGACAGAGACCCCACTAAAAAGGAGAACTATAGACCAATTTCCCTGATGAACATGGATGCAAAAATCCTCAACAAGATATTAGCCAACTGGATGCAACAATACATTAAAAAAATTACTCACCACAATCAAGCGGGATTTATACCTGGGATACAGGGCTGTTTCAATATCCACAAAACAATTAACGTGATTCATCACATCAATAAAAGAAAGGACAAGAACCATATGATCCTCTCAATTGATGCAGAGAAAACATTTGACAAAATACAGCATCCTTTCTTGATAAAAACCCTCAAGAAAGTAGTGATAGAAGGAGCATACCTCAAGATCATAAAAGCCATATATGAACGACCCAACACTAATATTATCCTCAATGAGGAAAAACAGAGCTTTCCCCCTAAGGTCAGGAACAAGACAGGGATGTCCACTGTCACCACTGTTATTCAACATAGTACTGGAAGTCTTAGCCCCTGCAATCAGACAACACAAAGAAATAAAAGGCATCCAAATCGGCCAGGATGAGGTCAAACTTTCACTCTTCACAGATGACATGATACTCTATATGGAAAACCCAAAGGATTCCACCAAAATACTTCTAGAATTGATTCATGAATTCAGCAAAGTTGCAGGATATAAAATCAATGCACAGAAATCAGTTGCATTCCTATACACCAACAATGAAGCGACAGAAAGAGAAATCAAGAAATCGATCCTGTTTAGTTGCACACAAAACCATAAAATACCTAGGAATAAATCTAACCAAAGAGGTGAAAAATCTACACACTGAAAACTATAGAAAGCTTATGAAAGAAATTGAAGAAGACATAAAAAAATGGAAAAAGATTCCATGCTCCTGGATAGGAAGAACAAATATTTTTAAAATGTCAATACTACCCAAAGCAATCTACATATTCAATGCAATCCCTATCAAAGTAACACCAGCATTCTTCACAGAGTTAGAACAAATAACCCTAAAATTGGTATGGAACCAGAAAAGACCCCGAATAGCCAAAGCAATCTTAAAAACTAAAACCAAAGCAGGAGGCATCACAATCCCAGACTTCAAGCTATACTACAAAGCTGTAAACATCAAGACAGTATGGTACTGGCACAAGAACAGACACTCAGATCAATGAAACAGAACAGAGAACCCAGAAATGGACCCACAAACGTATGGCCAACTAATCTTTGACAAAGCAGAAAAGAATATCCAATGGAATAAAGACAGTCTCTTCAGCAAGTGGTGCTGGGAAAACTGGACAGGAACATGCAGAAGAATGAACTTGGACCACCTTCTCACACCATACACAAAAATAAACTCAAAATGGATGAAAGACCTCAATGTAAGACAGGAAGCCATCAAAATCTTCGAGGAGAAAGCAGGCAAAAACCTCTTTGATCTTGGCCGCAGCAACTTCTTACTCAATAGGTCTCCAGAGGCAAGGGAAACAAAAGCAAAAATGAACTACTGGGACTTCATCAAAATAAAAAGCTTTTGCACAGTGAAGGAAACTGACAGAATAGAAGAAGCTATTTGCAAATGACATATCAGATAAAGGATTAGTATCCAAAATCTATAAAGAACTTATCAAACTCAATACCCAAAAACATATAATCCAGTGAGGAAATGGGCAAAAGACATGAATAGACACATCTCCAAGGAAGACATCCAGATGGCCAACTGACACATGAAAAAATGCTCAACATCACTCATCATCAGGGAAATACAAATGAAAACCACAATGAGATACCACCTTACACCTGTCAGAATGGTTAACATTAACAACTCAGGCAACAACAGATGTTGGCAAGGATGAGGAGAAAGAGGATCTCTTTTGCATTGTTCTTGGGAATGCAAGCTGGTGCAGCCACTCTGGAAAACAGAATGCAGGTTCCTCAAAAAACTAAAAAATAGAACTACCCCACAACCCAGCAATTGCACTACTAGGCATTTATCCACAGGATATAGGTATGCTGTTTTGAAGGGACACATGCACCCCCATGTTTATAGCAGCACTATCAACAATAGCCAAAGTATGGAAAGTGCCCAAATGTCCATCGATGGATGAATGGATAAAGAAGATGTGGTATATATATACAATGGAGTATTACTCAGCGATCAAAAAGAATGAAATCTTGCCATTTGCAACTACATGGATGGAACCGGAGGGTATTATGCTAAGTGAAATTAGAGAAAGACAATCATATGACTTCACTCATATGAGGACGTTAAGAGACAAAACAGATGAACATAAGGGAAGGGAAACAAAAATAATATGAAAACAGGGAGGGGGACAAAACAGAAGAGACTCATAAATATGGAGAACAAACTGAGGGTTGCTGGAGGGGTTGTGGGAGGGGGGATGGGCTAAATGGGTAAGGGGCATTAAGGAATCTACTCCTAAAATCATTGTTTCACTATATGCTAACTAATTTGGATGTAAATTTTAAAAAATAAATAAATAAATACATTAAAAATTTAAAAAAAAATTTCAATATTGGTCACTCTGATGTATACCTGATACTTGTAGGCTATTGTATGTCAATTATACCTCAATAAAAATTATTTTTCAATTAAAAAAAAAAGATGTTTTTTCACCTATAACTTAACAGTCACCCACCACGGGCTTTCTTTATTAGGACACCAAATGAGAGAATTCCAGAGATAAGAATTCCTGCAAAAATATTTCATTTTTTGGTGGTTTCTCAAATAGCTAGAATGAAGACTGGTATGAAGAACACACTAATTATCTTACTCACCAGAACTATGAAGGAAAGGAAGAAAGTCAAATTGTGTGAGAGAAAGAAAGAGAGAAAACATTACCAGGTATCTCTGAGGAAACCATGTCTCAAGACCATGGAATCTTTCAATGCATGCATACATTAGAATATAGCAAGAATCTGCTAGAGAGATTCAGTAAGACATGAATCTGCCCCCCTCCCTCCAAATTCTTAAACTGAAGGGCTTCCACATACTACTAGCTGGTGTCTCCAAACTGCTTTGAAGGATAACTCTGTACCCTTAGATTAAAGGAAAATGCAAAGAATCCATCCATGGTGATGCATATTTGAGAGAAAACACAAATACGCAATAAGAAAACTGTCATTTATGTGCGCTGCATTACATGTATCTGGCCTATAATCTTGCTGGGAGGCTAATTTCAAAAGCATCTAAATCTAAATAAATTAAGTACAATTTTCAGACATGCTATAAGGAAAAATCAAAGGGGTACCTTTATTATAAGGGTAATGAAAGAAACTCTAGAAATCACCTTTTTTTAATATTTTATTTTTAAATAATCTCTATACTCAACACAGGGCTTGAACTCACAACCCTGAGATCAAAAGTTGCACACTCTACTGACTATACCAGCCAGGTACCCCTATAAATTACTTTTACTTACACTTCTATTATTTATTGGAGCCAGTCACTATTAGCCCTGGAAATAAATAGGTCATTCTTGTCACCTAATACTTAGCATGAAAAACTTCCCCTAGAAAAGTGAAATGCCTTTTAAAAATACGTTGACTGTAAATAATCTCTGAAAGTAGGAAATTCTAAAAGATACTGTTATTAACAAAGACAGAAAAGCTCAACAAATCAAGTCACATTATCCACTGTACATCCAAATAATGCTTGCGTGCACACGTTTCTGTGCCTGTGTGTATATATGTTATGGCAGGGAAATCTTGTAACCAACTGTAACCTAGAAAATAATCACTACTTGCAACAAGCGAACTCTATAAGCTGATGAGTCTGACTCTGAAAAGCCCAAATAGAAGGAACAACTGCTCCCCTAAAAGAGGGAGATAGGACATAGATCATCACTAAAGGGTCTTCTAGATTAGAACAAGCTAACAAACAGTGTCTAATGACATAAAGTCAGAATCAAATGTAGAGTATCCCTTAGCCCTAAAATGCATCTTCACACATGAAGAAAAAAAAACAAAACATAATACTGGAGATTTCCAATTTTTTATGAATTTGTGTCTAAACTGGAAAAGAAAGAAAATCCTTATTCTCACCACTGTTTTCTTCACTGGCATACACTCAGCTCTTGCTAGACACAACTTCAGGTCAAAGGCATTATAGAATTTGACTACCTCTAGTAAGAAACAGAAAGGATAAACCAATAGAGTCACAAGCAGCCATGACCTCATTAGGGTGGGTTGGTGGAGTCTGGGAGTCACCAACTAGAGGAGAACCATTTTTTTCTTCCCTCTGTGTAAACTCTTGGCCTCAACCCAGGAGCACACACTGGGCTGTTTTTAATGTTCTATACATGACCTAGGTCTCTATGCTGCTCATGTGTTTTGATATAAAGCTGAACAAACTCTCTAGCTGTTGCCTCTACCGGAGGAAAATTAAAGCATAATGAGGGCTTTGTGCATCTCACATGCTGGGTTGAAGAAAGGATTCCTACAAGACATCTTGATTCTCTTTTACAAAGGAAAAAGCCTGGGTACCATCTTTCTGCCCATTTTGTGACAGTTTTTTACTGGTTGTTGCTCTGAAGCAAATGAATACTTTGAAGTAATATGGATTTCACTTTTCTTTTTTTTTTTTTTTAATTTTTTTTTCAACATTTATTTTTGGGACAGAGAGAGACAGAGCATAAACGGGGGAGGGGCAGAGAGAGAGGGAGACACAGAATCGGAAACAGGCTCCAGGCTCTGAGCCATCAGCCCAGAGCCCGACGCGGGGCTCGAACTCACAGACCGCGAGATCGTGACCTGGCTGAAGTCGGACGCTTAACCGACTGCGCCACCCAGGCACCCCTGGATTTCACTTTTCAATTAATTTATTAAATGATAACATAAAGGAATTTATTCACTTCTGAGAAGTGGGTCTGAACTATGCACACTGAGTTTCTGGGAAGCTGCCTCCTGGCATGGACTCCTGAATGAAATGTTCCCCAGATCAGCATCCTCAGCAAACTGCCACCGATCCATCCCCTTTGTCCTTCTCTGCTCTTCCCTGCATGCGTCTACCGCCTCCATACCACCACTGCATCCTGAACCCTTTCCGTGTGCACAGGGACGCCGTGAGAACCAGAGAAGACAGTGAGGAACTCACAGTCTACATCCACATATTTCAACTGTCTGCAAAGACATTCAACTACTATGTAAGAAAATAATATAATCCAGCATGAAACCGTTTCATCCTCAAGAGTTTCCCTCTGTTTTAAAACTGTGAGCAGTTTCTTATGAAAAGCTGCAGAGGGTATTGGCTAAGACTCTAGATTCTAGAGCCAAATTTACTGTTTCAAATTCCACCTCCCCCCCGTCTTCCCCCAAGTTAATGATCTTGGGCAAGTTATCTAAACTCTGTGTGCCTCAATTTCTCGACTTGGTAAATGCGAACAACAGTACCAACCTCAGGATTGCTGGGAAGATTGAGTATATGTAAGGTGAGCAGAACACTCTAGCTCTATCAGGGCCACTTATGACTGCACCACATAAGCAGCAAGAGTCTGAATATGTGCAAACAGAATTTTGTATTGCATCCAGGGCTCGGAATCGTTCTTGCTTACCCTCTGTCACGTCCATATGACAATTCCTCTGTCCCTGTCTCTTGAGGTCCATGCCTTACAGCTACATCACCCTGCATTTTCATCTCTATTCCAAGTGCCTATGTATTCCCAACACTTAGCACCTTTCTTGGCACAAAGGATGTGCTCGCTTATGAATTTAAAATAAACCTGACAACTGTTATCTGACAATAACATAAACAAACATTATTTTGCAAATTGTAATAATCCAAAAATGGGAAGGAGTTCTCAGGAGTATAACCATAATGAAGGCTGCTTTCATTAGTATAAACTGTTTTATTGGCTTCTTTTAGTTCTCTAGTATTTACAAACATTTATCACTGTTAAAAAGGGTATAACCCTTACCAGCATGCACTTTCCACTGATGGTCCTTAAAATTACTAATCTGTATTTCTGTGCCCAATTTATTCAACTAACATTTGTTCGTGATGGTGGTAGTCATTTGGTTACATGACTTAAAATATACATTATCTATAGGACAGAGGGAGAAAGATGGAACTTTGAGTTTTAGGGAAGCTCAATGACTTATGTGATTCATTTCCCACCTGTTAGGAAACAAATATCCATTCAAAACTATTATGAAAAAATGATTGTTGAGCCTATTTTATTATAAGTTCTTGAGAGAGTTCCTCAACCCCTATTTGTGGTCTGTTCCAATGCTGAATCATCTTATTTTCCCTCTTACATAGCTAACAAAACTCTCTTAATGCAATTTAGGTCCATTTTCTCCATTTGTGAAGCAGGATATGTTCAAAGATGGGTTGGGTATGCCTCTCATCTCTTAGGCAGAGTAGAAATCATGTGCCACTTTGTAAGCTCTACAGCAGGCTAGCACTAAAAATATCTACCAACCACACACAATAAAATACCTTGCACAAAAGTAAACCATAGCCATCCATGTACTAAACATAAAAGAGAAGTACATTTAACTACATGGAAGTGATACTGCCTTGCAAAGAAGAATCCAAATGCATTATATTGTGGGGAGATGGAGGGGGGTGGATTACATTCAAACCCCAAAGTGAAAATTTGTATGGTCTTCTTTGGTGATAAAATGCAATCCTTTGAGAACCCAAGATAAAACTGAAAATACTGCCAGAGACATGGATAATTCCAAATATTTATCCCAGTACAGTTTTCAATGAGACCGCTCAACACAAATCTTTGGAGTAATAGCCCTGTTACTCATACTTTACAGACATGCGCTAGTCTTGGGGTCATTGTACTGGCTGTTCTTTCATCTTGGAATGCTCTTCCTGATATATATGCCTGGCTCACTCTCCACTTCCTTCCAGTTTTTCCCAATGTCACCTTCTCTCTGAGACATGGTGAACCACCCTATTAAAAACTACAACCTATGATATCCACACACCCCTGTATGCCCAATCTCCATTACCATGCTCATTTTTTTTCTTTTTCCATAGTACTCACCATGTAACTTATCATTGATTATGTTTTTATCTATCTGCTAGAATATAAGTGCCATGAAAAAAGGAATTTAGGGTTGTTTTTAATCACTTATGATCCAAAGGGCCCAGAATAGTGCTTGCATATAAGAGGCCCTCAATAAATATTTGTGGAGTGAATCTTAAAAATGTTACTTCACAAATCAAACCACAAGAAATAATTCCATCTCTCTCTCTCTCTCTTCCTCTCTCCTCCTCTCTCACCTATGTACACACACACATACACACACACACACACACACACACACACACACTAGTTATTAAGTCTTAATCTGAAAAATTTTTTAATGTAAAAATTTTAATTGCAAAGTTGTCAAGTTCAAACTTCATAAGAGAAGAAATAAGAATCAAAGCCTATTAAATATTTGCAACCTTCTCTGCTCCCTCATTATTCAAAGATAGGATGATGAAAAGAGAAATCAAGAATCTCTAGCTCTAGTGAAAACACGCTGCAGAGAACAGGAGCTATAAAAAGGCATGATTAATAGCTCGAACATAACTAAAATACCCAACTGCACAAGGGCCAGAAGGTGCAGGGACAAGTGTAGCTGTTTTTCTCATCAAGTGGGATATAAGAACTGAAACTGACCCCCCCGCCCTATGGAGACAGGATGGTCTGCAAACACTCTCCACACAGACACGCACACACCCAGCTACTACCACCAGCAACAATATCTGCACTTAGAGTTCTTTTCCTCCTCAACACTTTCTGCAATGAGCATATGATACTAAAATGAAAGCATACGGACTTCTTCTAACCTAATTATTTCTTGAGAAAGAGAAATAACACAATTAACTTTGAAAGCACAGATTTTGGAAATATGTTTGTTGAAAACTGTTGGAAATTCAGAAACACATGGTTGATTGATTAAGTGTTAAAATATTTATTAAATATGGAAATCCACCGCAAAAAAAAATGGAAAGTTCTTCCATTAAGCTGAAGGCTATGTCTAACGCTGGGTTGAGTCATCTCAACAAGAAGCTCAGCAAAGGTACTTATGATTACGGCTTATTTATAATGGGATCCAAAACAACAGAATGATAAAGAGTGAAGAGCCAGAACATAAAAGGAAAAACAGAGAACTGAGAATGACTAAAAGTTTTTTTTTCCAAAAGGCATTGTATTTTTATTATTTTTATTTTTTTAATTTAAATCCAAGTTAGTTAACATATAATGTAATAATTATTTCAGGAATAGAATTTAGTGATTCATCACTTACATATAACATCCAGTGCTCATCCCAACAAGTGCCCTTCTTAATGATCCTCACCCCTTGCGCCCTTCCCCCCACCCAACATCCAGCCAGCAACTCTCAGTTTGTTCTCTGTATTTAAGAGTTTCTTACGGTTTGTTTCCCTCTCTGGTTTTGTATTATTTTTGCTTCTCTTCCCTTGTATGCATTTGTTTGGCATTTTAAATTCCACATATAAGAATGACTAAAAGTTTTATTAAAAGCCACTGCAAGGGGTGCCTGGGTGGCTCAGTCAAGAGCCTATGACTCTTGATTTTGGCTGAGGTCAAGATCTCACGGTTCATGGGTTTGAGCCCTGCATTGGGCTCTGTGCTAGGGTGCAGAGCCTGCTTGGGATTCTCTTTCTTCCTCCCTCCCCCTGCCCCTGACCAGCATGCATGTGCTCTCTCTCTCTCAAAATAAATAAATGAACTTAAAAAAAAAAAAAAAGCCACTGCTAAAAGGGTGAATTTTGTATGCTAAAAGGTTGATTTTTATGATACATGAATTATATCCCAAGAAAGCTGTTATCTAAAACTATATTAAAAGTTAGGATTGTTGTCATAAACAAATACAAAGTTTTCACAGAAGAAAAATGGACTTTGTTATAATAACTGCTACTTTCTATAAAATTTTGGAAACCATTTCTTCTTCAATGATCTGTTCCTTTAGATCCTTGCCTTCTGAAGCTCTTCAGATAAAACATGTTTTTATAAAAGAAAATAAAGCAAGCTATTAATAGAGCATCTTATCCTCTAATCCAGTTCAACATATAGATTCCAACACTCAGCCTAGTTTAGGAACCAAGAGCCCAACCTTTTATCCCACTGCCCATCAGCCTCTTCATGTCCTGCTTTCCTTCCCTTTCCTCACTTCCTGGCTAGGAACAGCCCTGTGGAGGATAGAGACTACTGAAGTCTGGACTGATGCAGAGAGGCCTCCCATCCCAAAGTAATTAAGATGCATTGTTACTCATTCAATTTCAAGAAAACAAATCCCACCTGATATTTGAACTAAAACTATGTGAGGGGACAAACAAGAAACAAAATTATACAGCACAGAGCATACAGTCAATGATACTATAATTGCCTTGTATGGTGACAGATGGTAGCTACACTTGTGGTAAGCACAGCACAGTGTATCAACTTGTGAAATCATGGGGCGCCTGGGTGGCTCAAGTCAGTTGAGCATCAGAATCTGGATTTCAGCTCAGGTCATGATCCCATGACTGTGGGATCCAGCCCTGCGACGGACTACACCCTGAGTGTGGAGCTTGCTTAAGAATCTCTCTCTCTCTACCCCTCTGCCTGACTCGCATGTTCTGTCTCTAAAATAAAATAAACAAACAAACAAACAAACAAACTTGTGAAAGTGCTATGTTGTACATACCTGAAACTAATGTAACATTGTGTGTCAACTATAACTCAATTAAAGAAAAGAAACATGATTTACTTGTTTTGTTAAATTCCTGGAAAGAATTCAACTACATCAAAGCTGGAACCCACAATTAGCACCAGGGTCCAAACGTTCTACCCTCCTGGAATACTCGATAGGAATCACAGCTCTCATGAAACAATCTGAGTAATGCAGTGATTTGAATACACAAGAAACTGGGCACCAATTTCACACCAAGAAATGATCATGATGGAAGCTTAAAAAAAAAAAAAAGTAACATTTATTGAGCTCTTACTATATACCAAATACTCAGCCACAAGCTTTATGTGTATTATCTCCTTTAATCCTCACAACAACATATGAGCTGGGTACTATTCTTGCTCCAGTCTTATTGGTGTAAAAAGTTACAGGCATGCCAAGTTCACACAGTGAGCTAGTGGCAAAGGTAGGCTTTGAGCACACGCAGCCTAATTCTAGAACCTCCAACCCTTAATCACTATCCTATAATGTTTCCAAAAAATTGTATCAGGGACTTATTTCACTACGAATTAAGACTTATTCTTTTCTTTTTTTTTTTTAATGTTTATTTATTTTTGAGACAGAGAGAGACAGAGCATGAATGGGGGAGGGTCAGAGAGAGGGAGACACAGAATCTGAAGTAGGCTCCAGGCTCTGAGCTGTCAGCACAGAGCCCGACGCAGGGCTCGAACTCACGGACCGTGAGATCATGACCTGAGCCGAAGTTGGCTGCTTAACCGACTGAGCCACCCAGGCACCCCGAATTAAGACTTATTCTTAAAAAAAAAATAGTAGATTCTGCAGGAATCAAGTAATACACAAAGAATTATAAAGAAAAGAATTGATATGGATAATATCAAAAAAATTATTAATGTTAAAACAAAAGACACGATACAATGAGAATGGATGAGCCATAGTATTTTTTTTTTCATTTTACTTATTTTAGAGACAGAGAACAGAGGAGAGGGACAGAGGTGGGGGGGGGGGAGGGAGAATATCATAAGCAGGATCCACACTCAGCATGGAGCCCCACGTAGGGCTCAATCCCATGACCCTGGTATCATGACCAGAGCCAAAATCAAGACTTGGACACTCAACCGACTGAGCCACCCAGGTACCTCATGCCATAATAATTTATAAAAGTATCTGCAATAACCAATAAAAGAAAAGAATCCATAATATATTTTAAATGCCTATAAATTAATAAAAGACAAATATTCTTATAGAAAAATGGCAAAAGTATATGAGTAGACCATTTAGAGGAAGAAATTTAATCACCAAAAATGCTCAATCTCATTAGTCATCAGGGAAATGGGAAGTAAAATAATTACACACCATTCACATCCATAATGTTTTTATAAGTTTTTAAATCTTATGGTTCCAAATGATTATGAAGATGGAGACGTACAGAAATTCTCATGCACTGCCAGGGGACCTAAATTGGTATATCACTATGTGATGTGGCATTATGTACAGAAGTTGAGAATGCACAAACCCGAAGAATCAACAATGGCTCTTCAAAATATATGTCCCACAGAAACTCATGCACATGTGTCTATCAATGGCAAATACTGCTTTAAGAGTGAAAACTTGAAAACAATCCATAAATACCACTAATATAAAAAGAAATAAATGATGGTAAGTTTGTAACATAGAAAGCCAGACAACAATAAAAAAAGAATAAATTCAATTATTTTACATGTACCAACTTAAGAAACTGAAAGTCAATGTTGATCAAGAAAGAAATAGGTATTAGGAAGAAGAACTGAACGTATATTTTACAACTGAAAAATATAGTACCAGAAGTAAAAAAAAAAAAAAAAAAAACAAATAAAATCCTGGCTGGCCTTAAGCAGCCAGTAATGAAATAGCAGAATGAAGACAATAAAAATCATCCAATCTGAAGAAGAGAGAGAAAAACTTCTTTCTTTAAAGTGAGGAGAGCTTCAGATCATGGGATACAATTTCAAAACGTCTAACACATGGATAAATGGAGTCCACATGGAAAAGAGTAAGATAATAGAGGAGGAAGAGGAAATTGAAGAAATAATAGCAGAAAACCTATCAAATTTGGTAGAAGACACAAATTTATAGATTCAACATCTGAATAACCTGTCTTGTTTGTATGTTGTTGAGTTTTAAGTTTACTCTATATATTATGGATATTAATCTCTTATCAGATATATGATTTGCAAGTATTTTCTTACATTCTATGGGTTATCTTTTTACTTTGTTAATATAGTCATGATACACACACACACACAAAAAAAAAGAAAAGAAAGTCAATGGTGAGAAGTATCAAAAGGACGTATATGAAACCAAATATGTACATGTAAAAAAACACACAAAATAGTAATATACAGTTTATGGATAAATATTTATGTAGTTAAAGTATAAAAAGCCAAGAAGGATGCACATTAATTGCAAGATAGTGATTTTCCCTGGGAAGGATGGGGAAATGGAAGGCAGGAGAGATCAACTGAATCTATAATGTTTATTACTTAAAAAAAAAAAAAAACTAGGGCCACCTGGGTGGCTCAGTTGGTTAAGTTTCTGACTTGTGCTCAAGTCATGATCTCACAGTTCGTGGGTTAGAGCCCCATGTCTGTGCTGACAGCTCAGAGCCTGGAGCCTGCTTCGGATTCTGTGTCTTCCTCTCTCTCTGCCTCTCCTCTGCTCATGTTCTGTCTCTCTCTCAAAAATAAATAAACATTTAAAATTTTTTTTAAAAAACTATTAAATTTGTGTTGATTCTGTATGGTGAGTACAAGTGCCTATCACATTACAAGGAGTTTTAAATTTAAAAAAGTAACAAAAGTTGTCCTAAATAAATTTTCACAAACACCTTCACACAGTCGATTTTGTAGACTCCACATAACAGCCAAGGGATGAATAGCACAAGCGCAGATATGTCTCTAATACTGTGGTCAGAAGAACTACAAGAAACAAAAATTAATGTTTCTGAAAGCTGCAGGGAGCTTCACATTGACTCAACCTTCTGAAACCTTTTTATTTTTATTATTGAGAGAATGAGACAGTGAGCGAGAGTATGTACAAGTGGGGGAGGAGCAGAGAGAGAGGGAGAGAGAGAATCCCAAGCAGGCTCTGCGCTGTCAGTGCAGAGCTCAACTCGGGGCTCCATCTCATGAACTGTATGAGATCATGACCTGAGCCGAAATCAAGAGTGAGCCACCCGGGCACCCCAACCTCTTAAAACCTAAACCAGAGCTGCTCAAAGAAGACCTGCCTTGTAAGTATCAGGCTCACCACCAGGAATCCTATAGGTCAGATCATGACCCATTAGAGGGCTCTGAAATCACTGTAGTGCACCACAGCCAGCATTTTTTAGAAAATAACAAAGACAGAGTAGAATGCGGCCCCTGGGTGGCTCAGTCATTTGAGTGTCCCACTCTTGACTTTGGATCAGGTCATGATCACATGGTTTGTGATCATGCCCCACGTTGGCTTCTGAGCTGATGGTGTAGAACCTTCTTGGGATTTTTTTCTCTCTCCCTCTCTCTCTCTATCCCTCCCATGTACATTCTCTCTCAAAATAAATGGATAAGCTTTATAAAAAAAAAAAAAGTAAAAAAAAAGAACAGAGTACAATGAAAAGTATACTACTGCATGTATTAAGGATAAGTATTTTTCAGGACACACTTGTTTCAGTATTTGGTGTGTTTGTGTTTTCACATGTTCACATAAAAACTTCTACACAAATGCTCATAGAATTATGCAGAATTCCCAAAAAGTAAAAACAACCCAAATCTCTATCAAGATGAATGAATAAGAGAATATTATTTAGCAATACAAAGGAATGAAGTAACACCTCATGCTATAACATGGATAAACCTTGGAAATACTATGCTGAGTAAAAGAAGCCACTCATAATCATACACAGTGTATTATTCCATTTATATGAAATGTCTAGAACAGACAAATCTACAGAGACAGAAAGTAGATGGTTGCCTAGGGGTGAGGATGGGGGTAGACAGTGTGGGAGAGTTTGGGGGATTGTATGGACTTTGTGAGGTGATGAAAACATTTTTTTTTTTCTTCAACATTTATTTATTTTTGGGACAGAGAGAGACAGAGCATGAACGGGGGAGGGGCAGAGAGAGAGGGAGACACAGAATCGGAAACAGGCTCCGGGCTCTGAGCCATCAGCCCAGAGCCCGACACGGGGCTTGAACTCACGGACCGCGAGATCGTGACCTGGCTGAAGTCGGACGCTTAACCGACTGCGCCACCCAGGCGCCCCGAAAACATTTTAAAGTTGACAGTGGGGGTCACTGCATTACTGTTTGAATATACTAGTAAACTTTGAGTTGTAAACAACTGTTAAGTGGGTGAATTATAAGGTATGTAAATTATAATCCAATAAATCTCTTACTAAAATATATACATACAGGGGCACCTGGGTGGCTCAGTGGTTGAGCATCTGACTCTTGATTTCAGCTCGGGTCATGGCCTCACGGTTCATGGGATGGAGTCCCGTGTCAGGCTTTGCACTGACAGAGTGGAGCCTGCTTGAGACTCTCTCTCTCTCCTCTCTCTCTGTCCCTCCCCCACTCGTGCTTTCTCAAAAAATAAATTAATTAAAAAATATATATGTACACAATTAAAATATACATAATTTTGTTCCTGAGATTACACTGGGGCCACTCAAGTCATGAAAACTGTTAGAGTTCATTTCTATGGGCCAGCTACTTGATCCTAATATTTTGATGTGGGACCTCCCCACCACCATATGCCTCTATTTTCTTTTCTGGTCTTTAACCTACTTTTAGATAGTTCATTCACACTAAGCTATGAGTGCTTAAAAACAGCACAGAGTGCCATCCATCCCTCTCTGAGGTCTCTACTTATACTAAAGAAACTATTCTCTAGTGGTGTTTATTTTTTGTTAGGACACTTTTTAATGTTTGTTTTTATTATTTACTTTGAGAGAGAGAATACAAGCAGGGGAAGGGCAGAGAGAGAGGGAGAAAGACAATTCCAAGCAGACTCCATGCTATCACCACAAACCCCGACGCAGGTTCAATCCTAAGAACTAAGAGATCATTACCTGAACTGAAACCAAGAGTTGGAAGATTAACCGACTAAGCCACCCAGGTGCCCTTGTAGTGGTGTTTATTCGGATTTAAGTCAGATGTGCAGAGCTTCTTGAGTCATGGAGATTTCATGGAGTAATAGTATTATATAGATAGTATCTATATCTACCTCCTAAGAAACAAAGAAAGTAAATCTTTTATATTAACTTGTTAGGCCATAAAATGGTGTAGTAAACATTGGGGGTGAGGCAAAAATAAAGATAAAATAATAGACAAGGAAGTGTCTGGGACTTAGTTAAAGGGAAACAAAAGACCAGGTGTTGTACTTAGTTCAAAAACCCAATTTAAAAAATCAAAATAATCAAAATTCCAAAAATAAATATCAAGGGAACTCCTTGGTTGAATTATGTCACATGAGTTTAGATCCATCAAAAACACTACATGGTCACTCTCCCACAAGACACGCATCATTGTCTTAAAGAAAATGCAGCTCCAGGCACCAAACGGCAAACTCTGGTGAATAAAGTCACACACAAAGGTTAAACGGCTTGGATTTATTTTTGTTGGGGGAGATGAGGCTATAAACTGACATGAATGATTTTGTCACAGCGATTAAGGCTGCAGAGAGATGGCAGGCAGCCTCACGTGCCGGAATGTCAGTGTGCCAACCACTGTCCAAGTTCCCGCTGCCTTCTCTCTCCTTCCCATCACAGCCCTGCCTTTCCTCATAAACCTGGCTTCGAATGTGAAGCAAGAGTGACAGCCATTTCAGTTCAGATGCTCACAGTGACGGGATCCTCACGAACCTGGGCATGCCATCTACAGGGAGTCTCTGTAGGGTGAGCAAGAATAGTTGTGGGAGGAAGAGGAACAAAGAGATCACAGATAAGGCAAAGTCCATGGCTCCTCTCAAGCTCATCCCAACAAAAGATTTTAATAATCTCAGGGAAAGAACTACTCTAACCATTGGAAATAAATCAAAAGTACGTAAAATCGTAACATAAATGGTGACAGAACTCTTTCCTGCAACTTTGAGACAGAAAATTGAAACAAAGCCAAAATATTTGCTGAGCCAAAATATTTCAACTATACGTCAGGCACAACAAGAAGCAGTGAACGAACAACAGTAAATTTGAATGACAAAGTCCCAGACCAACATTATTCAGTCTAGTTCATGGGAACACCTTCTATTAACATACCCAAGTTTTCAGTGCCCCAGTCCCCCACCCCACACACCAACACACACATAAGCAGGAATAATTTTATGACCAGCCTCTGAGGCAAGTTTTACTATACCTGCAAAAGTGCCTCATCGTTTCTTAACACTGAGTCTGAATCCTGTGACAATGCAGTGATGGATCATTCTAGAAGACTCTGAGAGGCACATGCTGAGCAACTATGGAGGGTGGACTGAGAACATAACTCAGAGTTTAAATCCAGGGAATGAAGAGCAATGAGAACAAACAGAAAAACGATTTTAGGAAGGCAATTAATCCAGCAGTAAAAAGCAGAAGGGGCACTTCACTTCATGTCCAAAGAAAAGAAGGAATGAGAGACGACTGAAGGGAAACAAAAGAAACAAACAAACAGAAAAAATAAAAGCCATACCCAACCCCCGCCCAAAAAAAGATTTAAAGAAAAGTAGTAAAACGGAAAGCTTGTTGAACTATAACACATTTTCCAAATCGCAAAATAATCAAGTCCAGCAATGTGCAGCAGGGATGGGTCCTAACACTGAATGTAAATAACCTTTCAGAGACTTGTTTTTTCTTTAGTTGCTAAGAGAAAAAGAGGAACTTGACAGAAATAGAGTAGGGGAGAAATACAAAATAAACCAAGGGTCATGGGGAAAGTGAACAGAGGAAGACTAGGCTCACGGGAAAACAATAAATGGAAAGAGGCAACAGGAAAGTGCTCAAACTTGTACTGAGAGATGAAGAGAAAGAAATAACTGACCAGGGAAAACCTAACCTAATAACAGGGGTCTGGGGACATGGCATCAATGATTTCATCCAGCCAGCATCTGCTTGTTGAGCACTATGTACACGGAACCATGTACAAGGCTGTGTGTCAACACTGGGAAGAAATAAAAATGAAGATGAGGATGCATGCCTTCGCCCCTTGTTTTTTCTGTACAATGAAATTAATGTAAAATAATTTTTACCCCATTACCCTAAGAAAACTGCAAACCTCACGATTTCATCATCAGAACATATAGGAAATGTTCTAAATATCTCATTAATCAATGACTTCACATTGATTTCACATGAAACTGGTTAAGCTATAAATTAATAGTATTCTCCCTTCATTAATTCTGAGAACGTTGTCTATGCAAGATGATTAAGAACTGTAAGAACATCATGCTAAACTTACTTCAGAAATTAAATGAGACTTTTCAGTATCTCAGCACCAATAATATTTTTTCTTCCTGTTTTACCCTAGAAAATCCTGAAAATCAACAAAAATTGCTATACCGTGGTTTGAAATACCTTATCTCAAGTCACCCTCCCAGGCAGAAATTGCTTCACCTTTGGTGACCACAATGAACACTACTTGAATTTTGCCCACCTTCTTATCAATATCTGTCCAAGATTTAAGGTACTTTTATGAGGAAATACATTTGGAAAAAAAAAAAAAAAAAAACCAATGTAACATTTATAGCTAAACTAGATGTACAAAGTCCTAAAGTGTGAACACAATTTTGCGGTTCTGAATCTAAATTTTCATCACCTTCAGTGATGCTTAAGTTTTTATCAAAATAAATAAAAATCTTCCTAAGAAATGATGGCTTAATTATTTTACATAACGGTACATTTGTAAATGCATCTGTAAAAACCAAATTCCCATTCTTCTTATTAAACATTATCTAAATTTTTTTGAAAGTTTAGGTAATGAAACTTGAAAGCACATGCAAGTACTCATAACTACTTCTAACTCCATATAATTCCAAACTCACCACGAAAATAACCCAGTATTTATAGAAACAGAGACTGATACTGTCACCAGCAACATCCCACGATGGACCTCAAGACCTGACCTTTATTGCATAGATCCACCGACCTCTGTCCCACATTTTCCTTAAGTTCTTTTTTCCAGCTTATCTTTTAACAGGCAAAGGACCTCACAGCAACCCATGATGGAAATCAAAAGGACTTTCTCAATCAGTAACAACTGTCCTAAGAGTTCCAGCCTGCCCAGACCACCCAGACCAGTTTGAGCTCAACCACCAAGTCACATCCGTGCACATGGACCATGGAGCGACTGACAGGTACCTCTGCCTTCTTATAATGCTAAAATCTCTGCCCCAAAAGGAGCACAAACCTCATTAACATTACACAGAATGTGTGTATAGGCTTGTTTCTCTAAGGCACATGCGTGACTTCACGCCTACCTCCACATCCAATGACAAAACGCCCCTTTCTGAATATTCTCCCTAACCCTAAATAAAAGGAACCCATTCACCCTTGCTCAGAGGGTCATGGCTTTGGAAGATACTCCCTGTGACCTCCTCACTTGCTGCAAGTCAAGTTTCCTTTGTGCAACAACTCTACCTGGTATAGTTCCTATAAATAACTCACCAAGGAGGGGACTACATTAGTTTGATTACAAATTATCCACATCAGTAAAATAAATGTTCCAAATAGCTACTTCAAAAGAACTCTTCAATCATTAACATACCTTTATTTAATGCATACCACATGGCATTCGAAATGAGCCTGTTGCTCATTTTGTACAAACAAAGTGTGATTTTTCAGAGTATATAAAGCCATAAATCTTTAAGCCTCATCTCTTGACCCAGGAGAAGCAGAGTCCACAGTCTGAACTATGCATAATGGGGCAGAGTGAGCCCAGGAAAGCCCTCTCCCATCAGCCTTCAGACCTTTAAAAAAGACCAACGAAGATGGGGCGCCTGGGTGGCTCAGTTGGTTGAGTGTCCGACTTCAGCTCAGGTCATGATCTCACAGCTCATGAGTTCAAGCCCCACATTGGGCTCTGTGCTGGCAGCTCGGAGCCTGGAG
Source organism: Herpailurus yagouaroundi (assembly GCF_014898765.1). NCBI lineage: Eukaryota > Metazoa > Chordata > Mammalia > Carnivora > Felidae > Herpailurus > Herpailurus yagouaroundi. The sequence goes on from NW_024412391.1 coordinate 69,228,983, forward strand.
CATGCTTCTGCTTCTGTGTGTCCCTCTCTCTCTGCCCCTAACCCACCTGCATTCTGTCTCTCTCTCTAAAATAAACATTAAAAATAAAAAAATAAAAAATAAAAGACCAACAAAGAGTAAGATGGAGGAAGAAGAAGAAAGCAGGAAGAAGAAGGAATAAAGAAGGATAAGAATAGGAAGAAGAGGAAAGAAAAAAAGACAAGGAGAAGTGAGGAAGAAGAAGAAGGGAAATGGTTCTTCCCTCTGAAACAAAAACTTTAAACTCATGTGAGGATGAAAATGATCGCTGGTGCCATGAGAGACAGGTCAGGCTAAAAAACACTCCGTTTCCTTAAAAACACAAGATCTAAATCAAGAGTGGAGCCAATCACTAAAACCTGGATGTGAGATTAAAAACTTAGATTGTGCCTCAGTCTGTTTCAGGTAGCTCTCTCTAGTTGGGACCCACCTGGCACAGCGCACCTAATATCTTCTCCCTGTAACTGCGTTGTGATTTCCCTGAGTTTTACCACCACACTTCTTTCCACACCCTGCTCCTGCCCATGTTCTGATGACCCTAGACAGCTATCTTCAGACAACTGCTCCCCCAGGCTACTTTAGACTAATACCACCATGTGTAGCCTTGACAGCTCATTATGCCCACTGAGGATCCATAGCTGAGTTCCTGGCCAGACCCCTGACAGTGTATTCTAAAGGCATTAAAAATCCACTTGAGAATTCACAGAAATCTACAGAACTAGTTTTTGTCAAGTACCAGCTCTTTCTACAGCATCTTGCTACCTAGTCCAAAGAATGAGAAACCACTTAAAGTTTGAGCTGTGACCAGCGGTACCAAATCACATGTACCAGCCTGACTCCCAACCTTCTGACCTCACTAGTGGGGGAGGGGGTGGGGGTGGAGGGAGGGGAATGAAGGCAATTTCTCCCAACCAAGCCTATATAAGAAGTAAACTGGAAAAAAAATAAAATAAGAAGAGCAATTGACCGACTAGAGGTAAAGGCTAGAGACATGAGTTAGTGCCAAGCAGAATAAGGGGTCTAAGAAAACTGTCAACCAGGAGTTCTCCTGCCTCAGGTAGAAAATGTTAAAGCCACTTGCAAAATGTGAGCTCTTGAGGCCCATCTTCAGGAAAGCCTCATTGATTTCTCATTCTTCCAAAAACGGTTATCTAATGTTCTCTACTTGGGACAAAAAAAAAAAAAAAAAATGCAGCAAAAGGGCAACTACTGCTCAGTGGTAAATGAAATGCCCTGGTACAAAATCGATCTTTAAAAAGGAGAGGGGCGCCTGGGTGGCGCAGTCGGTTGAGCGTCCGACTTCAGCCAGGTCACGATCTCGCGGTCTGTGAGTTCGAGCCCCGCGTCGGGCTCTGGGCTGATGGCTCAGAGCTTGGAGCCTGTTTCTGATTCTGTGTCTCCCTCTCTCTCTGCCCCTCCCCCGTTCATGCTCTGTCTCTCTCTGTCCCAAAAATAAATAAACATTGAAAAAAAAAATTAAAAAAAAAAAAAAAGGAGAAAAATGTTGATCTACCCTTGCTGATACATGCATATGATTCTGAAAAACCTCTTCAACATAAACAAACAGATGGTGGGGGGTGGGGGCCAGGGGGTGGATTAAGTTGTTTATTCCTTCTCTTCCCAGTTATAACTGCTGGTATTTCTTGGTCATGGTATGGCATTCTTTATTTTCAAAATCAAATTACATCTAATAGTCTGCTCTAGGGAAGACAAAACCGATTTTGATCTTAAAAGCAACTCGAATGATGAAATCAGAAATAAAGGACAACTAGAAGTCTAAAATCATTTTTATATATGAAGTATTTATATTCTAAAAATACAGCACACTGATAAGTAAAAAATAAAAACACAGCACACTGAATTCTATTTTAATTATGTGTAAAAGAGTTAAAATTGTCAAAGGGGACTATAAATTCAATATTTAAAGACTAACATTTATTCATGTATTCATTATTTTATACCATACCAAGTTCCAAAGAGGACTTGAGGATGGACACTTACAAGATATTATAAGCAGATGAGAAAACTGGAGGGAAAGGAAAATTTATCACTTCAAGAAATATTTATTAAGTACCTACTCTGTGCCAGGCACTGGGCTAGGCAGTGGAGATGTGTGGTGAACAAACAGACAAGATCACTATTGTCATACACAATTCTCGTAGTTTATATTCCAGGGATGGCACACTGGAGGAACGACAATAAACAAGCCAATCATTAAAAAGAATATCAAGTGCTGACAAGTGCTGGGAAGACAAAAGAGTAACATGACGTGATAGGGGGTGGGTGGACCACTTTAGGAAAGCAGACAGAGGAAACCTCTAAGATTACTTTCCCTAAGTCTGAATACAGATATGACGTTTCATATTAACAAATTATTACGAGTCAAGAGATATTTCAGATGACTCCTGAGCTGAAATGGGTGCTGCTGAGCTAGGATGGAGCTGGAATGAAAACTCAGGCTATGACTCTGGCTTGGAGGAGGGCACAATTTGCCTCTAAACTTCTGGCGTCCCACCCAAGGAAGGAAACAATTACATGACAAATCTCTCCTCTTGGTCCTGATGAGGCACCATCCATAATGTTTTCCCAGACTTCAATTAATACTGTAACTGGTTTCTCAGGAATAATTCTTACAATGTCCTTTAAAATATCCTTTTGAAAAGGTCTGATAAATTATTGAGGAGGTGAGTGATGCAAATAAGAAAACTGATCCCAATTCAGATACAAATTCTTGTGACTAACTTAAATCCAGAAAGATTTAAGATGAAAAAAAAAAATCTCCTAAATCTTAAGGATACACAGAGCTCCTTGACCCTGCGTGCAAATTGGAATCCACTGGGGAGATTTTTTTTTTTTTCATTACCCAGAATCCCGGTAGGTGAGGCCAGCACCCTATGGAGGAACAGAGGATAGTTCCCCATAAATAGTTTCTTCCCTCCCCCATAAAGAGTTTTTTCTGAGTTTCTGTCAGATAAAACTCCAACAAGTATGGAGTACAGATATTCTATGCTGTTGTTTAGATGTAGATTCAAATATGTCTATGTGGCTAAAAGAATATCTGAGGTAGAAACAGAAATTATATCCACTTCTAGAAATGAAGACATGTAACAAGTGCTAAACACGACATCGATTCACACCTGAATGAAGTTAGCAAGGGAGGAGACGTGAGCAGGACCAAGAGTTTCTCAAAGAAATGTTAGGATGATTCCACCACAGAGATGAATGGGTAACTACATGTTAAATAAGTAGCATATATTACAGAAGGATTATTTTATTTGGATCTCTAACATTTTCTTTGAGAATTCTTCTCCTAATACTACTGCTTCCTGGTTGTATGACCTTGGGCAGGTTAATTAGCTTCCTTAAGCCTCAGTAGCCTCATCTATAAAATGGATATAATATCTACCTCATAATGATAATACATGTAAATCACTCATCACAGTGCCTGGTACATGCTACATATTCAATAAATATTCATTCTTTTTTTTCATTTCTTTTCCTTAATATTTGCTTTCTAGGGCTTTTATTACCAAAATAAATGTGTATACTTATTGTTACATGAAAGCATGACTAGATGCTCACAGAAGCTATCATTTTGGTTATTAATGATTATGTATCGGTTTTCCCTGAAAGCTTTGATATTTGGAACTCTGGAGCTACTTGCTCTGTGAAGCTACAAAAGATATTCTGTATCTTTTCTTTTGGAGAAAGGTAAGGGTATTGATCCCTGTTTAGCATTTGTTTCTGTTTTATGAAACTTTGACCACAAAAGAATATACATAATTTTGGTACTGACTGTTGCATATTAAAATCTTCAAATTACACAGAAAGATTATAACAATAAGTGTACACATGCAATTCCAAACTAGAACATGACCCTTGAAGAGGTGTTTTTCATCTTTTAAATGTTAAATATCTTTATACAGTCCATTCTCATTCTCAAATTGGTAGAAATGATGCATTCCTACTGTTTCTGCAAGCTGCAAAAAACATAAGGTTCCAACGGGACCAAATGTAAGAAAGCTTTGATCTCACTGCCATTGAACGACACCTAAAGAAATGTTGGTGGCCTCCTGCCATAAAGCCAGTTAAGCATAGTTTAAGGTTAAGCCCAGGCAGTGCAGTGGAGTTAAAGTACCTGGGTTGAATCCTTTCTCAGCTACCTACCGGCTTTGTGGTTTTACAGCTGCTAAGTACTACCTGTCACATGATTCTTGTGGGACTGCAATGAGTTAACGTGCACCAAGTACTAAGAAAACTGTTGGGTACATAAAAACTAACCACATAAGTTATTGTACTTAAGTATGTTAGTGTACATTATAACATATATGATAATACTACTATAAGCACTTCTCTCTTTTCCTGATTTGTTTCCTTCCTCCTTGTCACCACTCTCCTTACCATCCTTTCCTCTTCTGCTCACTCCCCTCCTTTTATTAACATCCTTTTTCCCTTTGGACCTTATCCATGAAATACAATGATAAATGTGGCCTTATCTCAGCCCCACTGGAGCTACTGAGAGCTAGTGACCTTACAGACTACTGCTCTCAATGAACCATGACAAGAAAGCAGGCCTCCCTCCATGTATATACTTAGAGAGGGCTTTATCACTAAAAATGACAGAATACTTCACATTCTTTGAAAGTTGAGAAAGCAAATAAAACTAAGAATGATTTTTACCAAGCCATAAGCTCTTAGAGTCATTCACAGTTTTTCAGGTATAAATGTAAAGAAGTGAAGAGAGGGGCGCCTGGATGGCTCCATCAGTTAAGCGTCTGACTTCAGCTCAAGTCATGATCTCACAGTTCGTGGGTTAGAGCCCCGCGTCTCGCTCTGTGCTGACAGCTCAGAGCCTGGAGCCTCCTTCAGATTCTGTGTCTCCCTCTCTCTGCCTCTCTCCCACTCGTACTCTGTCTCTCTCAAAAATAAATAAAACGTTAAAAAAATAAAAAATAAAAAATAAAGAAGTGATGAGAGATGGGATCTTTTTGTATGCAGTGAGATCATTAGGCATAATTTCAAAGATGCCCCAAACACATATATACAAATTGGGATCTCACAGAGTAAAAACAAGACTTAAAGAAAACTCCCACAATTCTGAATACCATTTCTTTTAACAATTTAATTGTAAGGGAAGGATATTGGTAGGAGAATTAAAAAAAAATGTGGTAGGGAATGTCTCCTTCCTATTTATAGCAGAACAAACTTTTTACTGGTGGCAAAACTTTATCAATATTGAGCTACTTAGGTTTAACAAATGCCCATTAAGAAAAAAAAAAAAAATGCTTGTGCTATCCTTGCAAAATACTCCCAAAGCTATAATTCCTAGGAGCCCTTTTTTTGCCAGAGAAGCAGTACCGCAGACAATTTACCGTGAAGCTGACTCAGTGCTCCCAAGTGAAACAGCACAATTTTAACTACAGCTCATCCATGCTTAGGCACATGTATAAATATACTCATAAAAATGGAGCACACTAGAGGCGCTTGGGTGGCTCAGTTGGTTGAGTGCCCGACTTCAGCTCAGGTCATGATCTCGCCGCCGTTCCTGAGTTCAGGCCCCCCCACTGGGCTCTCTGCTGTCAGTGCAGAGACCACTTTGGATCCTCTATCTCCCTCTCTCTCTGCGCCGCTTTCTCTCTCTCTCAAAAGTAAATAAGCCTTTTAAAAAAATGGGAGCACATGACTACTTACCATCTTGCTATACCATCTGGCATTACTGATTATCAAAAGTATGATAATTTACAGATCTGTGTTTTTGGTACCTGACTACTTGAGAAGCTACAACACTATCCAGGGAAAGAGACAGAGAAATGAGTAGCCCAACTATTCACTGAAAGCAAAGACTTATGATAAAAAGAAATTCTTCTATTTATAGAGAAATATCAATGGGTGAAAAATAAATAATTGAAAATATATGGGGTGAACACATGACAAAATAAACCACCAAATAACTTATCTTTGATGTTACAGTAAATCTGTCCTGCTTGGCTAGCCAAAAAAAAAAAAAAAAAAAAAAAGGAACCATTAAGGTGCTTTTTCTTTTTTTAAGACATTTTTTTTAATGTTTTTTATTTATTTTTGAAGGAAAGAGAGAGACAGAGCATGGGCTGGGGAGGAGCAGAGAGAGAGGGAGACACAGAATTCGAAGCAGGCTCCAGGCTCTGAGCTGTCAGCACAGATCCGACACGGGGCTCGAACTCACAGACCGTGAGATCATGACCTGAGCCAAAAAAGTACGCCTAACCGACTGAGCCACCCAGGTGCCCCTAAGGTGATTTTTCTTAAAAATAGCAATTAAATGATTATCAGTTATCAGTATCAAACCATCAATAAGGCTCAGGAGGCACTATCTTGCCCATACGGATGCCCAGTTAAAAAAGTTTTATCTATTTATCTGCAAACACCCAATTCCTTCAGCACAAATCACTTCAAGGCAGAAGAAAGAAAGACTGAATAATTTGAATATTCTAGTTCCCTGTGCTATTTTACAGGACTGAAATTATCTCAGACTAGGTAGACAACCTTGAGGATACCAAGGTTACCCACAATCAAACATGGTTTCTTGGACTATCATTTCTAGAACTTGATGGCAAAATAACCTTTCATTATGGGTTGATCATCACACTTGGGATTAAAAACAAAGTATGCATTCAAGTAACTAACTGGACAGGTAATAAAGAAATCTTTTACAACATGGACTCATCAACAGAATTATTATTTCACACCAATCATATTGCCAGTATTTCTCCAAAACTGAAATAAAATTTTCTTTTAAAAGTATCAGTATTCTGTGGCACTTGGGTGGCTCAGTCAGTTAGGCATCTGACTTTGGCTCGGGTCATGAACTCACAGTTCATGAATTCAAGCCCCTTTGGGCTCTGTGCTGATAGTTCGGTGCCTGGAGCCAGCTTCAGATTCTTTGACTCCCTCTCTCTCTGCCCCTCCCCTGCTCATGCTCTGTCTCTGTCTCTCGAAAAATAAATAAACATTAAAAAAGTAATAATTTGAGTTTTCTTTTCCATTCAGTGGTTAAAAACTGAAACAAGGACACATTAAGAGTAAAATTAAGGTGTTTTATACCATCATAGTTCTTGTGAGCTTTCTGAAACATTAAGTGATACGTTACTGGTTTCCTTACTGTGGATCAATGACTTTATCTTACCAGGTGTGAAGTAATTCCTGAATTAGGTTAGATGACCTATAAGGTCTCTACCATCTCTAGGACTGTCAGATTCCACTTACTTATGTAAATTTTAGTAATGTGTAATTTACTTCTGGGAATGTGTTACATTCAGGTAATTAGGGCACCATTTTGAATTAAAGTGATGTCATAAAATTTCTAAATAGTACTCAAGCAGCCTGAGGGAGTAAATGTTATTTAACAAAAATTCATATAATGCTTACAATATACCCAGCATTGCTCTAAATGCCTTATAAACTCATTTATATGGTATTTTCAGTTTACTAACTAAATTCTTAGGAAGCTAACGAGTATGTGAATTAGCATTTACCAATAAATTAAAGTGAACAACCACTTGAACCTACCCTGTGAAATTAAAATTATTCATTTCTAACAATTAGGACCATCCCACAGTATCATGAGTCTGGTCAGTAAACTCTCCTTACTAAAGTCCTTCAATTGCCTTTGGGACAAAGTCCAAACTGCTCAACAAATCATGAAGGTACTGCAGCATTTACTCTCTGCTTTCCTGTTTTGGCTCATCTGTCCCCTAAATCCTAACTATTTGCACCTAACAAAAAAGTGTCCTAATTCCCAAATGTCCATGTACTTCTGCCCCTTTGGTTTGACATGCCCATCCCCTTCCTTTAATCTGGCCCATTTCAGCCTCAAAACACGGCTAAGACAGCACCTCCCTGTGAAAGCCCACCCCGCCTGCTCACCCGGGTTAAACACTGTCTTCACTGCCTCCAAAGCTTTCTGTGATCACCTCCAGAAACTCACACAGAAGGGCAGAGTATAACTGCTTATCCATTCATGCACGTTCCCACTTGTCTATAAATTCCTTAAAGGTTTGAAGTGTGTCTCTTACCTCTAAATCCCCAGAGCCTTGTACAAAAATTGGTACACAGTATGAGCTCAAGTAAGTAAGTGCCTTTTAAATACACAAATCAACAAATGAATATATAAGCTTTGCTGGCTGATAGGAAGGCATCCCAATTTTATTTCTGAAGAAGAAAGGAAATTACTAAAAAATATCTATGGGTAGCTAAGATGCCATAAATTTCATCTATTTAATTACCAAAGAAATAACAAGGGCCAAATATAATCAGCTTGAGTTTTTAGATCCAATGCCAGCTCTCAATGAATCTAAAAATGCAGGAACACTCCTGAGTTCCCTAACTGTAGGAAAATTTGGCATATGGCAACTAAGTCTTTACAACTGTAACTGCCAGATTCAGATCTAGCAGTCAGCGATTTCTAACTGTAGTTTAAGGAGCACGGTAAAATGCAACAGCCCCCCAGGTGATACAGACATCCAACCAGGTGTTCGGTATATACCTTACTACGTGCCAGGCACTGAGGTAACTACTTGTAATAATTACTTTGATGGTAAGACAGTAGACGGTATCTTCACTTCCAATCCTGACTTGAATAAACAATCTATTCATGCTGTTCAACCTAAATCATACCAGTTCATCCATACCTCACCAAAAGCCAGAGTCATTCTTCCTAACTGTGAGTTTTATTATTTTAAGAAGAAACTGCACAGGCCCAAGGTATCTTCCGCCCCAAGTAGAAAGGCCAATGAACCAAAAAACTGCCGAAGTGGTGCTCCATAAATAGGAGAAAAGAAGGAGGACTGGCCTGTTTTCGAAAAGTGGTGGTCTTTCACCACCATAGTGAAGGGCAGAGGGTACCTGAAGACATTACCAGCATATGGCAGAGATGGGAGTTTCCAATTCTAAAATTTTCTTTTTCTATATTTCTACTTCTGTCTCCCTCCTCTCCGAGAAAGACTTTGTGATCTGTTTTAAAGCACTGGCTATATCAGCAAACATTCAGGCTGAGAAACTACAGGATGAAAGACCCCCTGTCTTCAATGAATAAATCGTAAGGAAAAAATGAAGGAAACAGAAGGGGGTAAATTATGCATTAAAGAGACTCAAAAAAATAAACTAATTCCAGTCTATAGACATCATTTGGGTCCTGGATCAAACAAACAAACTTAAATGTATACATATTATACATATATTTATCTAATATACTTAAATATATTTTACATATTTATAATATTTATGTATTAGGTATAATAACAGGGTTACATTCTTTCTTGAAAGAATCCTTTTAGAAGTACAGAGTGAATTTTTTATGAATGAAATGATCTGATCTGCCTCAAATACAAGAAGGGGAAGAAAACAGGTAGGAGACAGATGAAACAAGACTGGCTATGAGTTGCTAATTGTTGAAGCATTATGTATTTATTCTAATATTCATTCATTATAACATTCTCTTTTGCATATGTATGTGAAATTTTTCCTAAGCAAAAGCTGTAAATGAGTGTGAGAATATTCCTCCACAGAAATAATTCTCATTTATTGAAAAATAAGAGTGTCCCCTGTTTCTTCAGTCTTACTATGAAAACAAGTCAAAATGAAAGAGAAGAGGTATTTGTCAAACGATTCAAATAATGGAAATCTTCATTAAAGCTTGGCACACTGGACTTTCTACCACAGTACTCAAACTTTAATGGATATTAGTGTAGCCCTTTAAATTAATTTCTTGTATGAAAATTTCAACAGAGCTAAGCATTGGCATTTTTGTGATTTATATGGCATTTTTCTGCTTCCACATATTTTACAGAAACAGATCAAATATTATGACTATCACAGCTACAACATACATCTTGAAGTATTAATAAATGTATTTACACACGTGAAAATGTTCAGCTGCCTTTAGGTCAGCAAAACTTACAACATTTTCAACCACACGAACAAGCTCTACCTTACTATGTACTTGCAGGTGAATAAACTGCTTGCCATGTTGATGTATATAAATACAAAAATTGCTTAGAGAGCCCTGAAATAATTACCTAAATTAGCAAGTAAGTTCAAAATAATTTTCAGGCATTATCTGTGGATATGTGATATTGATCTAAATATGGGTAAATGGAATAAACTTAGATTTTTTAAACATAGTTTATAAATGCCCAAAAAACAAAAGGACTCAAATTACGCCAAAGGACCACTGCCAGCGAAGAAATGGAGGAGGAGAGGCCTTTCCTGAAACGTGGAGGTGAATGGGTACATCTCTGGTGTCCATAAATCGAGTGAGCTGAGAACCCTGCAGGTTAGCTTATTTTTACAGTTTCAGTTTAGTTAGGGATGTCTAGGCTTGCCTTTCCATTTTTTCTACGGTACCAACCTTGGTTTAAATCACGTATAAAGTCTTTTTGAGGATTAAAACAACCACAACAATAATGATGATGCAAACCCTGCCCACACATTACATCCTTTCTTGCCTATGCATGTTTTTTTGCCTGCCGGAGGTGAGAGGGTCTCCGCCCCTCCGCTCAGGATACCGCACTGCCGAAGACATCCCGCACAAACTCCTCTCTAGCAAAGCTCCGGCCTATGGTGCTTTGAGGGGTTTGTCCTCCCCCCCCCCCCTTCTTTTTCGCACTGGGAGCGCCATGCACGACTCGCACTAGGGCTGCGCTCCTTCCACCGAAGACACTGCATCTCCAGGGCGACGGAGAGCAAACGTGGGGTCAGGGTGGGCCAGGCCGCGCCCGGGCCCACCCCCCTGGACCGCGCCTCTCACCTGCCCGCCGCCGGGGTGGCCCCGCACCCGCGTGTCGAGCGCGTCGTGTCCAGTTTCGTCTTCACCGCCCGAGCGGTAGAGGAGCCGGAGTGGCACGATGCTCTGGCGCTCCAGGAAGCGGTTTTCGTTCCTCCTCTCCAGCTCCGTCAACGAGGCGTCTCCTCCAGGCAGGACGAGGGTAAGGAGGGAGCGGGGAGAAAAGGAGAAAATAATGACCCTGACCCACACGGGTGTCTCCTGCGGTCCGACGTCTTCTGTAGGAAAATCCCACCGCCCCCTCCCTCCAGGTCCCTATCTGGGAAGGACGCAGAGACACCAGCCGGAGAGCCTTGGACCAGCTCATCTGAGATCATCCAGGATCGGGGCCCAGAAGCACAGCACCCCTTTCCCATCCTCCGCATTCCGCTTCTTCAGAAGAGGAAAAACATGCATTTGACCGAAGGCTTCTAATGCATCTGCGCGCCCCCACACATGTATTTTTGCTTCACTTCTCACCACCCTTCTAAATAAAAAAATCTCCCCGCGCACTCGGAAAACGGGCATGCCCGTCTCCAGTGCGCTTGAGGGCTGCAAAGACTCCTGGAAAATGGTACGTCCCTAAGCCACACAGGGTGGCGAACTTACCTGCCCGACCGCAGCGCGCCGGGGGGCAGGTCCCCAGGGCGCAGAGCAGCAAGAAGGGCACGGACGCAGCCGCCGCCGCCTGCATGGTGCTGCCGTCAGCCCGCCTCGTTCGAGACGCTCAGCTAGCTCCTCATGCCCCGGCAGCAGGGTCCGGCTCCCTCCGCCCGCGCCCCCCGGTTCTCCTCGGCCACCCCCTCCCAGCCCCGGACCGTGCTGCGGCGGCCGTGGCGCTGCAGCCTCCGCCGCGGCGCTGCCTCAGTGCTGCATTGTGCTCCGCGGGTGCTTCCGCTGGCGGGGGGAGCTAGCGAGTGCTGCATTGGGCGGTTGGCTGTAGCTAAGTGGATTCTAGCGCCTCCCACCTCATCCCAAGGCAAAGGCTCTGGCGGGCGACGAGCGCTCGGCAGGGAGCGAGCGCCTGGTGCACTCGCCCCCCGCGCGCACGGGCAGGGGCGCGCGCAGGAGAGTCAGCTGGGAAATGTAGTTCTCCGCGTCCCGCTCCTCTCCACTGCGGTGCGGACGGTAGCGACTTTCGGGACCACGAGATTCTCCACAGCCGAAGACCGGAGGGAGGAAAAGGGCAGGAGAAAGAGAGGTCATCCCCGCAGGCCTCCTGGCACCGAAATCTCCAACTGTGCCGCTGGATACAGTATTCCTCCACTCCGTACATCCTCAAAGAACCATAATAATGTTTTTCAAAGAGTTACTGGTTACATTATTAACGGGGAATCACTCCCTCAAGAAAACATGCTAAGTTCATCATTCATCGAATACTGATTGAGGACCTACTGTATGGCCCGGTGGCTAAGAACGGGGATACAACCGTGAAAGACATGAGTGTAAGAGGCATGTGCTCTAAGATACAGTTGAGTAAATACTGGTTTTTTTACAGAACGGTGTGAAAGTGCCCGACAGTGCTTAGAGGAGCATCGTTAACTCAGCCAGGGGAGTCAAGGGAGAACATCAAGAAGCTCTACTGGAAGGATGTCTTGAATATAGCCCAAGTCTCCAGGATACTTTGTTCTTTCTCTGATCTCTGCCTGTCTCAAACCTGTTTGTGAAAACCAGACTTGGGGAACTCTACTTTCTCAGGCTGCAAATTCCATTTTTCTCTAATTCCAAATGTTAGAAACTCTTTTGAGGATAAGACAGTAATACAATACATACAATTCAGTTATTAGTTATCACCGTAATTAACACGTGTGTAGTGTGATACAGTTTTTCTGGGGTCACATATAATGTCGTTTGATCTTCGGGTCAGCAATTTAATAAGTGTTATTATTCCCATTTCAGAGAGGAGGAAATTAAGGCTTAGAGCTGCACCTTCTAAATACTGTAACCACTAGCTACATGTAACTATTTAAATTTAAATTAATTAAAAGTAAATAAAATTTAAAATTCTGTTCCTCAGTCACACTAACCACATTTCTTGTGCTGCATTTGGCTAGCAGCTACTGTATTGTAGAGCAAGAATATGGGATATTTCCATCATTGCAGACAGTTCTATTGGACCACAGTGGTTTGGGGAACTTAAATGATTTCCTAAGTTCCCGTGGCTTGTTATAGAGTAGACTGGATATCCTGCTTTCAAATCTGAATCTTTTTCCACATCTTCCTGGTCAAACCCGTGTTTTTGTCACCTCCATCCTGATTCTGGTCCTGTAAAACATGCACAAGAATCTTCCACGTGATGTTCTTTGAAGATGTTTTTCCTTCCCCCGTGGGCAAAAATTCTTTTTACCCTTGCCTTTTGTGACATAGTTCTAGGTTTCCTCATGATCATGATGATTTGAAAATACACTCCAGTATGTCAGTGTTCCAATTAAAGTGTGGTATTCAAAATTAAATACAACTTAGACATGGTTTTACAAGTAAACAGTAGAGAGGGACTCTTTTCTCCCTTGAGGGAACATTCTATCATCTCTAGGTAACCACATCTCACTGATCTTATTGTCATTTAAAAAAAAAAATTCCCCAAGTTTTCAAATAAATAAGACACTTAAGAATTTTATATATGACATGCAATTATAACCTGAATAAGATCTAAAAGATTTCAGTCGTACACTTTACACCTTGATGCAGGAGATTCCATAGTAGTTACAGTAAAAGAGAATTAAAACCTACAGGCCTGGAAAAGCCCAATATCTTCATCTTCTATATCATACATCTAAATTCTTAACCCAATTCTCTAAGTTGGAATAATTAATTTTACAGGTTTTGTAAATATTGTGCTATTCTAAGTATACTCCATATTTTTTTTTATTTACACATCTCTTATTGTTATAAGCAATGCCTCCCTGTGCATGTCTTGTAAGCATTTCTCTAAGACAGACACCAGATTTAGGACTTGCTTAGTCCAAAGGGTTTGCACATTTTTTTAAGGTAGTAGATACATGCCTTTATTTATTTTTTATTCTTTTAATGTTTATTTATTTTTGAGAGAGTGCAAGCTGGGGAGGGGCAAAGAGAGAGGGAGAGAGGATCCGAAGTGGGCTCTGCATTGACAGCAATGTGCCCAACGTGGGGCTTAAACTCACAAACCGCGAGATGATGACCTAAACTGAAGTCAGACACTTAACCGACTGAGCCACCCAGGTGTATCTAGAGACATGCCTTTAAACCATTTCATCTTCTTGGCACAGAACGGACATCCTGAGAGGCAAGGTAAGCGAGAAGATACCTGCTCTAAACTACACAGTTTCTCCAAGGTGTGTGTTGTTCTGGGGAGGGCCAGGAGTAAGCTTATCCCAGTGTCATTTCAAAACAAAACATCCCATCCTCTAGAGACAGAATATTCTTTGAATCTCTTTGAAGTAATGTTTCTGACTGCATCTTGCCTATTTTGTATATATTTATATTTGATATATAGCTTTTTGGTGAATTTTTTATTTGGTTTCCATCATCTAGTTAATTAACACATTCATCACCTCAAATACATGGTGGGGATGGGGAGTGGGAACATTTAAGTTCTATTCTCAACAAATTTCAGTCATATAACACAATGTTATCGACTATAGTCACCAAGTTTTATGTTAAACTCTCAGGTATTATTCAACTTATAATTAAAAATCTGTACCCTTTTACCAACCACCTCGCTATTGGGAGGTGGGAACCTCCCAGACCTGACAACCAATTTTCTACTCTCTATTCTAACAAGTTTGACTTTTTTTTTTTTAGATGCCACGTATAAGTGATATCATGCGGTATTTGTGTTTGGGGGGCTTATTTCACTTAGCGAAATGCCCTTAAGTTCCATCAATGTTGTTGCAAATGGCAGGATTTCCTTCTTTCTTATGCCTGAATAATATTCTGTGGCATACATACACCATATCTTCTTTATCCATTCAACTGATTTGTATGAGTTAGTTATATATTTTGGATATTAACCCCTTATCAGAAATATGCTTTACAAATATTTCCTCCCATTCAGTAGATTGTCTTTTCATTTTGTTGATGGTTTCCTTTACTGTGCAGAAGCTTTTTAGTTTGACATAGCCTCAGTTGTTTTTTTTACTTTTGTTGCCTTTGTTTTTGGTATTAAGTCAAAAAAGTCATTGCCAAGACTAATGCCAAGTTGATGTTGAGAGTGGTGGAGTTGGTTAATAGAACATGGTTCCTTTAGAAGCAAAACGATGGAGAGTAACAAGATAACTTCTCAATATGTCCTTTAAAATAAATCAGCCTCAGGAGGCTGAAGGAAGTTGCTGCAATCAAGAATCATGATCTGTTTCCAGACTTAAGTCAGTTTTCAACCAAGAAACCACTGAAGAAAAAGTCATATCCTCAGAAGAAGGACCCAGCATCACATGGTAAGTACACATGGTAACTATTCCCTCAGCTCTTCCCCAAAGGGACTTACCTCCATTTACCTGGGTAACTGTACTGGGGAAAGGGGGAAGAATACCCAAATAATTGTTGGGTGCAGAGTCTCAACTGGCAGTGATACCTGGGACCAAAGCACCTGTTATATTGGGTGCATGGGAGCCAGCTAATAAATGAAGTCCTCACCAAGCTTTGGCTCATAGTGGGTCAACAGTGTCATTTGCTTAGCCTCTTAATGTTTTATTAGAAAAGAAATACTTGGGGGCACCTGGGTGGCTCGGTCAGTTGAGCATCCGCTTTGGCTCAGGTCATGCGTTTGAGCCCCATATGGGGCTTGCTGCTGTCAGCCTGTCAGCACAGAGCCCACTTCGGATCCTCTGTCCCCGTCTCTCTGCCCCTCCCCTGCTTGTGTTCTCTTAAAAATAAATAAACATTTTAAAAAAGAAAGTAAAGAAATACTTAGTACTTCAGTAAATCCCCCACATTGTATCTCCGGTCTACAGGGTAAGAATTATTATAGTGGACAAGACCAAAAAAAAAAAAAAAAAAAAAAAAAGGAGAAAGAAAAAAAGACCAAGTTAGAATCTGTGAAACTGCCTCTATCTCTCAGCCAAATAATAAATCAAAAACAATATCCCATGGGGCACCTGGGTGACTCAGTCGGTTAAATGTCAACTATTGATTTCAGCCCAGGTCATGATCTCACTGGTTCCTGAGTTCAAGCCCCACATCAGGCTCTGCATTGACAGTGTGGAGCCAGCTTGGGATTCTCGGTCCCCCTCTCTCACTGCCCCACCCCTGCTTGTGCTCTCTCTCTCTCTCTCAAAAATAAATAAATAAACCTTAAAAATATCTTTTTTCCTTAATATTTTAAAATGTTTATTCATTTATTTTGAATGAGAGAGAGAGAGAAAGAGTGTGAGCAGGGGAGGGGCAGAGAGAGGGGAAGAGAGAGAAGCCCAAGCAGGCTCTGTGCTGTTAGAGCAGAGCCTGATGCAGGGCTCGAACTCACGAACCATGAGATCATGACCTGAACTGAAACCAAGAGTCAGACGCTTAACCGACTGAGCCACCCAGGCACCCCTAAAGAAATATACCTTAATATGGGGCAATGGTGATGGTGGTGATGGAGGAAATTAATGCACCATCTAAAGATGGTGGATTCCCATCCTTTTCATGTGGTTTATGAAGAATAACAGTAGACTACCACAAACTGCACTAAGTAGTAGCCTCAACTGCAGATGCAATGCCAGATGTAATATCCTCTTCATTGGAAGTTAACATAGCCTCAGATAGGTGATATGCAGCCATTGTTTGGGTGGATGCATATTTTTCCATCCCGGCCAGAAAAAAAAGGATCAGGAACACATTGCATTAACAAGGAAAACATTACAGTATACATTTTTAATTTTTTTAATAGAATTTATTGTCAAGTTAGCTAACATACAATGTATATACAATGTGCTCTTGGATTCAGGAGTAGATTCCCATGATTCATCACTTACATACAACACCTAGTGCTCACCCAACAAGTGCCCTTCTCAATGCGCATCACTCATTTTCCCCTCTTCCCTGTCCCGCATCAACCCTCAATTTGTTCTCTGCATTTAAGAGTCTCTTATGGTTTGCCTCCCTCTCTGAAACTATTTTTCCCCTTTCCATTCCTCCATGGTCTTCTCAAATTCCACATATGAGTGAAAACATATGATATCTGTCTTTCTCTGACTTATTTCACTTAGCATAATACCCTCCAGTTCCATCCACATTGTTGCAAATGGCAAGATTTCATTCATTCTCATTTCCAAGTAGTACTCCACTGTATATATAAACTACATCTTCTTTATCCATTCATCAGTTGATGGACATTTGGGCTCCTTCCACAATTTGGCTATTGTTGAAAGTGATTCTATAAACATTGGGGTACATGTGCCTCTATGAACCTGCACTCTTGTATCCTTTGGGTAAATTCCTAGTAGTGCTATTGCTGGATCACAGGGTGATTCTATTCTTAATTTTTTGAGGAAACTCCACACTGTTTTCCAGAGTGGCTATACCAGTTTGCATTCCCATCAACATTGCAAAAGGGTTCCTGTCTCTCCACATCCTTGCCAACATCTGTTGTTTACTGAGTTGTTAATTTTAGCCATTCTAACCAGTGTGAAGTGGTATCTTAGTGTGGTTTTTATTGATATTTCCCTGATGATGAGTGATATTAAGCATCTTTTCATGTGCCTGTTGGCCATCTGGATGTCTTCTCTGGAAAAGTGTCTATTCATGTCTTCTGCCCATTTCTTCACTGGGATTTTATTTTATTTCATTTCATTTCATTTCATTTCATTTCATTTCATTTCATTTCATTTCATTTTTTTCTGTTATTGAGTTTGGTAAGTTCTTTATAGATTTTGGATACTAACTAACCCTTTATCCGGTATGTAATTTGCAAATATCTTCTCCCATTCTGTTGGTTGCCTTTTAGTTTTGTTGATTGTTTCCTTTGCAGTGCAGAAGCTTTTTATCTTGATGAGGTCCCAATAGTTCATTTTCATTTTATTTCCCTTGCCTTCGGAGACATGTCTAGTAAGAAGTTGCTGCAGCTGGGGTCAAAGAGGTTTTTGACTATTTTCTCCTCTTGGGTTTTGATGGTTTCTCGTCTCACATTTAGATCTTTCATCCATTTTGAGTTTATTTTTGTGCATGGTGTAAGAAAGTGGTCCAGTTTCATTCTTCTGCATGTTGCTGTCTAGTTCTCCCAGAACCATTTGCTAAAGAGACTGTCTTTTTTCCACTGGGTACTCTTTCCTGCTTTGTCAAACATTAATTGGCCATACGTTTGTGTGTCCAAATCGTGGTTCTCTATTCTATTCCATTGGTCTATGTGTCTGTTTTTGTGCCAATACCATACTGTCTTGATGATTACAGCTTTGTAGTACAGGATAAAGTCCAGGATTGTGATGCCTCCCACTTTTGTTTTCTTTTTCAACATTACTTTGGCTATTCTGGATCTTTTGTGGTTCCATACAAATTTGAGAATTGTTTGTTCTAGCTCTGAGAAGAATGCCTGTACAATTTCGATTGGGATTGCACTGAATATGTAGATTGCTTTGGGTCATATTGACATTTTAACAATATTCGTTATTCCAACCCATGAGCATGGAATGTTTTTCCATTTCTTTGTGTCTTCTTCAACTTCCTTCATAAGCTTTCTATAGTTTTCAGCATACAGATCTTTTACATCTTTGGTTAGGTTTATTCCTAGGTACTTTACGGTTCTTGGTGCAATTGTAAGTGGGATCGATTCCTTGATCTCTCTGTTGCTTCATCATTGGTGTATAGAAATGCAACCGATTTCTGTGTATTGATTTTGTATACTGCAATTTTGCTGAATTCATTTATCAGTTCTAGCAGCTTTGTGGTGGAGTCTTTCAGGTTTCCCATGTAGAATATCATGTCATCTGTGAAAAGTGAAAGTTTGACTTCTTCTTTGCCAATTTGGATGCCTTTTATTTCATTTTGTTGTCTGATTGCTGATGCTAGGACTTCCAACACTATGTTAAACAACAGTGGTGAGAGTGGACATCCCTGTTGTGTTCCTGATCTCAGGGGGAAAGCTCTCAGTTTTTCCCAGTTGAGGATGATATCAGCTGTTGGCTTTTCATATATGGCTTTTATGATGTTCTGTTCCTTCTATCCCGACTTTCTTGAGGGTTTTTATTAAGAAAGGATGCTGAATTTTGTCAGATGCTTTTTCTGCCTCTATTGACAGTATCATATGGTTCTTATCCTTTCTTCTATTAATTTCTTCCCTTTTGAGTTTTGGTAGTGTGTGGGTGTCTAGGAATTTGTCCATTTCTTCCAGGTTGTCCAGTTTGTTGGCATATAATTTTTCATAGTATTCCCTGATAATTGCTTGTATTTGTGAGGGTTGGTTGTAATAAATCCATTTTCATTTGTGATTTTATCTCTTTGGGCTCCCTCTCTTTTCTTTTCGAGAAGTCTGTCTAGAGGTCTGTCAATTTTGTTTATGTTTTCAAAACAAAACAGCTCTAGATTCATTGATCTGTTCTACCTTTTTTTTTGGATTCTATGTTGCTTATTTCTGCTCTAATCTTTATTATTTCTCTTTTCCTGCCGGGCTTGGTGTTTCTTTGTTGTTCTGCTTATAGTTCCTTTAGGTGTGCAGTTAAGTTTTGTATTGGGGATTTTTTGTTGTTGTTTCTTGAGATAGGCCTGGATTGCAATGTATTTTCCTCTTAGGACTGCCTTTGCTGCATCCATCCCAAATGGGCTAGACTGTCATGTTTTCATTTTCATTTGCTTCCATATATTTTTTAATTTCTTCTTTAACAGCCTGGTTGACCCATACAGTCGTTAGTAGGATGTTCTTTAACCTCCATGCATTTGTAGGCTTTCTAAATTGTTCCTTGTGTTTGATTTCAAGTTTCGTAGTGTTGCGATCTAAAAATATGCATGGTATGATCTTAATTCTTTTTTATATTTATTGAGGGCTGTTTTGTGACCCAGTATGTGATCTATCTTGGAGAATGTTCCATGTGCACTCGAGAAGAATGTGTGTTCTGCTGCTTTTGGATGAAAAGTTCTGAATATATCTGTCAAGTCCATCTGGTCCACTGTTTATTGAT
Source organism: Herpailurus yagouaroundi (assembly GCF_014898765.1). NCBI lineage: Eukaryota > Metazoa > Chordata > Mammalia > Carnivora > Felidae > Herpailurus > Herpailurus yagouaroundi. The sequence continues at coordinate 69,248,867 of NW_024412391.1, forward strand.
TTTCTGCCTAGATGATCTGTCCATTGTTGTAAGTGGAGTATTAAAGTCCCCTGCAATTACCATATTTTATCAATAAGATTGCTTATGTTTGTGATTAATTGATTTAAGTATTTGGGTGTTTTCAAGTTGAGGACATAAACATTTACAATTGTTAGTTCTTCTTGATTGATAGACCCCATAATTATGATATAATGCCCTTCTTCATCTCTTATTATAACCTTTAGTTTAAAATCTAGTTTGTCTGATTTAAGTATGGCTACTCCAGCTTTCTTTTGACTTCCAGTAGCATGATATATGGTTCTGCATCCCTTCACTTTCAATCTGCAGGTGTCCTCAAGTCGAAAATGAGTCTCTTGTAGACAGCATATAGATGGATCTTGTTTTTTTGTTTGTTTGTTTTTGTTTTTTAATCCATTCCAATGCGCTCTGTTTTTTTGATTGGGGCATTTAGTCCATTTACATTCAGAGTTATTATTGAAAGATATGGATTTAATGTCATTGTGCTGTCTGTAGGTTTCATGCTTGTGGTGATGTCTCTGGTCCTTTGTAGTCTTTGCAGCATTCCACTCACAGAGTCCCCTTAGGATCTCTTGTAGGGCTGGTTTAGTGGTCACAAACTCCTTCAGGTTTTGTTTGCCTGGTAAAGCCTTCATCTCTCCTTCTATTCTGAATGACAGCCTTGCTGGATATTGGCTATTTATTTTTCCTATTCCACACATTAAATATTTCCTGCCACTCCCTTCTGGCCTGCCAAATTTCAGGGGACAGGTGTGCTACTGTCCTTATGCATCTACCCTTGTAGGTTGAGGCCCTTTTGTCCCTGGCTGCTTTCAGAATTCTCTCTTTATCATTGTATTTTGCCAGTTTCACTATGATATGCCATGGAGAAGACTTATTCTTGTTGGATCTGTAGGGAGTTCTCTGTGCCTCCTGGATTTGGGTGCCTATTTCCTTCCCCAGATTAGGGAAGTTCTCAGCTATAATTTGTTCAAGTAAACCTTCTGCCCTTTCTCTCTCTCTCTTCTTCTGGAACTCCTCTATGATACGGATATTATTACATTTCAATGAATCACTTAGCTCTCTAATTCTCCCCTCATGGTCTAATATTTTCTTATCTTTGGGTTTCAATATTTTCCTTAATTTTATCTTCTATTTCACTTATTCTCCCCTCTACTTCTTCCATCCTTGCTGTCACTGCATCTAGTTTATTTTGCACCTCATTTACATTTCTTAATTTGTCGTGACTATTTCTTCATTCCTTGATCTCTGCAGCAATAGTTCTCTGCTGTCTTCTATGCTTTTTTCAAGCCCAGCTACTAATCTTAGGACTTTTATTCTAAATTTCTGATCAGATATATTATTTATATCTGTTTTGAGCAATTTTCTCACATTTCTCCAGCGTTCTGGAGAATTTCTTCAGAAATTCAGAAATTCTCCAGCATTTCTTACTGGAACTTCTTTTCAGGAGAATTCTTCCATTTTGTCAGTTTGGCTAGTTTTCTGTCCTTTATGTGTTTTAATAGCTTGTTAGGTGTCCTGAACCTGTGAGCACTACTATATTAAAAAGAGGTCATACACTGTCCAGGACCTGGCCCTTCAGGAGGTGTTTTTGGAGTGTGTTGCATGCTGTTGTTGTGACCCTGGTTGCTTTATCTCCCTACTTGTAGTGGTGGTTTGGACCTTCCACCAGGTGTGCTTTGATTTGTTCGTTGAAGTAACCCTGTCCTACAGGATGGTTTGGATCAGACACTTCCTACATTTATAGTGTTAACTCAGGGCTATTTAAACTTGTCCTTTGTCATAATTTGAAGAGGATGCCACTAAGAACATCACATTAATCCATTGTATTGATATATTTATCAGACCATATGAATAATAAGTTACTAACACACTGGAAACTTAGGTGAGGCACGTCTTCCAGGGGGTGAGAGATGTATCCTAAGAAAGTTCAGGGGACTGTCACATCAATAACATTTTTTAGAATTCCAGTGGTCAGGGGCATGCCAGGACATCCCATCCAAAGTAAAGGACAAGTTATTGCATCCTGAACTTCCTAAACATGAAGGAAACAAAATGTTTGCTAAGCCTCTTTAGATTCTGGAGGCAGAATGTTCCAAATGGGAGTACTGCTTCCATCCAAGGGCATGAAAGGCTGCCAACTGTGAGCAGAAAATAGCTCTGCAGTCATATAACCAGGCAGGTTCAAAGGTTTGAGAGGTATCATTGGTAGAAAAACGAGTTTATGTAAAGCCCCAATAGGGAGATGACAACTTTCCCTAGGAGGCTTAGAGTAAGGCCATGCCATCTTTAGTGAATAATTATGTATTTTTGGAAAAATGAAAAGTTTGTTCTATGAGATGATGACATGAGATGAAGTACCTGTCTGTGGGGCAAAAACCATCATGTGGTCACAACTGCCAATCATGAGCTGAGGTTCTGTCAGAACTATCAAGTCATAAAATTGGGCAGATGTACCAATAATCCGTTGTAAAATGGGATTGGTACATCCAGGATTGAGCTAGATCAAGACCAGAGAGCTCAAGGAATGAACAGGCAGCTGAGATCCCCATGTCATACATTGCTATTGCATCAGTACCTCTCCCTCGGGTCATACCTACAGGTGTATGGGCCATCCCTTTGGACCAGATGAAACATGAGGAAAACCCAAACTTGGTTCATGGATTAGTTGCTTCTGTGGGTGGAAGTTTAGAATAGATGGTAGTTGTCATAAATCTCCACTCAGTGGTGACATGGAAAGCCAGTCACAAGAGAAAATCTTCCTGATGGGCAGAGCTTCAAGTGGTATACCTGGTCGTCCCCTTTGTAGGGAAAGAGAACTGGCCTCAGTTTAAAATATATATGGACTGCTGAGTAGTGAGAAATGACATATGGCTGTAAAGGGACTTGGGGAAAAAAAAGATCTGAAGAAAGAGTACAAGGGGTATAGGCACATGGCACATGGAGGTGGGCGCAAAGTGTGAGCATGTTCGTTACTGTATGTTAATGCCACCCCAATGCTGGCACAATGGATACATGAGCAAAAGGATTATGGTGGCAGGAAAAAAGTCACATATAGATTTGACAGCATGGGTTTCTATTCACTGAAGCTGACCTCGTGTTTCTGCCATTGCCAAGAGGCCAACCTGCCAAGGAACAGACACCAACACTAACATGGCACAATCCCTCAAGATCAGACACCTGATGGCAAGTTGATCACATCAGGTACAGTAACAGAAGCTGAATGCGATTTATTATACATTAAGCACAACCAAGTGAAATAAACTAATATACAGGGACTTTGATAATTCCCATTTGCTTTCTTCAGGAGGGAATTGTGACATTCTTCAATAGATGTGGCTGTCTTAATCTGGTTCTTACTATTTAAGTCTTATTTTTTTGGTCACACAGTTTTCCCAGTGTTCAAAATTGGAGTATCTTTTTCTTATTTGTGTAATACACTTTGTGTCAAGATTCTTTATGCATTTTTAATTGCCCACTGCTCTTCCCAGGCTTTTCCTTTTTTTTGCATGATATTGTAAGGAGGCTACTTCCCTCTAATATTGCCTACAATATTAATGCTAATTAATGGCCTTTATCAGTAAGGGTCTGGTTCTAATTTTTAACATTACTCGTGCAAAATCACTAGTCCATATAGTCATGTAGGTGGGCATAATGTGGCTTCTTTATGCAAAGGTTGGAATCTGTGGAAACATGGATGCTATATTACTTGTGTAACAGCATTAAACATTCCTTGTAACTAACACAGCTAGAAGACTAATGTCCTTTCATTTGATCTAGTTGCCTTTGTACTTTACCATTCCTTCTCCTCAGTCCCTGACCTACTCTCCATTATGTAACAAATGATGAAATCACAGCATATGGTTCATGCATTACATTACTGGTCACAGCACAGAGTTCAACACCACCAAGTGTATAGTGGCTGATATCTAAGGTAATTTGACTCCACTTAATCTTTTGAGTAACCTACTGTGTAACCAGCATTCTTTCAGACCTTTTAATTTGGCAATCCCATGATCTAAGATCCGACTAGCTCAGTGAAGGATTAGTTTACATTATGCTTGAAAAATCTTTCCATCTCCTTCGGGAGAGGATGATCTTCCTCATATTTCACTCCACTAATGAAACACAGCATTGGAATGATTCTTAATTGAAAAGTGAAACAAAACTCTTTGGTCTCACATTAACCAAACTATATTTATAGAAATTGATATTTAAATAGATATAACATTTATTATTTTAATATATTCTTTAGATAGAATAGTATTAACTACACACCCATCCTAGCACCAGTGTTTAAAAAAACCTTAATTTTTATCTGATAGCATAATAATCTCACATTTCCAGAGATAAGGATTCAAGTTCAATGGTTTTATGTTTAAGTTTTATACATAAAATCTTGTTTCCTTTAAAAGTAGGTAATTTTGTCTTGACATTCATCGAATTATTATCTACAAATTATTATAACATTAGAATAACATCTATATATGGCTCCATTATTTTAATATACTAATCTATACATGCAAAGAAGTCACTGGCTTTAAAAACCATTTAAAAGATTCTACTGACATGTAAAATACACCTTTGCTAGAACTGCTTGTTACCTCAGAAAATTATTCATTTTAAGTCACAAAATCACACTGTCTTTACTGCTGCTGTTTCTAGTTACTCCTAGAAAAAGAGCCACCAACTTTGAAAGCTGCACTGTTGCCCACAGCTAAAATTAATTAGGGTGCCTTTTTTTTCCCTTCACACCTTTCCACTTCAATGCTCTTGTTGTCAAAGAATTAAACTTATCATGTACTTGCTGGGATTTGTTTGTCTAGATGCTTTTGGCGGAGGCTGTCACTTTTTATCAAGCAAACCAAGTTTTCTATCTACCCTGCTGAGGATTTGAAGCTTCCTTCTTAAGATGGCTTGCTACATTAAAAATTAAGTGTCTTTTTGTGAACAAATCTGGGAACGAAACCATAGTTAACACAACCGCAAAGGCACCTTGGCCAGGTGACCATGCCTTGGTAAAAGTTAAGAGAGAAAGTATTCATACTTCTACATGGCTGCTACCTCATACGCACTACTTACCGCATACTGGAGGCTCAATTACTACCTGCCACCCTCCCCTTGGTTGGGCACCCATCTGCACTGCCCAGCTCACACAAATTCTATGTGGTGGTCCTGCTACCCACACACAGAATTTGAGCATTTCTTAAAACCTGACATACTCATTAAGAAGATCTTGGAGAACAGTATCTTAAAGCCCAGTGTTCAAAATAATAGTTCAAAAATGGTATCAAAATAAAGTTTAACACTTTTAACTACTGGAAGGGTTCAGTTCGAGTCTTTTACTCCTTATCAGATACAACTAAGGCAAACAGGGCCACTGCAAATTGAAGCGACTATCACTCTAAAGTCTAAGGATCATAGAGCAAGTTTAAATACCTTTTAATTATTTGGAAAATTAAGAGAAAAAAATACCTCCTACAAATAATTTCCCAAGTTTCACCTAGGTTTTTAGAAGGCTATCTATAAAATCTGACATAGATTTACATACACACACATGCATTTGTGACAGAAAATGCTATAGTAATTTACAATGAAAACAAGGTTTGCATGAATGCACTGTAAAAGAGTATTTCAGTGATCCTACTTACTTAAGGTACCAGAAGAACAAAAAAGTGATGAAAAGCTACTATTTCTCACTGACACTTTCCACACAGTCAAAACACACACATCAGAACATATAAACGAATACACTAGGAACCCTACAGGGTTTCAAATAATTAAGACTGGTAATCAAAGTTAATTTTTAATGACAATATATTCAAAAATATTCAATGGCACCAACTTTTATTGTGAAAATGTCATTAGCTGTAAATGCCTCTCCTGGAAGAACACACTCAAAGGCAAACGCCTCTACCATCTAAAGATTGAATGGTTGAAATTTTTCTTGTATTTGACTATTTTTTTCCCCTCAATTATTGAGTTGCTAAGTGCCCAATCAAAGGCAATCTTCACAATGCTTCAATACTTTTATTTATAGTTCAATGCCATCTTCCCTCTTTCATTTCCTGATACCAAATTAGGGGATAATGAGTCATTTTGGAAGAAAATCTTTCTAAAGGTGAATAATCAACAATGGGAAATTTATTCCATATAGTAGTTTGGCTAAGTTTTTCCCTTTATGGCTTCTATTTATCTCTTCAAATAACCTAACTCCTTGGTGCCAACACATGAGCAGGGTCCACGTAGGTCAGTATCAAGTAATAATGACTTCCAAAACCCAAACACAGAAATTAATACGGTTTTTCCCTTTTGTGTGAAAATTAGGTTTTTAAAAGCAATATTCTCAGGTTATCATGGGAATCTTATTTTAATAGCCTTTGGAAAGAACTAGACTATCCAAATATATAATGCTAAATATTAATATACCCAAAATTTCACTTGAAGTTCAGTGACATAAAACATTATTCATAATTCTTAAAACATAGTGTGTAAAATAAGTCACAAGTTTATTCTACAATTTTCCTATAAAAGGTATCCAATTCTGTAGAAAAATGCAAACATCACCTTTATTGTTATTGTTAATATTTACACTTAGTTCTGTAAACAAAGTTGGCAAAAAGAAAATAAACTAAGCATTCTCATACACATTATTAAAATTTTCAAGAATATGATCTTCATCACTTCTGAAAGGTATTTATTTCAAGTCTAAAAGCCAGTAAATGTAGAAGTTGAAGGGGAAGAGAAAAACACTGACAACAAATTATTTGAATTTTCTTCTTCCCAAATATCTAAAACATCACATATACCACTGTTTTCAGTGTAGCTTGTGAAACCCAGAAATTCTGACTTCTCTTCACTAGTCTGAAACAAATCTAGTAGAGATTGTACTGGTGAACTACAAATTCTGTTTCCTTCTTGTGTAATAAATTCAGTTCTTTTCTTATCTAATTCCACATTTGGTTCCAGATTTTCTTTTTTATTTCTTCCTAATAATATTTTCACTTTCCGATGGATCTTACCAGAAGGTAAACTATCCACATTGTTGAAGTTGCATTCACTGGGTTCCTCAGGGGGACTTTGGGATGGAGTCTTTGCCTGAACTGTTAGGTGCTCCTGTGAACTGTTTATTGCTAACAGACCAGAATCATGACCAACTATTGAATGAAGGTCCTTTTCCTTCACATCCTTTGCTGGAAAAAGCACAGTATCTGACTTTTGTTTTGGTTGAGATGCAGTATTATCCATACTGACGTTAGAAACTTGTACAGATGTCTGTAGCCTACATGGACAGCGATCTACACTTAGTTCTTCTAAGTCACTTTCATTTATCATTAATTTATGTTCAGAAATGTCAAGAATACATCCCTGTTTATTTTTATGTGGAGGTAGATGTGTAAAATCTTGTTTTAGGTCATTTTCAACTGGATTTAACTTGGAACATTTACTATGTGCTTTCTCATCGAGTCCTCTCAATTCACTTGAAGGGCAGGGGATGCATTCTGAAATAAACACAAACTTCCGTTCAGGTTCCTGGACTTCTTTATACAGGAAACGCTGCTCAGCTACCTGTACATTATTTTCCTTGAAGTCTTTCTGAGAAGTATGTTGCAATTCTAGCTTTTCTTTTGGTTCAGACCTTTTCAAGATACTTGCAGTAATAGGAGAAAGGGATCCAATACTGTATTTTATTCTTTATAAAACAAAAAGAAAAAATTAAATTGCTATAAAAATTCCTTAAAGTCAAAATAGTATCTTTTGAAACTACTTATGTAGCTTATTTAACTTAGACAATAATACAAAAATACTGAAATCTTAACACTTGGCCAAATTTATTTTAGATGTCTCTAAAGTAACAAAACTGATATAGCTGAAAACTCTAGTGTACCGCCTCTTCTCATCTATGTTCTTCCCCTTCTTCCCAGAGGGAACCAGTTATCTTACTTAAATGTGATGTTTACAACTACTTTAACCATATAATTCAAAGAAAAAGGACAGTAAAGAGATATGGGTCTTCTCCCAATATTGTTCTCATTATCCTGAAAAATATCCTAACTTCTATGGTTTCATTTACATTAATACTGTCTCCTCATTTTACTTAACAATGTGGGGAATGAGTATTGGGACCTAAGGCAGAAACATATTCCCCACTTATATATATTTAAGTGTAAAATACCTAAGAACATATGGAGTCACAAACCTGGTATCTTTATACTCTAAAGATGACAAAATAGTAATCCTGAAGTTTCACACATGTATTTGACCTGAAAACCTCTTCATGGCGTCTCTTAATATCCTTGGTATGCTAGTTTGTATTACACAATCCTACTAAATTATATACAGAGAGAAACTTACCAGCTCACTACTTATGTTTTCTGTTCTACATGTCACAGATAACACAGAAATATAGAATTCAGCCTGCCCTTTCAAAACCAGCAAGGACCATTTTATATTTATTTTGTTTATACTTTAACTCAAGAATTCCTCTTGAACAAATGGAGTATTAAAAATGAAAAATTACTAGTCCAATACTGCTCTCTCCTTTAATGTCTAGAGATGTTTAGGTGATGTGCACACAGATGAAAATTATGCAGATAATATAATTAAGGAAAAACCAGTCTATATTTAAGTACTAGCTCAGAATTTGCACAGATTAAATTTTTAGGGAATTCTGAATTCTTACAGTAGCCCACATAATTATAGTTTTTTTTTTTTAAGAGAGAGTGAGAGAGCATGAGTGGCAGGGGGATGGGGGGGAGGCGGGGGAAGAAGGACAGAAGGAGGGAGGGAGAGGGAGAGAGTAGAGAGCAAAGGGAGCGAGGGAGAGAAAAACAGAGAATCTTAAGCAGGCTCCACACTCAGCACAGAAGCTGACATAGGGCTTGATCCCACAACCCTGAGGTCATGAAATCAAGAGTCAAGGCTCAACCAACTGAGCCACCCAGGCGCTCCCCACATACTTTTAATAATTGAAAATATGGCTCCTCTCCAAATATCTTAAGTCAATAATAAACAACCATTCTGAATGTTACAGAAATAAATTTAGACTGTTCTACCTAGATATAATCAAAAGACTTTGCAGTTAATTTTCTGAACCTGTACCTTGATATATTTTCTAATCTTCCTTAAGCCTTAAGAGTAGACTAAAAACAGATATAAGGACTGAATAGCCTAATGAGTTACTATAAATTTTAGCAAGTGAAAGCATGTCTTTTTATTTTGGATTTATGGGAATAATCTAACCAGGATCATTTAGTCAAAGTGCAGTAGACTGCTAATGAACAGTACTGTATTCATATTTCAAAGTTCTGTTAAGTACTATTAGTAAATATTATTGGCAAGTAGAATATAAGAAAAAAAAACTTAGTGAAAGTATAAAGATTTAACAGAAGTAAGTAGAAGAAGGTTTATTTAAACTCCTTAAGATTAACTAAAAATTCTAGCTCTTTTAGTCCAAGAAGATGGTAAACTTTATGGTCCCAGACCAGGGACTGACAAACTGTATAGCACATGGACCAAATCTAGTCTATCATTTATATATTTTTCAATAAAGTTTTATTGGAACACAGCCACACCCACTCACTTACATATTGGATGTGGCTGCTTCCACTGAACAATGACAAAGCTAAGTAGTTGAAATAGGTATCTTATGGTTCACAAAGCCTAAAATATTTACTGTTTGCCAACTCCCCTTCTAGACTATAACAAGACTTGAAGACCTTAAAAGTAATCTAAAGTAAGCACTTTTGGTAGTGAAGAGGGGATAGGAGTGGGGAGAAAAGAAGTAATCAGTTCTTAATCATTTACATCCTGAAAAGATATATTCCTTCTAAGAACGAAAAACTGATTTATTTTTAGTTTAATGAAACAGCTTAATGTTCTGGTAAAATTTAAAACTTAGGTTGATATATTACCTTTTATTTCTAGGCATGTCTCTTTCATATTCCACAAAGTCAAAAATTAACTTAGATACAATATCATCAATAACTTGATAGTGATTACTCTGTGCAAAGTTTTTATGTTGCTCACTTAGAAGATGCTAAAACAAAAACAAAAATACACATAAATCATATAATTATATTCTTAAACGAACAGATTCCTTTTTGTTCAAGCTTTCTAATATTTTCATGCCCCTAAGATTAGGTTTCTCATAACTACTCCAAAGAAATATCCTTTACTAGAACTTCAAAGAATGTTAAGTAAAATAAATTTGTGGTTTAAATGGAACTACAAATAAACTACATCAGAAAATGAAGATAAAGATGGAGAAATGTAACATTTAGCATTTAGAGTGTGCTAATACTCTTAAGACAGTATTTCCCTTTATTTTATTTCATTCTTACACAATTACCACTAAGTAAATATGGTAGGGCCTATAAAATATTAAATGAATGAAATGTTACAGTTTAACATATAGGAATCCAAAAGGCGATTATAAAAACAAGTGAAATAAATGCTGTGAGGTACAAAAAAAAGAAAGAATTCACTATTGAGGAACACATTTGAGAATGAGCAAGTAAACCATCTCAATTACCCAATGCTTATAATGGAGAATATGGAAATTATATTCTCAGTCTTTTTTTTTTTTAATTGAAGTTTAGTTGACAGTTATTCTCAGTCTTAAGTGTGGTGCAGAATAGTAAACAAGTTCAGTGTACTGGGATAAAACTCAAAGGAAACAAAGTTTCTGCTAAATAGGTGGAATCTCCAGGCTAATTCTATTATTTCTCTGTCAGCTGATAAGGGAATTGCACCTAGAAGGCTGTACCAAGTGACTGTGCAAGAACCTCACTTCCGTTTCTCTAGTTTCATGTAACTTTTGATGATTTGACTGTATTTCCAAAAACTAAAGTCTCCAGTGATTACAAGAAACAAAAGTATTCTGGACTATTCCTTCCTAAGTTGCAAAATTGCCCACATACAAATGATCTATGCCCAGTAATGTTAAACAAATGAGAAATGATTAAAATGTAAAAAGAAACATTAACTTTTAAGTTTAGATTCCATTTACTCATGTCTTTAGGAGAAAGAAAATTAATTGTAATAAATTAAGAAAACAGTCTCCCAACTTTTATGTAGCTGTCCTCTACCTCCACCTACCTCTTCTCTGAAGTCCTGACTTAAATGTCGCTTTTTCAATAGAGTTTTCTATGTCCCTTATCCAGTGTTAAGTACCCTCTCATTATTTGTTACCATTGCACTGTATACTTCACTTTTTTGATACTATCCTACTTGCAAAGGCATGTTTTGTATCAATCTTCTCTCTCATACCATAAACTATCTAAGGGAAAGGAATATGTCTGCCTTGCTTGTTGCTTAATCTCCAGTAATCAAATCTGCTAAATGAATGCCTTGATACAGGTGGAACTGAATCCCTAAAACCTAAGATTCAGAAAAACAAAATAATTTCTTTATTCTCAGCAACTAAGAAACAGATACATAAAAACTGTAATAACAAATGATTTTAAAATATAAATCCCAACATCTACTACTTTTCCTTCCTTGTGTCAGTGACCAGGTTTTCATTTTTCAGTCCTAACATTTTTTGAACATTAAATGAGGATCACAAATTGGTATTAAAGAAAACATCCATTAGAGATTATTCCATTTTAATAACAGCAAAGCAAAATTTCAGGACCAATCTATAACTTAAATTTCAAAATGATTTTTTGGGAAGAGGAAATATTTCTAAGATGGTTTTAGCTTCTTCTGATTAAAAATAATTTTAGGGCTCCTGGGTGGCTCAGGTTGGTAAATTGTCTGGCTCTTGACTTTGGCTCAGGTCATGATCTCAAGGTTCGTGGGATCGAGACCCACATCAGGCTCTGTGCTGACAGTGCGGATCCTGTTTGGGATTCTCTCTCTCCCTCTCTGTCCTTCCTCTGCACATGTACAAGCCTATATGCCCAGTGTTTTCTCTGTCCCCCTCTCTCTCAAGATAAACATTTAAAAAAATAATTTTAAAGTAACCCTACATTTCTCCTTTATTACATAAATAAAACACAAAATACTAACACAAAATACTGATATATTTTGGGTTATAAAACAATCAAACTTCAACTTAGAGTCTAAAAACAGAAATAGCTTATTTCTTAGATATTTATAAGTATTATTCTTTCTCCTTAAACTTTTTCACCACCTTCTACCAAACTAAACACCAAACATACATATCCACTAAAATGACCAACTCAAATAATAACACCTAAAATTTAATAAACACAGCTCCCACCACTGTCCAAGGTCACACAAACAGGAAGCCAGGATTCAAAGCTGGGTAGCAGGATCCAAACAAAGCTTTCGTTTTTTTGTTTGTTTTTTTTTTTAATTTATTTATCACTTTACAAACTGCATCTTCATCCCGTACCCCTTCCAATTATTCTATTTCTCTTTCTGCTAATTCAAAGAATTCTACTTTCTTCTCATCCTCCTATTAGTTAATCATATGCTCATTTTTTAATTCCTCAGGCCTGAAGCATCTTCTCTTACTCCGAACATCCAATCCACTGGCAAATCCCCTTCACCCCATCTTTAAATATATCCACAATCTGACCAGACCACATCACTTCCACTAGGTCATCACTACCAGTTTAATGTTTTTTTCAATCCCATCAAATCAGTTTAATTTAGCACTTTTGCACTGCTTATTTCAATATCCATGAGTCTTGTTCCCTCACTTCCTAGGTTTCTACTTCAATTTCACTTTACTGAATCACAATATTGCATTCAATATTCAGTTATCTAGGTTTTCCTTATGTAGTCTAAATAAGTATCAACACTCCCATTCCTGCTTTACAGTTTCTCACAGCACTGATCTCATGTTCTTTTTACTTTTCTTACCATGTGGTTACCTATCCCCCACCCCCTTCCACAGAATGTAATTTTCACAAGGGTAGGGAATTGGTCTCTTTTGTTCAATGCTGTTTGCTCAGAGTAGTAACTGGTATAACACAGGTACTTAATAAATATTTGCTGAGTTAATGAATAAAAATGAATTTTTCAAAATATTATTTTCCCACTTTGGGTTCTCAAAATTTAAGATAATTCTATAAAAAAGAAATACATGCTACTTACAAGTTATGAACCACAATCAGAAAAATAAGCTAAAATTTAAATAGTAAATATTCATAGTTTTAGAAATATCAACCCCCTAAGTATAAAATGACACTTACAGTTTCAAGATCTTCATATTTCTGCAAGCAACATTCACAGTATCCTTTTTTTTTCTTCTCTTTCAACTGGAGTTGAATTGGGAGTCCACATTTATTGCCATCTGTTTGGATTCTGATAGAAATATACGGTAAAAGAATTAACTCCTCTGAACATTAAGAAGTAATTTATAAAGTGTACCGTCCTCACCTATCAAACAATCTGCTATAATCTCCAGGGATTTATATCAATAAATACTTTTAAATATATTTCTTTTTAAGAAATTAAGAAGCAAACTAAGAATGCAGTAATTACTCTGTAGAATATTGTAGATTACTTAGGAGATATAACACATTTTAATCGTAAATATCTGTAAGCCACCCCTCAACCTCAATCTATTGATCTGTCTAAATCTGACTTAGAAGAGATTCAGACTTCTAATCTAGCAGAGAGCCATTAAAAATACACAAGGGGTAAAACCGTAACAGTGATCAAACATAAACACACACACACACACACACACACACACACACACACACACACACCACCATGGCTAAATGAATTATTTTAAATATTTGCTTAAAACAAAAAAAATCACTTAAAGGTTAAACTAACCTTAGTTTAACCTGCGTTTGCTTCTGGATGCTAGATGGCTTATCTACATCAAATGGACTGGAGGGCTTCTGAATAGAATAATTTATAAAAGGCATATTGGTCAGCTGAAGATAAAATGGTCTATAAAGTCTAAAAAAGTAAAAAGACAAATACATGAAATTCTTTAGGGTGAAAAAAAACACAACTGAAGTCTTCTATTTCAAAAACATGGAATTCATCTAGAATCTGAAATAACAGAAATCAGTTAGGCTTTCCTTCCCCATTCCTAGACCTAATTCTTTTCTTAAAAACAAACATTTTAAAAAGAATATGGTAAAATAACACAAAACTTACTATCTTAACCATTTTTTTAAAAAGTAATCTCTATGTACAGCATGGGGCTCAAACTCATGAGCGACATCAAAAGTCACAGGCTCTACTGACTGAGCCAGCCAGGTGCCCCTATTTTACCCATTTTTAAATGTACAATTCAGCTGCATTAAGTACATTTACAGTGTTTTCCAACCATTAACACTGTCCATCTCTAGAACTCTTTTCATCTTTAAAAACAGCAATTCTCTACCATTAAACAGTAACTCATTCTCCCTTCCCCACCAACCCTTGACACATCTCATTAAATGGAATCATGTAGTATTTTTCCACTTATTTCACTTAGCGTAATGTCCTCAAGGTTCATCCATGTGTCAAAAACTAATTCCTTTTTAAGGTTGAATAATAACCATTTTATGTATATACCATATCATCCACTCATTGGTTGATGGATATATGGATTGCTTCTGCTGCTGGGCTACTATGAACAGTACTACCACCAACATGGAATGTGCAAGTCTTGCTTAACTCCTTTGGATATATACCCAGAAGTGAAACTCCTAGATCATATCATAGTTGCAATTTTATGAAGAACCTCCATACTGTTTTCCATAGTGGTCACACTATTTTACAATCCCACCACCAGTGCACAAGGGTTCCAATTCCTCCACATCCTTGCCAATACCTATTATTCTGGTTTTGTTTTTAATAACAGCCATCCTAATGGTGTGCGGTGATAGATATCTCATAGTGGTTTTGATTTGCATTTCTCTGGTAATTAGTGATGTTGAACATCTTTCCATGTATTTGTTGGCAATTTGTTTGGAGAAACATCAAGTCCTGTGCCATTTTTAAAATCTGATAATTTGATTTTCTGTTGGCTTTTTAATATTACATTTTTTTTTAATTTTTTTTTTCAAAGTTTTTTAATTTATTTTTGGGACAGAGACAGACAGAGCATGAATGGGGGAGGGGCAGAGAGAGAGGGAGACACAGAATCGGAAACAGGCTCCAGGCTCTGAGCCATCAGCCCAGAGCCCGACGCGGGGCTCGAACTCACGGACCGCGAGATCGTGACCTGGTTGAAGTCGGACGCTTAACCGACTGTGCCACCCAGGCGCCCCTAATATTACATTTTTTAAATTAAGTTTTTAATTCCAGTACAGTTAAAATAGTTATTACATCAGTTTCAGGTGTATAATATAGTGATTCAACAATTCCATACATCACCGAATGCTCCTCCTGTTTGCCCCAGGCATTATGCAAACTATAGTTTCTATGTTGCCTCTTCGCAGGCTGCTGTCTCTTTAAGGGCAGGAACCTAGCTATCACATGCCCTTCCAACTCACTAGTAAGTCAGCTGACTTTTAAAATCTCTAAGATCCAAGTCCTGCTGGTTATACAAAATCAGGGAACTCAGCTGTTCTGGTTTTCAAAGCCAGACATTATAGGGATTCATCCTCCCCTTGTGGGCTGCCTGGTGCTTTCACCTCTCCAAGCCAGGGCCTGCAGCTCCCAATCACCATTTCTGCCCTTTCTAATCTTTCAGATGTGGCTTATTCTCCACATCTAGTTGTGAAGTTTGTTCTGCCAGTCTTCAGATGGTTCTCTGGTTTATTCATTCAGATGCAAGTGCTAACTAGTTGTAAACATGGAATAGGTTGAGGATCCTCCTCCACTATCTTCCCAAGCTCCACCCCGACCCCCCCATATTACACTATATTAGATAAAGGATTTAAAAATATCTTCTCCCATTCCATGGTTTGCCTTTTCACTGCTGTGCACAGGAATTTATAATTTTGATCTAATCCAATTTATTTTATCTTTTGTTGCTTGTACTTTTGGTATCATATTCAAGAAATCATTGCAAAATCCAGTGTCATAAAGCTTTCCCCTTGTTTTCTTCCAAGAGTTTTATAGTTATAAGTCTTTGATCTATTTTGAGTTAATTTTATGTATGGTATAAATTAATAGTCCAACTTCATTCTTCTGCATGTGCATATGTAGTTTCCCCACTACTATTTGCTAAAGACTGTCCTTTCCCCACTGAATAATGCTGGCAACCATTTGCCCACACATGTAAAGAGTTTACTTCTTAGCTCTTTATTCTTTTCCATTGGTTTACACATCTGTCTTTATGTCGATAACAAGTTGTTCTGATTACTGTAGCTTTTAATAAATTCCAAAATCATGAAGTCTAGATCTTCAATTTTGTTCTATCAAGATTGCTTTGGGTGTTTGTGGTCCCTTGCCATTTGGTATGAATTTTAGGATGTATTTCTCACTTTCTGCAAAAAACGTCATTGGGATTTTGACAGGGGTTGCACTGAATCTGTAGATCGCTTTGGGCAGTACTGACATGTTGGCAGTCTGAGGTATTCCAATCTATGAACTTGGGATATCTTTCCATATACTGGTGCCTTCTCTAGGCCTAACTTTGAATTGCATTTTTTTTCCTCATAGTAATACGTTTCATAAAAAGAAGCACTCAACACATCTTTGTCACCTCAATGAGTACCCAAAATTAACCACACATGTCTAAAGGAGTAACTAGAAGGTTAAGAAAAAGTTATCTAATTCTCATGTCAAATTAATTTCCTTGTATATAGTCTTCATTAAGATTACTCTTTGAAACTTCAGAATGAGTTCAAGAAAACTACTAAAGGTTATTCTCAGATTTTGTACTTCCAAATATTACCTAATAATTTCTTTTTCACAAAGTAGAAGCAATCTTTAAACAGTATTTCTAGGGGCGCCTGGGTGGCTTGGTCGGTTAAGCGTCCGACTTCAGCTCAGGTCATGATCTCACGGTCCGTGAGTTCGAGCCCCGCGTCGGGCTCTATGCTGACAGCTCAGAGCCTGGAGCCTGTTTCAGATTCTGTGTCTCCCTCTCTCTCTTGCCCCTCCCCTGTTCATGCTCTGTCTCTCTGTCTCAAAAATAAATAAACGTTAAAAAAAAAAATTTTTTAAACAGTATTTCTAAATCATTAGGTACTGCATTTAGCTAGCAAATCATTATTTGAAGTATTAAAAAAATGAGCTGGTTTCATGACTGCTCTAAACCAAATATTTCAAGGAATTATCATCTACAACATACTGAAACTAAATTAAGCTAAAAATTGCTTAATTTTTGAGCAAAAATTAATTAACACTACTTTCTCCAACTTGTGCACCTATTAGTATAACTCTAACAAAGAGACCTAATAATATTAGTGGAGATAGCTTAATTAATTAGATTTTTTTTCTTTTAACTGAACTTAGATACTTACTGGCTCATATCCTCCACCTTTACAAAAGGTTTTTTAAGTCTACCTGCTTGAGAACAAACAAAACATTATTATTAGATATGTATAAATCCAAGAAATCAAAAAAAATACTCTGGCTAAAAATCCCACCCAACTATGTACATGTCCTCAATTTACAATCAGGATACACCTCAATAAACCCATTTTAAGTTGAAAATATTTTAAGATGAAAATGCACCTAACCTATCAAACATCATAGCTTAGCCCTAGCCTAACTTAAAGCATGCTCAGAACACTTACATTAGCTTATAGTTGGACAAAATCATCTAACCCAAAGCCCAATTTTATAATAAAATGCTGACTATCTGATGTAATTTATTGAAAACTATACTGAAAGTGAAAAACAGAATGGTTTTAAGCATACTGGTTGTTTACCCTTACGACCACGTAAATGAATGGGAGCTGCAGCTCCCTGCCGTTTCCCGTTAGGAGTATTGTATGGCATACTGCCAGCCCGGGAAAAGGTCAGTATTCAAAATGTGAAGTACGAGGTCTACTGAATGTGTATTACTTTTGTAACATTGTAAAGATGGAAAATTATAAGCCAAACCATTGTAAATTGAGGACCATCTATATCCATTATCCATTTCATTTCAACTCAAAGTTTTAAGCCTCAGGTGAGATATTTTACAATACCAGCCCATTTCCAAAATACCAGAAGTTCTGTCTATATCCTGAGATTCTTAAACTGAAGGGATCCCCCAAAAGATCTATGAATAGAATTCAGGAGAATAATGAGCTAAAACAGGAAAAAATTTCAACTTTTATTTTCACTGATCTCTAACCAAAATTTAACATTTCCTCCAGTTATGCATATAAGGAACAGGATCACAGTGGTATTAGCAGTGCCTGTAATTCTGATACTGAATAAAAGAAATACTTTCATATTAGTTATTACAGATATTCGAAAGCACCACTGATAGCTTACCACTGCAAAATTACAATAGCAATTAGAATCACTGCTAGAACTCATTTTTAATGTGTAAAAAAAATCAAGTATATCATGATTTCATAACTCAAAATATTCTGACAACTGAATTTCATTTACTTTCTCAGTAATCTAATAATTTTTCAAATGTTTTTAAAAACATTATTCTGAAAAGGAGTCCATAAGTTTCACCAGACTACCATAGGTGTCCATATTCTAAAAAAGGCTAAGACCTACTGAACGAGTTCCCTGAAGTGTTGTTTACATGATTTTTCAGAGGAGTTTTATACGTTCTATTTTCTAAAGGCAAATCCAACACACTTAAGGATATCAAAATACTTACTTCTTGCTTTCTGTGTACCAATACCTACTCTTTTCCCCTAAAAAGAAAAAAAAAGAAAAAAAGTGAAAACACTAGATTTGAAAGTACTGTGACAATGGCAACTGCAATGGCTCTTTTCATCCTGAAGACCATCATACAGGGAAAGTATTAAATAAAAAAGGGTGATTACTGTAGTTTTGGGGGGGGGGGGGAGAGAAGCTTGCTTTTAAAAATCAACTCAACCAAAGACATGAAACAGTGAACATAATACAAGCTCACTTTTATAATGCACCCCCAAAATACCTTGCATTCTAGCTATAATTGTTTTTCTCTTCACAGAAAGAAATCAACCAATGAGGAAAAGGTACAGTTAATGAAAAGTCATTGTAAGTTATTTTTATGCCTTTACTCAACAAAACATTTGTGATAGAATGAACAAAGGAATTATTGAAATATTACAGTCTGTCAATTCCTGTCAAGGTGGAATATGTTCAATATGGTTAATCAATCCCCCTGATTACAAGTAAAACTCTGGATAAAATACAATAAGCAACTACAGGAGAACAGAAAAGTAAATAAAAGCAGACGTACTGTAGAAAGAATCCAAAACTTAGGCTACCTTTAAGGGACTACACTTCCCATCCTCCCCTTTATCTCACAATGTAACCTCTAATCACAGAGTTGGCAGCAATTAGTGGAGCCAGTGGCTAAAACTTCTATATAAACCACATATTTCCTGTAGTCCCAAGAGTACAAAGGAAATCCATGGACTATTTTTTCCTTTTCTCCCACAGTTCTACCTCAGGGTGGATTCCAGTTATCAAACTGTAGTTGTAGGTGCCATAGGCAACTAAAATTGAGAAATCCTGACGTTCTAAACATAAGAACAAGGGAAAGGGCCATTGTAGGCTGGAGAGTGAAGGGTAGACTGCAGAAAGTAGCAAGTTGGAGAAAGGGATCCCTAATTACCTATATATACCCAAAATAGGTGTTAGGCTTAACTTCAAGGCTTTGAAAATAGAACTAAGATTTAAACACTGACCAAGCCTTTAACTAACCTATAAGTGATACATGTGCAGAACAAACAGCTGCATACAAATCTTTGAAAACCAAAACGGAGACTGGAAGTGCTATGTACAGAAATTGAGACAGAACTGATAGTTTGAACAAAACTTGACAAATGTTTGCTAAAACAATCACACACACAAAACCCCCAATCACGACAGCAACAAAATCAGCATTCTCCAGAGTACTGTAATAGCTCTGGAAGTCTATACAACATAAATTTGCAATATTTAATATAAATCAAAAATTATTTAACATATTAAGTATCAGTAAAAACATGATCAATTCTTGAGGGAAAAAGACAATCAGATGCCAACCCCAAGATGTTCCCAATGTAAAAATTATCAGAGAAAGACTTTAAGGGTAAACACAGTTCAAATGAATGGGAAAATACAAGTTCTCTGCAAAAAGACAAACTATTTAAAAATAATCAAATGTAGAAGTGAAAAATACATGATTTGGAATTAATTGGATGGGCTTAAAAACACAGATGATCCACTGAAGTGTCAGAGAATTGGAAGACATCAATAAAAATCTTTACTTAGAAGAACAGAGGGAAAAAAAGGTGGGCGGGGGAATGAACAGTCCCTCAGGGACCCAATAAGCACCTTGTTTGTATTCTACTATAATTAACAAAAAAAGGTCTAAAATTAGTGTTACTGGAGATGCAGAAATAGAAGAAACAGAATGAAGAAAAACAAGTTTAACAAAATAGCTCAAACTTCCCAAACATTAAGTTTATAGATTTCAGAAGCTTAGTGAACAACAAACAGAATCATCTCAAAGTAAACCATGCTGAGGCATAACACAAACTGTTGAAAACCAAAGATAAATTAAAAATTTTGGAAGCACATAGAGAAAAATGATCATTATATATAAGAAAACAACAACAATCCAGATTTTTCATCAAAATCCGTGGAAGCAAGATAGTTGTAGAACACCTGTAAAAGTACTAAAATAAAGGGGCGCCTGGGTGGCTCAGTCGGTTAAGCATCCGACTTCAGCTCAGGTCATGATCCCGCGGTCCGTGAGTTTGAGCCCCACGTCGGGCTCTGGGATGATGGCTCAGAGCCTGGAGCCTGCTTCCGATTCTGTGTCTCCCTCTCTCTCTGCCCCTCCCCCGTTCATGCTCTGTCTCTGTCTCAAAAATAAATAAACGTTAAAAAAAAAAATAAAAGTGCTAAATAAAGAATTTTTATTTATTTATTTTTTTAAGTTTATTTATTTTGAGAGAGAGATCATGTGCACAATTGCACACAAGTAGGGGAAGGGCAGAGAGAGAATTTCAAGCAGGCTCTACACTGCCAATGCAGAGCCAAAGCGGGGCTTATCTCACAAACCAAACTGTGAGATCACAACCTGAGCTGAGATCAAGAGTAGGATGCTTAACCAACTGAGCCACGCAGGTGCCCCTGAAATTAAAAAAAAAAAAAAAAAAAAAAATTAATTCATAGTTCTTTATCCAGTGAAAAGATCTTACAGGAATGAAAGCAAAATAAAAACATTCTCACACTCTCCTCTATATGACTTTTTCGAGCTAAAAGGGTAAAACTGGTGGGTTTTTCAAAAAATGCAAATCTAACAAAATATACCACAAAAATTGGTTTGGGAGGATAAAAGGGTTCAAAAAGTCTTAAGCCTTCTACATTTTATTTGAAGGGTAAAATGCTAACTTTAAATAGACTATGAAAAGTTACATAGGTATAGTTTAAATCCTAAGCAACAACTAAAAACAAAACAAAAACAAAAACAAAAAAATGGATATGGTCAAAAAGCCAAGAGATAAATTTTCCAACAATCTGAAAGGCAGCAGAAAATAGAGAAACAGAGAAATAAAATACAGAGAACACCAAGAGAAAAACATTAGTATACTTACTAGGCCTAAATTAAACAATACTGATAATTACTAAGTAGAAATCATTAAAAACATGCCAATTAAAAGACAGACATTGGCAGATTTAATAAAAAGACAAGTTCCAAATATCTATTAGAAACGCATTTAAAAAACACACAGATATGTAAATGGAGAGGGAATAAAAAAGAGCATGCAAACACTAATCAAAAGGAAGCTGGAGACACCTGGGTAGCTCAGTTAAGTGTCTGACTTCTGCTCAGGTCATGATCTTGCGGATCATGGGATAGAGCTCCACATCAAGCTCTTGCTGACAGTTCAGAGCCTGCAGCCTGCTTCGGATTCTGTGCCTCCCTCTCACTGTCCCTCCCCTGCTCTTACTGTCTCCTTCTCGCTCTAAAATAAATGTTAAAAAAAATTAATAGTAATAAAAAAAGGAAAAAAGTGGCAATAGTGTTTCAGACACAGAGACTTCAGAACATGAAATACTAACAGAGACACAGGGACATTATATGACAATAAGGTTACTTACTAATAGGGACAGAGGGACATATGATAAGATTAATTCACAAAGAAAACATAAGAATAATATACGTGTATACATCTAAGAAGACTCAAAATACATGAGTCAAAAATTGTGACATAACTGGAAGGAAAAATACACAAATTCACATTATACTTGGCAACTTCGGTACTCCTCTCACTTTCAGTAATGGCTAGAATAAGACAAAAAATCAGTATGGATACAGAAAACCTATACAATTTGACCTATTTGACATCTAAAGAATATTCCACCTATTGGGGTGGCCTGTGTGGCTCAGCTGGTTAAGCATCAACTCTTGGTTTCAGCTCAGGTCATGATCTCATGGTCTGGAGGTCTGAGCCAGTTTGTAGGTTTGAGCCCCATGTCAGGCTCTGCACTGACAGCACAGATACTGCTTGGGATTCTGTCTCCTCTCTGCCCCTCCTCTAGTTGCTCTGCCTCTGCCCCTCACAAAATAAATAAACTTAAAAAAAAAAAAAAAAAAGAACATTCCATCTATTAATTGCAGAATATACACTTTTTAAGTGTACATGGAACTTGCATTAAGAGACTATATTCTGGACAATGATACAAGCCTTGACAAACTTGAAAGAATTGAAATCACACAAAGTGGGTGTTTTGACCATAAAAGATTTAAAACAGCAATCATTCATTGCTAGTGGAAATGTAAAATAGAATCCTTTTGGAAGACAGTTTGGCAGCTTCTTACCAAATTCAACATACTCTTACCATCTAATCCAGCAATTATACTCCTTGGTATTTATCCAAATGAGTTGAAAACTAAGGTCCAAACAAAACCCTGCACATGGCAACCAAGATGTCTTTCAGAAGGTGAATGAGTAAAGTTGCAAATCCAGGCAATGGAATTATTCAGCAATTAAAATAAAAAAGCTATCAAGTCATGAAAAGACATGGAGAAACTTTAAAAGCCTATCACTAACTGAAGAAGCCAATCTGAAAAGGCTACATACTATATGATACCAAATATGACATTCTGGAAAAAGCCAAACTATGGAAAAAGGATCAGTAGTTACGAGGAGGGAGAGAGAGATGAATAGATGGAGCATTTTTAGAGAAACTACTCTGTATGATACTGTGATGGAAGATACATGTCACTATTCATTTGTGCAAACCTACAGAATGTACATCAAGAGTGAATGAACCCTAACATAAACTATGGACTTTAAGTGATGATGACTTATCAATAAAGATTCATCAATTTATAATCAATGTACCACTGTAGTGCAGGATGTTGATAGCGGGGGAGGCTGTGTGTATACTGAGAGGCAAGGGGTATGTGGGAATATCTGCCTACTACTCAAATTTACTATGAACCTACAGCTGCTCCAAAACAGTGTCTGTATGTATACTATATCCATAAATACCATATATATTATACATATTTGATGCATATCATAAACATATATACACATACGCACACACCCACATATATATGTATATAAAGCTCTATATAAATTGCGTGGGAATGCAGTAAAGCAGGGCTCAAAAAAACTTACAGCAAAGCTAGTTCTTTGAAAAGATTAATAAAATTGATAAAACTCTATCCTGATGAAGAAAAAATGTAATAATGATCTCAGGAATGAAAGACGAAACCTCATTCAGACTCCATAGACATTAAAAGCTTAATTAGGGAATATTACAAACACCTTTGCCATCAATTTGACAGCTTAGACAGGAAGTACAAATTCCAAACACCAAAATACACTCAAGAAGAAATAACCTGAATTTCTTTTATCTAATAAAGAAATTGAATTCATAGTTGGCGATTTTCAAAAGAAAATTCCAGACCTAGAGAAAATTCCAGACCTAGATAACCTTACTAGTAAATCCTACCAAACATTTAATAAATAAAACTGACTCTACAAAAACCCATCTAGAAAATAAAAGTGGAAATACATCCCAGCATTTGAGGAGAGAATTACCCTGATGCTAAAACCAAAGACATCAAAACAGAAAAAGACCAATATTCCTCATGTACATATGTATGTGTATATGTACATGTACACACACACACACACACACACACACACACACACACTCCCCAAAATTTCAAGTAAACCGAGAAAAGAAAAAAAACTCCAAGCACTTTAAATAGTGGAGCAAAATGCATTCATTCAACTTTAGTACTTGGGAAGCCAAATTTTCCAGAAACATTTTCTTCATATACAAACAAAATTTCTTACATACATACAATCAATCAATCAATCAATCAATCCCTGACAAGTATACATCCTGGACTACAGATAAATTTGGTATTCTTTTCCTTTTTGTTTTGAGAGAAAAGATCTGTTTCACAGCTCTTTTATCACACTTTCATTGTTTTTCGTGTTTCACCAGGGCAACAACCCCTAGTGCCGGGCCCATAACAGGACTGAATATCTGTTGAATACTGAGGGTTGTAAGTGTAAACAAAATATCCCTGAATACTTTTTAAACTATGAACCATGACCTATTAGCAGATTAATATCAACTTAAGAGTTGTGACTAGTATTTTTTACAAAGGAAAATACAATACTATTGAAATACTGGCATAAATCACATTAAGGGTAAATACTATTTCATGAAACTTGTTTCAGATATGTACTTAAATACACTGCATGTAGACAGAAATACATTTGTGTATTCAGAGACCATAATGTCCTTGTGAGTTTACATTTTCGTATTTGTTTCTATATACCATCCAAAAACTCTGTAAAGAACAGTAAAGGTAGCTTAATGCTATTTAGCGTATTTCAATTAAGGTATATTCACCCATAATTTTTTAAAATTTGGAAATAGCCATTTGGAGGTTTGTTTTATCACTTGTAAATAAGACATTCAAAGCATTAAGTATTAAGTAAACTATTTGTTACTTTCTGCAAGTTGTTCCTATCTTATACAAATGTAAACTTATTAAAAATATAAAATTCATTAAGACTTTAGGTATCTTTACACATAACATGCATATATAGAATACTCATGATGTAAAATATGTTTCTTATTGAAAACTGTGTTCAGAAGAGTTTAAAAGTCACTGTCCCAATGTCACTATTACCAGCAAACATACTTTACTGGCAACCAGACCTTTCATATCTATTCAACTAGGTTACTCTCCTATTAATAATCTCAGTAATTTTCCAAACCTTTCCAAATAAACTCTAACTCCTTTATACAATGTGCAAGGTCCTATCTGAACTTCGTAATTTTTCCTGCTTCATCATTTATCATTCTCCCACACAAAAATCAAGGTGCATCTGATTTCAGAAAATTTCCCTAACATGCCAGCCTATTTATGTCTACATGTGTTTATACATATACTCTTCTATAAAATTTTCCTTTTATATTTTAATCATTTAAGGATTGATGAAGAAAAAGCAGATCACAAAAGAATACACTGGTATGAGAACTGTGAGAAAAATGAGAGATGATAAGTTCCAGAAGCAAACAGGTAAACTAAAAAGGAGATGAACAAAAGCTCACAGAACCAATATGACTGTTTTTAAAAAGTGTTAACTCCAGGGGTGCCTGGGTGGCTCAGCTGGTTCAGCGTATGACTTCAGCTCAAGTCATGATCTCACACCTTGTGGGTTCAAACCCCACGTCAGGCTCTGTGCTAACAGCTCTGTGTATGTCTCTCTCTCAAAAATAAATAAACATTAAAAAAAAAAAGTGTTAACTCCATTTGGCAAATCAGTCCGGAGTTTTATACTTCATAGGCTAAAGAGTGAATGGGAAGTATGAAAGTGGAGATTTGAGTTTAGATGATAAAAAGATTGGATGGTTATTAGGGAAGGATAGAGATCAAAAGAGGTAAGTTTTATTATACTTATGTTAAAGGATGGAAAAGCCCTGATTTGGTATAAAGGCTCTAAGGAGGAAGCTAGTTTTTGAAAAGGGAAGACACAAGATACGGAAACATTAGGTCTAACACTGCAATGCCTAATGCACTCAATTAGCAAATATTGTGAATTCAGGCCAGAAAGCTACAGTGCATAACAAGATTTTGTCATAATGCTATCTAGAGCAGTTGAAAAGTAAACACATTTCCTATTTATGTTCACCAAAGAAATAAATTATATATATTAGAAGCTTCTCCTGCAATAAGCTAATTATGTTTTCCTTCAGAACTGAACAAGAGTATCTAATAAAAAGCAACAGCAGCCAAAGAAGCAACCAAAAATAAATACAACTATGCCAGCCTCCCAGGAACAACTTTTACCTCAGGAGTAATCCTAAAGTTAAATGATACATAATACCATATTCAAATAACAGAAAAATGGAAACAGTACAAAGGCTTACCTTTGCTGGCAAGTAATATTTTCTACTTGGCAAGAATAATTTATAGATAAATAAAAACCAACCTTGATCACTGTGATTAGTTTAAAAATTAAGGAAAATAACATACCACATCTCTTACAGAAGTGCTTGATTTCTTGAATAAATATAATTCTTTTTTCTTTTGTTCAATGTAGTATCTAATGTCTTCATTAAAAAAAAAAAGTTTAAGATTAGCATTTTCATCTTTAGAGTTAAGCACTGCTATTTTCTTACTACTAGATTTAGGTAATTCTTTCACCTAAATCATTATAGGTCATTATAGGACCTCTTGCTATCAGAATACTCCCTACCTAAAGTTAGGAACCAAGGGGTACAAATTAATACTTTTAACAAATATTGTCAAAAAATTGATAAAATCCTTACCATCAATATGAAGAATTTTTACTCCCCATGATAAGGCATTTGATAATATACTATTTGAAGGAATAAAATCCTGTAAAATAAAAAAGGTTTGATAGTTTTTCTAGAAAATTACTAACTTAAATGAGCTAAATTTTAAAAATTATTTGAGGGTTAATGTCACTGAGATGGGTATTTAGTAACATACACAGTTACAAGGGCAAAGAGTACACCAGTTTTTATTTTGCGATTTCTAAAATCAACCCTGTTTAATATATTCCCATATACTTCACAATTAATCCCACTGTAGCCTTCCAATTAGCAGTTTCAAGAAATTTCATTTAAAAATACAAAAATGCCATAAGCTTCTTACATCTGCAGTAATATTTTAAAAGGCCACAAGATGGAGATGTTTCTTCATGAAAAGTAGATTCTGTTCTTTGTAAAACAAGATACATGCTGATATTTACGCTTTTCCTACTTAAAATTAGGAAAGGAAGATTTGGGGAACATCTCCGTTTCCACTTGAATTTTTAATAACAGAATAAATACTGTCAGTTTTTAAATTTCATACTTACATGGTCCTTGATAGCTTTTTCAACTAATAATTTTCCTCTGCTCAAACACACCTATAAAAAGACCAGAGATCAAACGTTAAACATTGTAACATAATGCCTCATTGGGAAAAAATTTAAAAATAGCTAAAATAAATAGATACAATTTATAAATTTTAATAATAAAATATCAAAAATAAATGAAAGGTATCTGTACAAGTATTACAGACTATCAACACAATAAATGTACAGTAAAAGTGAGTTCCTTAGAGTCTTGGGAATAAGATCTATTAAAGTTTGCTTCTTTTCTTGATAGAGCAACTAAACAATTAAATGAGACCATAGGTTAGTTTTGTAGTAAATTCTATTAAACATTAAAAATAAAATAGCTAGATTCTTCTGAAAGTGTCTATAATTAAAAACTAAGTTTAGATTCTAATTCCCTATTCAAATGAAGATCTAAGAATATCAATTGTATATGTTGTCTTTACATGGTATTTCACATTTTAAATACTGGAGATGCAATTGAAATGCTATGAGCAACAGTTCATTTGGAACCATTCGCTAGTATATAATCTCATTCCTGCAAAAAAGCATTAAAGTGAAAAAATGCATGAGCCTTCCTGGAATTTTTTCCCCTTCTTTGTATTTGTTTTTTCTCCTTCCACAATTTATCCTTGACTATAAATTCAAACTTACTGTCAACAGAGTACTAGAGATAACTAAATAACTAAAACAGAGACTGGCAAACTTTTTCTGTAAAGGGCCAAATCGTACATGTTTTAGGCTCTACAGGCCGTATAGTATCTGCCCCAATTATCCAATACTTCCTATATAGGAAACTCAATTTGTAAACAAACAGGACTGGTTGTATTTCAATAAAACTTTATGTACAATGACATCTGAATTTAAATTTGTCACAAAATATTCTTTAGATTTTTGCCCAAGCATTTAAAGATATAAAAACCATGCTCATAAGCTGTAAAAAACAAGTGGCAGGCCGGATTTGGACTACAGAATCTTTGTTTGCTTACTAAGGTTGTGAAGCAAACAAAAAGTTTCCATTTCTTCTTTAAATAATGATCTACTGTTACTTTTAGTTGTAAATTACTCTTCAAAATAAAAGTCATCCCCAAATGCAAAGCTATTATTTTGGCCGAGCATGATTGCATAAGTATTAGGAGAAAAATCACCATACTTTAAGACAGTAACTTTATTGGGGTGCCTGGGTGACTCAGTCGGTTAGGCGACTGACTTCAGCTCAGGTCATGATCTCGCAGTTTGTGGGTTCAAGCCCTATGTTGGGGCTCTGTGCTGAGAGCTTGTAGCCTGCTTCGGATGCTCTGTCTCCCTCTCTCTGTCCCTCCCCCACTAGTACTCTATCTCTCTCTCAAAAATAAACATTAAAAAAAAAAAAATGACTGGAAAGCCACACACAATGTAGATATTCTACCTAAGTGAACTCGACTGTCAGTCTCTTGAAAATCATGAGATCCTCCAGCTATGGCCTTTGTGAATGTTAAGATACTTACTGAATCTGGAGATTTAAAAGAACTTCCATCATGGCTGGGATGAGGTGAGGTGGTTTCTGCAGTATATGCAGATTCTGGACTTGGTACAGGAGAAATTCTTCCCAACGTTTGTGCAAATTTAGCTTCCTTTTTATTTGAAATAAGGTAACTGATATCTTTGCTGAGAAATTCTTCAACTCGCTAAAGGAAACCAAAGTATTTTCAAATAAGCCATACAAACCATAGACTGTTTCATATTTTTAGTATAAAATGCAAATTTGATACGTTGTAATAATTTGTAGGGGCGCCTGATGGCTTAGTCAGTTAAGGGTCCAACTGGCTCAGGTTATGATCTCATGACTGATGGGTTCCAGCCCCACATCGGGCTCTGTGCTGACAGCTGAGAGTCTGAAGCCTGCTTTGGATTCTGTGTCTCCCTCTCTCTGCCTCTCCCCTGCTCACACTCTTTTATCTCTCTCAAAAAATAACACATTAAAAAAATTTTTTTTTAATTTGTAAATTGGGGGTTTTTATAAGGTGTTCTTCTGACTATGAGTTCTGAGCAAGTACAATGGGAGTTCCAATAACAACCAGCATGGGCTAGATACTATTTTTAAGTACTTTATATATCCCAATTAGTTTAATCCACAACAACTCCATGGTCCTAATATTGCTAATATCCACATTTTGTGGAGAAGAAAACTGAGAAGTTAAGTGACTTGCTGCAGGTTACAACAGCAGTAAATAACAGAACTTGAACATAGGTATTGTGACTCAAGTCCATCCTCTAAAGCACTACAGTTCAGTAGAACTTAATGCAATAATGAAAATGTTCTTTACCAGCATATTGTCCAATATGGTAGCCAACTTGCCACATTTGGCTACTGAGTACTTAAAACGTAACAAATGTAACTCATGTGACCAAGCAACAGAATTTTAAACTTTACTTAAATTTAAATAGCCACGTGTGCCAGATGGCTATCATACTGGACAGTACAGCTCAAAATCAGTTATAACATCTTTATGTATACGAGGGGACCTTTACCCTTTGAGTCTAAGGTCAAAGACAATTACCCTACTAAAATTTTTGAAAACCACTGTTTAAATGCCTGAATTTATAAATGCAGGTACCAAATGTCAACATTATCAAAGATCATTCCCATCCAAGAACAGGAAAATTAAAGTAGACATAAATACTATCAATCATTAACTACTTCCATAAATGAAAAATTTCTAAAACATTTTAAAAAGCTGTATCTAATTTCTATAGGATCTTACAACATAAATGGAAGTAACAATAAAAACAGCAAAATATGTAACATGAATTAATTCCATCTAAGCATTAAGCAGAATCTGCTGCTTATACCAATGGCTAGATGTAAATCACTATTTCCTTTTTTTCTGAGCAACATTTCATCAACTAGTAAATAAGATATTCACATTTATTAATTCCAGGGATTATAAACTCAAATGCCTACAAGTGCCAGCAGGAATATAAATTCACAATTTACACATCAAATGCTTTCTTCATTTTCATAACTATGTGGCTTCAGTGCTGCCATAGGTTCCAATTTTTCAAAACAAGCCCAATCTCCTATATATTTTTTAAAAATTGTGATAAAGTATATGTAAAATTGACTATTCTATTTTTTAGTACACAATTCAGTGGTATTAAGTACATTTACAATGCTGTGCAACCATTACCACTATACACTTTTAGAACTTTTCCATCATCCTAAGCTGAAATTCTGAGTCCATTAAACAGCAAGCCCCCCCCCCCCGGGTTTTTTTTTTTTCTGGTCCTAGCCCTTCTTAACCTGTGTCCTACTTTGTTTCTATGAATTTAACCATTCCAGATTCTTCATACTGGTGCAATCATGTTCTTGTTCTTTTGTATTTGTTATTTTGCTTAGGACAGTGTTTTCAAGGTTCATCCATACTGTGGCATGGAAAAGAATTTCACCCCTTTTCAAGGCTGAATAATATTCCATTGCAGGTATAGACCACATTTTGTTCATCCATTGATCCTGATGAAAATTTGGGTTGTTTCCACCTTTTGTCTATTGTGAATGCCACTATGAGCATATCTCTTCAAGGCCCTCCTCTCAAATCTTTTGGATATAACTTGTTTTCCACGCAGTTGCACCATTTTATAACTCCAACAGTGCACAAGGGTTCCAAATTCCACATATCCTTGCCAACTTATTTTTTTGACACTGACCATCCAAATGCATGTGACATGGTATCTCCTTGTGATTTTGATTTGTATCTTCTTAATGATTAGTGATGTAGAGCATCTTCTCATGTGCTTATTAGCCATTGGTACATCTTCTTTACAGAAATGTCTATTTTAGTCCTTTACTCATGTTTTAACTGGGTTGTTTTTTGTTGTTGAGCTACAGGAGCGCTTTATATATTCTGGATATTAACCTCTTACCAGGTACATGATCTGCAAATACTTTTTCTTCCCATTTTGTGCGTTTTTGCCCTCTTGATAATATCCTTTTGTGCACAAACGTTTTCATTTTTATGAAGTTCAATTTATCTATTTTTTCATTTATTCTCTGTGCTTTTGATTTCATATCCAAGGAATCAATGCCAAATCCAATGTCATGAAGACTTTTCCTTATATTTTGTTTTAGCTCTTATGTTTAGACCTTGACCCACTGGTAATTAATTTTAGCATATAATATGCATATAGCTTCATTTTTTTTTAAGTTTATTTAGAGAGAGAGAGAGCAAGCGAGCAGGGGAGGGGGGCAGAGAGAGAGGGAAAGAGAGAATCCCAAGCAGGTGTCAGGCTGTTAGCACAGAGCCTGAAGCAGGCTTGAACTCATGAACCGTGAGATCATGATCTGAGCTGAAAACCAAGAGTTGGACGCTTAACCGAGCCACCCAGGCACCCCATATTTTAAACATACTCTTTCCTAGGGGTGCCTGGGTGGCTCAGTCGGTTGAATGTCTGACTTTGGCTCAGGTTATGAACTTGCAGTTTGGGAGTTAGAGCCTCGTGTCAGGCTGTGCTGACAGGATGGAGCTTAAAACCTGCTTCAGATTCTGTGCCTCCCTCTCTCTCAAGAATAAACTTAAAAAAAATTTTCAAATATACTCTTTCCTCTATTTAGTTTGTTGACTCTACCTGGTATATTCCTACTAGACTTTGAAGCCTTAGGTTAAACTCTACCCGTGCAATGATTTCTGAAGGCAAAGTTAATCATTTTCTTCTCTGTATTCTAATGGCAATTTCAACATAATTTCTGTTAGACACGGACAATGCTATATTGTAAATGATTTAGGTGTCTCATATTCCCAAAGACTAAGCGCAGTAGAGTACATCTTACTTATTTTTGCATCCCCAGCAGCTAAAATAGTGTTGGTACATGAAAGACACCAGTGAAACAATTCTGTAATGAATTTGCACATGCCCAAATTATGTTTTCAAAGCAGAGTTAAAATTGGGTCTGCAAAACAGCTTCCAAAATTTCTCTATTGGAAGTAATTTCTCCCTCCTGTTGACACTGTATGTTGTGTTACAATTAATTGTGCCCATGTAATCTCTACCAAGATCAGAAGTTGAAGGCAGGATGGACTTAAGAGTCATTTTTGAATCTACCAAAACACTTAATACCATGCCCTATAGAATTGATTTAGTTTCATCAGTCTTCAACTTATTAGCTGTTGCTGAATTTAGGTCTTTTCAAGAGTAAACTCAAAACTTATTTTTGAGTCACTGAAGGTTACAGTGAACATCAGATAAGGAACTCTGTCCTCAAAGTTCATGATATGGCATTTGTCCTTACATCTCTGTTCTTCTCCAACTGCCTTATTTTGGCACAAAATGTTTAAATACGGGCCTAAATGTGGTTGGTTCCATGTCCTTTTTAGATGGTTTTATAACAGCTATATTCCTTGCCACTACCAGAAGATATTTCCCCAATAGGTCAGACTTCACTGCTGTGTTTTCAGTGGTTGAATGTCTCAGAAGTGTACTCTCTAGATAAATGGGGTATGTTTTCATTAAGAGTAGACAAAACAAATTCATAAAGTGGACAAGTACAGAAAAAAAAACACTGGTAATAATCTGAAGATCAATTACAAAATGAAAAGGGTCTAAGTAATCCTAAAAAATGCGTTAAAAAGCATCAGCCTTTCAAGGAATATCTATTCAACTAAATATTCCTTAACGTTGAGCCCTAAAACTCTTACTGTCTAGAGGTCAAGATTCTTTTATAGTTCATGTAAAAGATGACGATTACCAAAGTTTTTTTTTAATTATAGAGATGGTAAAGTGCTAAGAACAGAAATCAGGACATCACTAAATTATTGGAAAGATAGTGTGGGGGAGATATCATAACTTGATAAAAAATTTTTTTTAAAAGCTAATAAATCAGGGGCGCCTGGGTGGCTCAGTTGGATAAGAGTCCAACTGTGGCTCAGGTCATGGTCTCGCAGTTTGTGGGTTTGAGCCCTCGTTGGGCTATGCGTTGACATCTTAGAACCTAGATTCTACTTTGGATTCTGTGTCTTCCCCCCTCTCTCTCTCTCTCTCTGCCCCTCTCCCGCTCATACTCTGTCTCTTTCTCTCAAAAATAAACAAACATTAAAAAAAAGTTAATAAATTTAGTTGAAAATCCACAGCTTGAGGGAAAAAAATCTGGAAATTTATGCTCTTAATATAATCTTCACTTCATTGGTCTACTTCAAACCATTTTAGGATAAAATTTGAATTGTATAAAACCCAACTATTATCAAATGCCTAAGTTAATCCAAAACTTGTTTCTTGCAAGTGCCTCAGGAACTGCTGTAGGAATGAGAGAGAAAGGGGGCAGAGCAAGCATCCCTGCACTAACCGTAAGTGCGGTTTTATATAGAACAGTTTTCTTTTTACTGGCTTTATACACTGTGGACTTCTGAATGATTTTGCTTGAAGAGTTCTACTGCTAAAAATACAAGTCTAAAATCACTGATTTATATCATGTAAGTTAATGGGTTATTCATATTTGAGAAAGCTGTGAAACTAAACCAGAAAGCTACTTTGTAGCCATTAATTCCTAAAGGAACAGAATAGTGTACTAGCATGTCAGTCTGGGAATTAGGCTGATCCTGTACTGGGCCAGTGATTTCACTTCCCTGGATGCTTAAGTACTTACTATCTAAAACGAAGGAGTCTTTATTCCAAGGTGGCAGGCCTATAAGACATGATCTTTAGGAATGCAGTCATAGGGTCATTATGACACGTTACTGCTATGACAAATATGACAATGTTTTAATAACATGAGTAACAAAGTAGAACAGCTTTTCAAAGATAAATAAGTAAATATCACACCAACAAACAATTCCAAGAAACTTGTTACATGTTCCTCTGCAAATTTCTGTTCTAGAAATGCCAGGATTCTTTCGCTTATTCAAAGGTATTAACCTCAACAAACTCAAAGTGCAGCACAAACCTTTTTTTAAATAGGACGAATTAAGAAAGAAATTAATGACTTCTTAACCTCACTTGCTAAAATTTGCCCAGTGTTAACCTTATTCCTAAGAAAATCTTAGAATTTTCCTCAAACTTTCTAATTGTTTAATCATTTAGTCAAAGCGTAAGGTAGGAAAGAGGGCTTTCAAAATTGTTAACCCAAAATTGTTCTCTTAATGACATTCATTCTGTTAAGACTGTTACCACTGAGAGTTAATTTTAACTCGTTGTGGTTTGTAGAGGTTTTTTTTCCTTGTTCTGTAAATGACATTCTTACTGTTATGCTAGTCCAGACAGATTTATGTAGCTCCCTAAAAATCACAATCAAGGAGCTGCTGCTCTCTGGAGGACATACCAACATAATAATGATAACGCAAGCAGAGGTTCCACCAGGCCAAGGGAGTCACAGTTCTCAAACTTCGTGAACTTTACATTAATCACAGAAACCTAAAAGTTCTATTATGCTACAATAGGTTAAAACAAATAATTTTTCATTGATGATAAACAGCTCATAAAAATTTTAAGCTTGGTGATTACATGATTATGTTTCCCAAAATGAGTATCTTCAACGATTTCACAGTAGAAAGTACTAGTCACAAATTATTCCTTTGTCAAAATGTATAGTTTTGACTTACCCCTCCCAGATCCTGAATGTCCTTTTGCAGTTTTTCAGATACGGTGACAGAAGGTAAGTCAATGTAAAATATTTTTCCCCCTAGTGGCTTGTATTTGGATTTTTCTGGTTTGTTATCAGTTTTCATAGATTTTAAAGATGATCTGTTTTTTTCATTTTTGACTTGGATTCCACCTGTTGTTTAAAAAACGTAGAATTAGATGTTTTATACAGACAAGAACATTTCTACTATTTTAAAATTATTTCTTATAGAACATTATACCACAGAGAAAAAAATCTTTATAATCCCGCCAATTAAACACTCAATAGCACTTTTTAAAAATCATTTTTAATGTTTATTCATCTTTGAGAGAGAGAGAGAGAGCGCGCGCGCACAAGCAGGGGAGGGGCAGAGAGAGGGGGACAGAATGAGAAGCAGGCTCCAGGCTCTGAGATGTCAGCACAGAGCCGGAACCTGGGCTCAAACCCATGAACCGTGAGATGGTGACCTGAGCCAAAGTCAGAGGCTTTAACCGCCTGAGCTAGGCACCTCCACTCAATAGCATTTCAACATATTTCTTTGTAGTACCACCTAATATAAAACCAAAATACCATACTTATTTTCACAGATAGTTGAATCTGCAGGAAATATTTATGCATTTGTTCATATTTTTATGTACTTCGGTGGAAACTACATAAAACCCTTTTGAAAGATTTTCCTCCTTAGGATGTAAACTCCATGAGCTATTTACTCACACATATTTATGGAGCATCTGCCATTGTGTTGAACACTCAAAATTGGGGCTTAAAATGTTTAACACTTTCCAATACAAGAAACCTGTTACCCACGATGACCTAATTCTCAAGATGCCAAAGTTTAGTTTCCTATAGAGTTTGTCTATATATTAAGAACTCAATGGTACATTTTAAGACCCAAATCACCATTCACTTCATTATTTCCCCTGAAAGCATCTGAGATCGAAACAATTGCCTTAAAAATTAACTTTCAGAATACAATCCGTTCGTAAGATGGAGATTCCTATACACGTACTACTACATATACTAGGCACATTAAAAAGAAAACCTTGGGAGGATGCAATGCACCTACCATACAAAGTCATCGAAAATGAAAATCTGTTTGTCTATAATGCTGAAACAGCAAAGGTGTATTTGAAATACAAATACTATCCCTCAACTTTATGAGTGAAAAATAAATAAATTCAAAAAGACCAAAGACCCACCCACAGCCACCCAATTTAATCAGGAACTTAAAAGCCACGAACACCTCTGCTTTCAAATAGAGGGCTCGGCGGCAGCCTCAAAGGGCCTGAGCTGAGTCTCTGCATCTGTCCGAGGCTCGGCGAGGTCCGGGGTCCGCACATTGTTTCCTGGTTGTACAATCAACGGCACAACCGGGAATCTGGGCTGCGGCTACAGCATGAGCAGTGCGAGGGGCCTGGATGGGATCCGTTCCCTTTCTGAGGCAAAGCCCTGGACAGAGCCTTCCTTCAGGCCACAGAGGAGGACGCACGAGCCATAAAAGAAAAGGAGCAGAGACCCCCCGGGGGGAGAACTCCAGAGAATCAAAGGTGGAACCACGAGGAGAGGGAAGGATTAAAGGGACTGCGGGGGCGGGGGAGGGGCTTCATACCCTGGAAATGTCCTTTGCTGTGGATCCTCATGGCTACGGAGTTCATGGCAGCCGCCCGGCACCTACATACTGGGTTTGGGAGAGTGTCGCGCCGGGCGGCCACGAAAACACAGCGCGTCGAGGCCGATTTATCCGCGGGTCGCCTCTTCCCTTCCGCAGACTACCACACCCACGCAGCAGAGATGCCGCGTCTACCGTCCGGGTTTCCGGGGCCGGGTTCGGCTCCAAGGCGCGGAGGAGGAAGAGGTAAAGCACAAACGAGTGGGCTGCGGCGGTTGAAGATTTGAAAACGCGTCACGCGGCCGCGGCGCCCAGACGCGCGCCCCGCCCTCTCTCACGCCGCGCGCCGCGCCCCCACGTGCCTGCCTCCTGGCGCTGCGCGCCCCGCCCCCACGGGCCGCGTCTCCGCCCCTCGCCCCTCCCTCATAGCTGTGCCTTCCAGGCCAGTGGTTACCGCTCTCCGCCGGTGGCTTTGCGTCCCACCGCTACCGTGGAGTCCTTGTGGCTTCTTGTTTACCAAACGTAGTGAATGCAGTTAGCCCAGGTGGCCAGCCCAACCCTCTACTAGGGTCATTCCCGCCTACTAAGATTGCCGGGGCCGCTAGCCCTCCAGCTTCCTCCTTCACCAGGTACGCTCCTTGCCCACGGGTCGGCTGTCCCGGAGGCTGGAGGCGTGGTGGCTGCGGCCGAACTAGGACTCAGCCTCCCGCCAGGCCGGGCTGGTTGGCAGCGGCAGCCTCTGCCCGGCGCGCCCCGAGTCGCGGAGCGAGGTTTTCCTGCGGTCATCGCCGACCCAGCCGGCCGGAGACAGGCCAGGCCGCAGAGGGACTTCCAGGGAGGGAGCAGCCTGTGGGGGGAGGGGAGCGTCGGAGCGAAGGTCGGGCCTGGCGACTCGCAGCCTAGAGCGAGTTCACGTCGCCCTGTGCCATTTGGTACTTGACTGTGTGCTGCTCATTTGGTCTCTGTTTTCGTTTTGTGGAGTTTATTTCAACAATAATAGAAAATGGAATTTGAAATCTCAAGCTTTAGGGTTTGGGGTCTGGACCGGCCACTTAGCAGCGTGTAACTTTTGGTTAAATTACCTAATCCCTTTGAGTGCCAGTTATTTTACTTGTAACATGGGGATAATAATGGGATTACAGAAAGGATTACATTAAAATAAGTTGTAAAGTGAAATAATTTTGTAAGTGGGAAAACGCTTCACAAAAAAATTATTTTGGGTTTGTTACTGCTTGTAAACTTGTGAAGGAGGAAAAGGATTAAATCGTGTACCATTTTGCATTCATTAACATCTGGCCGTAATAGTCACTCATTGTATAATGGTTGATTTTCGAACTAGTGGAGGTCGGGGAGGTTAGTGCCAATATCACCGTTTCACCGATAGGTACCTTAAAGCATAGGATTGTAATAACCCTTAACCAAAATGGAGAATACAAAGAGGTGGTTCAGGTTTGCTAAGGGAAATGAGAGTTCAGTTGTGGATGGCTTTAGGTTGAAGGACCTGGGGAGAGAATCATGAAACTATGTTACCAATCGGTAATACTTGTTTGTAAGGTAGGAGAGGTGGGGGGTGGGGGAAGGTAGTGAAGAGAGGGAAAAGATTGGTTTGAGAGGCCTAGACACCCTCAGCCAGAGGGTGATGTGGAAGAGGTTATCAGATCTTGGGAGGCAGATGGAGGTATAGTTTGAACAAAGCATTCAACATGAGAATTTCTGTTTGAGGGAAACAACCTGTTTCCAAAATGTAAAACTACAGAAAGAGCACAAGATTTTTATGTTTATTAAAAACTTTGGGGTTGAGAAACACGAATATAGAATGCAGTTAAAGTCATTTAAGGAATGACTTTAAGGAAAGTCATTTGAGGAAATGACATTACCCAGGAGGGCATGTGAAATAAGAGAAGGAGTGATGAGCAGACCATGATGAAATAGTGAGAAAGATGGAGAAAAGGTCGTAGAGGTGGGAAGAGAATTGGGAACGAAACTTCCCAGAAGTCACAGAATACAAACATTGGGCTCATGCAGTCTTCACTGTCTGGCTTTTGGTAGTTTTGAACCTTAATTTTAATCTTTGAAAAGGCTGTGATTAATACTTCTGAAATATTATGAGGATGAAATGAAACATTTTTCAAAGCTTAACTAGTACCACAGACAGCTTAGTAAGGGCTATCGTTCTGGTGAACTCTACACCAGCTCCTCCATCTTCAAGATTTCAAGAAGGCCAAGACTTGAAAAATAGGCCTGTCAGTAGATGACTAAGGTTAAGTACTAGATAAAAACAATGGCCTTGATGTGGAGACAGGTTCAGTGTACTCTTGAAAAAATTAGTGTAGGGAATTAAAGTGATAGGAAGGGAAAATAGGGTCTTTGGAAAGTTTAGGGGATATGGGAAATATTTAAACATATTTCTATGAAGAAAATAAAAAAATGAAGCTCATTTTATGTTCTAGTGAAAACTGAGTTACCTTTCTTATTTATAATAATGAGGAAACAGTAACAGTTGTACCATATGGTTTTAGACACACCCTTTACTTCATTATAGGTGATAATGACAAGCTATGAATAAGCAGAAAGTCTTGTTTTACGGGTGTTAATAAGTTTCTAATCTGTAACTCAAGGTTAATTAAAAATTTTTTTTGGAGCTCAAATCTTTCAGTAGCTACAGAAAAGATTTGGTCATGTGTCTATGCCCTGTATGCATAGAAACCCCCTTACCTATCATGTCAGTAATCAGGCTGTTGATAAGATGATAAACTTTATGCTACAGTATATCTTAGGGTATGCTTCAGGTGAAGGGTATACATTCAAGAAGAACTGAATGGGGAAGGGGGCAAGGTTATTTGTGTGAGAAGTTTGTTTAAAGAGTTTTATTAAGCAGGGGCGCCTGGGTGGCTCAGTTAAGCAGCTGACCTTAGCTCAGGTCATGATCTCACTGCTCCTGAGTTCAAGCCTAAGGTTGGGCTCTGTGTTGACAGCTCAGAGCCTGGAGCCTGCTTCGGATTCAGTGTCTGCCTCTCTCTCTGCCCCTCCCCCGCTTGTGCTTGCGCGCGCTCGCGCGCGCGCGCGCGCGCGCTCTCTCTCTGTCTCTCTCTCTCTCTCTCAAAAATAAACATTAAAAAAAAATTTTTTTTTAAGTTTAGAGTTTTATTAAGCCAAGTTGTAGAACATTGAGCAGAATCATGGTCTAATTAAATGAACATTTGGCTGTGAATCAGGAGAAATGAATTCCACTCAGTATTGACTCTATTCCTAAGAAGTTTTATTACCTTAGGCAGTTTCCTCATTTGTAAATGAAGACTGTATCTGCTCAATCTACCCTACAATTTTTGTGATTATGAAATGAGGCCTAATCTTTTTCAGACTACCTCTCACATATCCAGATTTAATTTTTTTTTTTAATTCTAGAGCCTAGGCAAATGAATGAATTTGTCCATTCTATAATAGTAATCACTTTCCTATTTTCTTTCTTTTGCTTAAGACTCCACCTGTTCCTCTTCCCTGTTCATACCAAGCCTAGCTTAGATTGAGCCTTTATCTCCTGCTAATTTGAGGCCTTCAGCAATATTCGTATTTGATTCATTTGTTAACTGTTGGTGTATTATCTTTTGAAATGTATTCTCTTGCTATCTTTTAAATTCAATTTTCACATTTTATAATCTCAATATCCTGGTGGATTGGAGAATTTAGGGGTTTTTGAAGATTATGTTTTTAGTTTCATAGGCTAAGCATATGAAAAGATAGGTGTGGCACTGATAGGTGTGGTCCATGTCTCAAGTGAGGGTGGGCTGGAAAACCAGGGAAAATTCAGTGGATCAAGTCCTTGAACACAACCTCAGTGAAGGGTAAAAAATGGAGAATTAGCAAGACAGGAAGATTCAGAATTTGAAAGTGGATTCCCTTGAGACAGTATAATTCAGAGGCTGCTATGGCATCTATAGGAGGATAATGAGCTGGTTCATAAGTGATACATCATGTTCTGAACTAGATTGTAAATTCCTTAAGGGTCATACAGGATACATACATACTATTTGGCCATGACTATAAAATAGTCTACATATTTATCTCATTTCTTTCCTTATGTATTGATTGAGCACCTACAGTGTGCTATGATCAGTGAGAAAGGTTTATATAAGACCCCATAGAATTCTCCTTATGTAAATTTTTTAAATTTCTATAATGTAGTAGTCCCTTATCTGCATGGTCCAGAAGCAGATAATCTTCCTCTGATCTATTGTCAGAAGGTCAGTGGTAGCCTAACACTACTTCGTTCACCTCACTTCATCAGATCATACAGACATTTTATCATCTCACATAATCACAAGAAGGATGAGTACAGTATAATAAGATCTTTTGAAAGAGCAAGGGACCATATACACATAACTCTTATTACAGTATATTGTTATAATTCTGTTTTTAGTTATTATTAATTTCTCAATATGCCTAATTTATAAATTAAACTATGATAGGTGTGTATGTATAGGAAAAAACAGTATACATTGACTTTGTTACTATATGAGGTTTCAGGCATCCACTGGGGGTCTTGAAATGTATCCCCTGGCAGATGAGGGGAGACTTCTGTATTCCTGATAATCCATATACAATAAAATGCACACATTTTAAGCATACAGGATGAATTCTAATAAATACGTATATCCATGTAATTTATTCTAAAATCAAGATATAGAACATTTCTGTTTTAGAAGGTTATTTCATTCTTCATTCCGTTTTCTCATCCCATCAGAGGTAACCAGTTCTCTGGCTTCTATTAGCATAGTTTTTCCTGTATTTCAACCTAATATAAGTGAAGTCATATAATTTATATGTTGTAACTCTGAATTATTTTGCATAAAATAAACCTTTTATGATTTATCCATGTTGCTATATGTAACAATAGTTTATTCCTTTTTATCACTGAGTAGTATCCCATGGTGTGAATATAGTATACCTGGTGATTTATATTTGGACGGTTTCTTCTCACCTCTGACTGTTATGAATAATGCTGGTATGAACATTTGTATACAGGTCCTTTTGTGGACATATGTTTTTATTTTTCTTGGAATTGCTGGATCATATGTTTACTGAATGTTTAACACCATGGGAAATTACTGAAGTTTTTAACTCTGCCCTCCAGCAATGTATAGAAGCCTCAGTTGCATCCTAGTCTGTGAGAGTGAAGAAATACCTCACCTAGTTTTTAAAAAAATTGAGGTGAAATTTATACAACATAAAATTCACCATTTTAAAATGTATAATTTAGTGACTTTGAGTGTATTTATATTCTTATGCAATCATCAACGCCATCCAATTCCAGGACATTTTTAAAACTTTAAAAAGAAAGTTGATAGCCATTCGGCAGTCATTCCCCTAATCCCCCTCTCCTCAACCTCTAGCAACCATGAATCTGCTGTCTACATATTTGCCAATTATGAAAGTTTCATATAAGTAGAATCATAAAATATGTCTTTTTGTGTCTGGCTTCTCTCATTTAGTATAACGTTTTCTCAAGGTTTACCCATGATATAGCATGTATTAGTACTTCATTCTTTTTTTTTTTTTTTTTTTTTTTTGATTGGATAAAATTCCCTTGTAAGGATACACCACATTTGTTTATTTATTTCTCAGTTGAGCATTCAAATTGTTTCCACTTTTGGCTGTTATGAATAATAATGCTCTGAATATTTGTGTACAAGGTTTTGTTAGGCTATGGTTTTAGTTCTTCCAGGTATATATCTAGTGGTGGAATTGCTTGGTCATATGAAAATTCTGTGTTTAACATTTTGAGAAACTGTCAAACTTTTCTACAGTGGCTGCATGATTTTACATTCCCTCCAGTGTATGTAAAAGGTTTCCCATTTGTCCACATACTCATCATTCATCAGCACTTAATGTTTTTTTTATTTTTCATTTTTTGAAATTATGCCCTTCTTACTGCTGTGAAGTAGTATCTTGTATCTATATGTTATGCTATGTTCACCAGAAGTATAGGTAGCTACCATATAATATCATAGAATCCTATCACAATACCATTAGCGGTTATTTCCTGTTTCTCTATATTCTGTATCCCAGTACCATATTCAATCCATAACTGAAAGAGTATCTCCCACTCCCCTTCACCCATTTGCCTATTCCCCACCCACTGCCTCTGGCAGCCATCACTGCACTGTACTTATGAGTCTGTTTATGCTTTTTGTTTATTTGGGTTTTTTTTTTTTTTTTTAATGTTTCACACATAGGTGAAATCGTATTTGTCTCTCTGATGTATTTCAATTAGCATAATACCCTCTAGGTCCATCTGTCTTGTTACAAATGGCTCAGTAATGGTTCTTTATGTATATTTACGTATATGTATATATTCACCATGTCTTC
This sequence comes from Herpailurus yagouaroundi, assembly GCF_014898765.1. Lineage (NCBI taxonomy): Eukaryota > Metazoa > Chordata > Mammalia > Carnivora > Felidae > Herpailurus > Herpailurus yagouaroundi. Next base: position 69,291,810 of record NW_024412391.1, read on the forward strand.
TTATAAGTTCATCTGTTGGTGGATACTTGGGTTGCTTCCATATCTTGGCTATTGTAAGTAAGAGTGCAATAAACATAGGGGTGCATATATCTTTTTGAATTAGTGTTTTTGTTTACTTAGAGAAATACCCAATAAGTGGAATTACTGCATCCTATGGTACTTCTTTTTTTAAAGTTTTGAGGATCCTCCATACTGTTTTCCACAGTAGCTACACCAATTTACATTCCCACCAACAGTGCACAGGGGTTCCTTTTTCCCTACATCCTTGCCAGTACTTGTTGTTTCTTATCTTTTTGATTCAGCCATTCTCATGGGTAAGGTATATCTCTCGGTGGTTTGATTTGCATTTCCCTGATGGTGAGTGATGTTGAGCCTCTTTTCATACGTCTGGGGCCATCTGTATGTCTTCTTTAGAAAAATGTCTATCTGGGTTTCTGCCCATTTTTTAAATCCTATCAATTATGTTTTTGGTGTTGTGTAAGTTCATTTTATATTTTGGATATTAACCCTTTATTGGGTAATCATTTGCATATATCTTTTCCCATTTAATATATTGCCTTTTAAAGATGGGTTTCCTTTGCCATGTAAAAGCTTTTTATTTTAGTATAGTCCTAATAGTTTATTTTTGCTTTTATTTCCCTTCCCTGAGGAGACCTCTACAAAAATGTTGCTATGGTTGATGTCAAGGAAATTACTGCCTACATTTCCTTCTAGGAGTTTTATGGTTTCAGGTCTCCCGTATGAGTCTTTAATCCATTTTGAGTTTATTTTTGTGTATGCTGTAAGAAAGTGGTCCAGTTTCATTCTTTTGCATGTAACTGTCCAGTTTTCTCAGCACCATTTATTGAAGAGACTGTCTTTTCCCCATTGTTTATCTTGTCCTTGCCTCCTTTGTCATACTTTAATTGACCACTTGATTAAGTGTGGGTTTATTTCTGGGCTCTCTGTTCTGTTCCATCAACAGATCTGTGTCTGTTTTTGTGCCACTACCATACTGTTTGGATTATTACAGCTTTTTAGTATATCTTAAAATCTGAGATTGTGATATGTGATACCTCCAGCTTTGTTCTTCCATCACAGGATTGCTTTGGGTATTCCAGATCTTTATGGTTCCACACAGATTTTGTTATTATCTATTCTAGTTCTGCAAAAAAAAAAAAAAAAAAAAAAAAAAAAGTGCTCTTGCCATTTTAATAGGGATTGCATTCAATCAATAGATTGCTTTAGGTAGTATAGACATTTTAACAATATTCTTCCAATCCATTAGCATGGGATATCTTTCCATTTGGTTGTGTTGCCTACAATTTCTTTCATCAGTGTTATATAGTTTTCAGAGTACAGGTCTTTCACCTCCTTGGTTGAGTTTATTCCTAGATATTTTATCCTTTCTGGCATAATTGCAAATGGAATTATTTACTTAATTTCTGTTTTTGCTAATTTGTTGTTAGTGTATAGAAATGCTACTGATTTCTGCATGTTAACTTGTATCCTGCAGCTTTACTGAATTCATTTATTCTTTTTTTAAACCATTTTATTTATTTTTTAACTTGAAATTTATTGTCAAATTGGTTTCCATACAACACCCAGTGCTCATCCCAACAGGTGCCCTCCTCAGTACCCATTGAATTAATTTATTCTAATAGCTTTTTGGTGAGTCTTTAGAGTTTTCTAAATACAGTATCCTGTCATCTGCAAGTAGTGACTTCTTCTTTATCAATTTGGATGCCTTTTATTTCTTGTCTGATTCCTGCAGCTAGGACTCCAGTACTGTGTTGAATAAAAGTGGCAAGAGTGAGCATCCTTTTCTTGTTCCTGATGCTAGATGAAAAGCTCTATATTTATAAGGAAAAGCTCTCTATTAATAATGTTTGCTGTGGATATTTCATATATAGCCTTTATTATGTTCAGGTATGTTACCTCTAAACCCACTTTTTTGAGAGTTTTTATTATGTATGAGTGTTGGATTTTGTCACATACTTTTCTGCATCTGTTGAAATGATCTTGTGATTTTTATCATTTGTTTTGTTGACGTGGTATATCACAGTGATTGATTTGTGAATATTAACTCATACTTAAATCCCACTTGATCATTGTGAATGATCCTTTTAACTTATTGTTCAGTGTGGTTTGCTAACATTATGTTGAGGGCCTTTGCATCTGTGTTCATCAGAGATAGAGGCCTGTAGAATCAGGGTATTGTTGGTCTCATAGAATGTATTTGGAAACTTTCTTTCCTCTCTGTTTTTTTGGAATAGTTTGAGGACAATAGGTGTGAACTTTTCTCTAAATGGACTTTTGTTTGTTGGGAGTTGTTTGATTACTGATTCCATTTTGTTACTAGTAATTGGTCTGTTCAGATTTTCTATTTCTTTATTCAGTTTTGGAAGATTGTATATTTCTAGGAATTTATCCATTTCTTGTAGGTTGTCTAAATTCCAAACATATAATTTTTTATAGTATTCCCTTAGAATTTTTTTGTATTTCTCTGGTGTCAGTTGTTACTATTCTTCTTTCATTTCTTATTATGTGTCTTTTTTTTTAAATGAGTTTTATCAATTTTGTTTATATTTTTAAAGAACCAGCTCTTGGTCTCATCAATTTTTTTTTCTTTTTCTGGTCTTTATTTCATTTATTTATGCTCAAGTATTTCCTTCCTCCTACTCATCTTGGGCTTCGTTCTTACTAATTCCTTTAGGTATAAAGTTAGATTTCTTTGATAATTTTCTTCTGTAGGTAGGCCTTTGTTGTTATCAACTTACCTTAGAACTGCTTTTGGTATATCCCAAAGATTTTGGACCATTATATTTTTGTCTAGATGTATTTATTTATTTACTTATTTAATTTAAAAAGCATTTTTTTTAATGTTTTATTTATTTTTGAGAGAGAGGGAAAGACAGTGTGAGCGGGGGAGGGGCAGAGAGCTAGGGAGACACAGGATCCAAAGGAGGATCTAGGCTTGAGCTGTCAGCACAGAGTCCAACGTGGGGCTCGAACCCGTGAACTGCAAGATCATGACCTGAGCCGAAGTCTGATGCTTAAATGACTGAGCTACCCAGGCGCCCCTAGTCGTATTTTTTAATTTCCTCTTATTTCTTGGTGACCATTGGCTGTTTCTTGCCATGTTGTATAGCCTCCATGTGTTTGCATTTTCTCTCTTTTTTTTCTTGTGATTAATTTCTATTTTAATACTGTTGTGGTTGGAAAAGATGCATGTTATTCCACTTTTCTTAAATTTATTGAGACTTGTGGCCTTAATGTGATCTATCTTGGAAAATGTTCCATGTGCATCTAAAAAGAATATGTATTCTGTTTTTGGATTAAATATTCTGTATATACCTGTTAGGTCCATCTGGTCTAATGTCTTGTTCAAAGACTTTGTTCATTTTTCTTATTGATTTTCTGCTTGGATGATGTATTCATGGATATAAGGGGTGTTAAAGTCCCTTACTGTTACTGTGTTACTCTCAATTTCTCCCTTTATGTTTGTTAATGTTTGTTTTATGCATTTAGGTGCTCCAGTGTTGGGTTTGTGGATATTTACAACAATTGTTATACCTTCTTGTTGAATTGCCCCTTTATCATTATGTAAATACTTTGTCTCTTATTACAGTCTTTGTTTCAAAGTCTGTTTTAGCTGATTTGAGTTTTTACTCAGATCAGATACCAGCCTTTTTTTTTCTGCTTCTGTTCGTATGGTGTCTTTTTCCATCCTTCCACTTTCATTCTTTATGTGTCTTTAGGTCTGAAATATAGTCTGCATATAGATGAGTCTTGTTTTTTGTTTTTTTTTTTTCAACGTTTATTTATTTTTGGGACAGAGAGAGACAGAGCATGAACGGGGGAGGGGCAGAGAGAGAGGGAGACACAGAATCGGAAACAGGCTCCAGGCTCTGAGCCATCAGCCCAGAGCCCGACGCGGGGCTCGAACTCACGGACGGCGAGATTGTGACCTGGCTGAAGTCCGGACGCTTAACCGACTGCGCCACCCAGGCGCCCTGAGTCTTGGTTTTTTATCCATTCCGCCATCCTATGTCTTTTGATTTGAGCGTTTAGACCATTTACATTTGAAGTAATTTATTGATAGGTGTGTACTTACTGCCATCTGTTAATTGTTTTCTGGTTATTTTTGTAATTCTCTGTTATTTTTTTTTCCCTCTTGCTGTCTTTCTGTGTGATGACTCAGTAGTGTTTTGATTGACTTTCTCTTTATTTTTATTTTTTATTTTTTTGGAAAGAGAGAGGAAAAGAAAAAAAGCATGAGCCAGGGAAGGGGCAGAGGGAGAGGAAGAGAGAGAATCTTAAGCAGGCTCCACACTGAGTGGAGGGGCTTGATCTCACAACTGTGAGATCATGACCTGAGCCAAAACCAAGAGTCAGACACTTAACTGACTGAGCCACTCAGGAGCCCTGTGGATGATTTTTAAATTTACATGAGAGACCACAGGGCCAAGAACAGCCATGGTATTTCTGAAGAACAGGTAGGGTGGATTTACCCTACCACATATATAAGCGCCTATTACAACTACATAATAATGCAGTGTGGTAAGGTTTAAGTATGGATAAGTTTAACAGAATAGAATAGAGAGCCTAGAAAAAGTTCCACAAAGCACCTGTTTAGAGGAGAAAAGAGGGATTATTTAGATTATTGGACCTGGAGAAAATACTTACCTGTTTTCACCTGGAAAATGATGCAGTTGGCTCACTATTTCACATGCTATTTAAAAAATTCTGCTTAAAGGTGCCTAGGTGGCTCAGTCATTTAAGTGACTGACTTCGGCCCAGGTCGTGATCTCACAGTTCATGAGTTCAAGCCCCATGTGGGGCTCTCTGCTGACAGCTCAGAGCCTGGAGCCTGCTTCAGATCCTGTGTCTCCCTGTCTCTCTGCCCCTCCCCGACTTGTGCTCTGTTTCTAAAAAAAAATGAATAAACATTAAAAACATTTAAAAAAAAATTTTTTTTTTAACGTTTATTTATTTTTGAGACAGAGAGAGATAGAGCATGAACGGGGGAGGGTCAGAGAGAGAGGGAGACACAGAATCTGAAACAGGCTCCAGGCTCTGAGCAGTCAGCACAGAGCCTGACGTGGGGCTCGTACCCACGGACCGCGAGATCATGACCTGAGCCGAAGTCGGATGCTCAACCAACTGAGCCACCCAGGCGCCCCAAAAACATTTTTTTAAATAAAAAATTACACTTAGATTAAAGAATTAATATCTGTTCAATAGCACAACTTCAACACACCTAGGGAGGCATATGTTTTTTGGACTTTTAAGTAAGGAAAGATTGCTTAAAGAGGAAACAAAAAGGTATTGTCTATAAAGGGAAAGATGATAAACTTCACCACAATTAACAATTGTAATTAACAATTACAATATTAACAATTAACAAGATTAACAATATAAGAATTTTGACCCTGGGGGCACTTGGGTGGTTCATTTGGTTAAGTGTCCAACTTCGGCTCAGGTCACGATCTCTCTATTCACGAGTTTGAGCAGTGCATCAGGCTTTGTGCTGACAGTTCAGAACCTGGAGCCTGCTTTGGATTATGTGTCTCCCTCTCTTTCTGCTCATCTCCCACTCACACTCTGTTTCTCTCTTTCTCTCTTTCTCTCAAGAATAAATAAATATTAAGGAAAAAAAAAGAACTTTGACCCTTCTCTTATACCATACACAAAAATCAACTCCCAAGTGGGTTAAGATTTGAATATAAGATCTAAAATTGTAAAACTGGGGCGCCTGGGTAGCTCAGTCGGTTGAGGTCATGATCTCACAATTCGGGATTTCGAGCCCCGCATCAGGCTCTGTGCTGACAGCTCTGAGCCTGGAGCCTGCTTTGGATTCTGTGTCTCCCCTCTCTCTGCCCCTCCCCTGCTCACACACACACACACACACACTCTCTCTCTCTCTCTCTCTCTCTCTTTCTCAGAAATAAAATAAAAACATAAATTAAAAAAAAAGATAGCAGTTAACATATTTGACTGAAAAAAATTAAAAATTCTGATGATACGAAGTATGTGTTGATTTACTGTCCTCCAACTTGGGTATTGCCCTAATCCTTTTAACTAAAGCCTCTCCATCCATTGTTTGGTTGAGTATTATTTTGTCACTAATTAAATTTATTTCTTGCCCCAAGAAGGGCTCGTTCATTATTCATGCTTGAGAATGTTTGCCTTTTATACTTGAAAATCACCTTGGCGGTGTATACCAAACTATTAATACCAACTTAAGTACTGTGTAGAATGCAGAAAAGGTGTAAAAAATAGGAGCTGGGGGACTTGGGGAAAAAGCTTTTCTTGCAGAATATTTCTTTACGAAATATACTGAGTTTACAGAATATATTAATGTTAAAATCATTTCCCCCAATAGAAGAGTAGAAGGATGCAAAGAAAAAAGATAAGTAGGATGATAGGACTGTAAGGAATTTAAAACATTGGAGAATATGTTATAAGTTCTAGACAGTCCTCAATGATTATTACTTCCCACTTTTTCTCCATCTGCCTCCAAATCTGTGGTTATGTTGTTCATTTTTTCTCATATTATTTTTCAGATAAATTGAAAAAGAGACTAATTTTTCAGATCTCATTGTTAAGTAGATTATGATCTTATAAAAATTGCTGCTATAATTTTTTTAAAATACTTTTCTATTAAGAAGAAATAAAAAGTCCAATAACCTTAATTCTGAGTTCTCAAATGTTACAACTGAATTTCTGACTTACATTCTATATAATTCTATATAATTGTTAGAAATATATCAGTTTTTTTGACTCTTTTTTCTGGTTTGAGCATATTCAGGTTAACAACTTTGCTGGAAAGGATGTCAAAATAAAGCATTGTAGGCCTTTTTAGTTTTCTGGAGGAGGAGTACACCTATATTCTAGCATATGTTTATTATTTTTCCACTTAACTATGTTCAAATAAACAAATGTTAAAAGTATTTTCTTGGACTTGACTTGAAGTTTCTACATAAATTTCAGGAACTAAAAAAATTTCATTGTTCAAATTTTCCCATATACAGAAAAATACAGAACAGTGAAAAACTTATGGTATATTTACCACCTAGATTTAGGAGTTTGTTTGTTTGTTTGTTTGTTTTGAGAGTGTGTACACAGCAGGGGAAGGGTAGAGGGAGAGAGAGAATCCTAAGCAGGCTTCATGCCCAGCGTGAAGCTCAATCCAAGAGTCAAACTCTTAACTGACTGAGCCACCCAGGCACCCCAGCAGATTATTAACATTAGTATATTTATTTGTTCTGAAGTATTGTAAACTGCAACTGTCATAACACTTTAGCTTTATAATACTTACACTGTGGCTCTCTTAAAAAAAAAAAAAAAAAAAGACACTTCTGGGAGTGCCTGGGTGGCTCAGTCCGTTAAGTGTCTATTGATTTCAGCTCAGGTCATGATCTCATGGTTGTGAAAGTAATCCACATTTGGGATGCGCTCTCTCTGCGCTTCCCCCTTCATGGCACACACTTACTCTCTTACTTTCTCTTTCTCATTCTCTCTCTTTCTCTAAAAATAAATAAATAAAAATTCTAATTGAAAAAAAGACACTTCCAGTATAACCATAGTACTATTATCTCATCAAACAAAATCAATAATAATTGTTTAATATCTGATATGTAGACGATGTTTAGATTTCCTTATTTACCCTCAAACTGACTTTTAAAATTTAATTTATTTGAATCAAGATGTATTTGGTTGGTAACTCTCACAAGATTCCCTTATACTAGAACAGTTCTCCCTCCCCTGCTTTTTTCCCACCTTAATTTCATTTGTTGAAACCAAGACAATAGTCCTATAGAGTGTTACAATTTCTCCTATTTTGTGGTATTCTTAACCATGTTACTTGAGTCTCTGAATTTCCTATAAATTGGAACTTAGATCCAGTGGATTGTTTAGATTTAGATTAAACTTTTTTCCTAAAAAATACTTCATAGATAGATAATGCTGAATACTTAATTTTGCAGCACAAAATCTTACTGACTCAGTGATGCTAAGGTTAATCAGAGTGTGCAGGTTCTAGAATTGTTTTTGGGTTTTTTTAGCAGAATAAATTTACTGTGGCAATATTCCTCAAAGTGTGTAAAAGAGGATACTCAGTAAATATTTGTTGATTTGTCTTTTGTTTTTTTTTTTACATACTCCTTTCCTTAGGTTCTCCTTTTCTTGTGTGAAAAAATAAGACAATTACTTTCATTTTTCACTACAGATTTTCAGCTACTGATGTTACAAACAAAATATTGCAGCATAGAGTTGAGGAAAAGACTTAAACCAGGTGAGTAGTAAGAAAATTCCGAAGAAATGATAAGACTACCATTTTTATGAAGTTCATTATTGGGATGATTGATAAAATTGGAATATGAACCATAGGATACTCTCTAAATTAAGTTTCCTCAATTTGATAATGTTACTGTGAAATGTAAGAATATTCTGAGGTAAGGCACCTGGATGACTCAGTTGGTGAAGCATCTGACTTCGCCTCAGGTCACGATCTCACAGTTTGTGCTTTTGAGCCCCAGGTCAGGCTCTGTGATGACAGCTCAGAGCCTGGAGCCTGCTTCAGATTCTGTGGTCTCCCTCTCTCTCTACCCCTCTCCCATCATTTTACAGATGATTTAATGCTCTGTCTCTCTTTTTCTCTCTCTCAAAAACATAAACATTAAAAAAATTTTTAAGAATATTCTGAGGTTTTTAGGATGAAGAGGTGTGATGTATTCAACCTACTTTCAAATTGTTCACAAAAAAAAAAGTGATACCAAAGTGTGTTTGTGAGAGAGAGAGAGAGAGAGAGAGTTTGGTGAAATTCTGAGTTAATAGGAACTCATTTATTTCCAGTGGAAGTATAAATTGGTCCAGTCTTTCTGGAAAGCATTTTGGCAATTTATCTCAAGTTTTTAGTTAAGCCTAGTAAGCTTACTTTTTCTTATATAGTAATTCTAGGAAGACTACAAAAAACTATGTATATGAGGATATTTATACAAGAGCGTATGAGTGAATGAATAATGAAAATTTGACAGTGACCTAAATATCCAACAATGTGAGACTGATTAAATACAATCAAAAACTCAAAGTATTAGAAATGATAGTATAAGTCTATATTTATTGATACAATGTCTGTAATGTATTTTTAAGGGTCCACACTGCTACTAAACATTATGAATAGTATTAACCTATTTGTTTTTTTAAAAAGATGCATGTACACAGGTATACAAATGTTTGTACGTGTTTGATTTATTATGTGTAATCTGCAGGTGCATGTGTGTATATGTTATATACATGTACATACTTATATATGCATTTGTGTGTACATGGACATTTGGAAAGGTGATACCCTTATATTGCTAGTGGTTATTTTTGAATAAAAGGTTTATAAGTGGTTTTTATACTTTTTTATATTAACTGACTTTTTAGAAAAGAGTATATATTGCTTTTCACATCAAATTTTTCTAAGATAATGCCTCTTTTGAAGATTATGTGTTTTTATTTTATACCTTTGGAGCAACTTTTGGCATGCATCAGAAATAATGATATATTTGCTAGCTCTATATTAGAGTATATACGTAGTTCTTATGAGGCTAAATACACAGATTCTGGGCCTTGTTGATCAGGTGCCTTCATTCTGTTACATGGCCAGAGTCTGTATTCTTACTGCTCTATGAACTGTCTTACAAATGTGATGCTGCTCACACAGCTTAAGTGCACTACCATTTTTGGAAAATCAGAGTTCATGTTCTATTAATGACAATTGTGTAGTTAGTGCCTTTGTGTAGAACTTATATATATTTATTTTTGATTGTGGTCAACAGCACGTGCTTTGATATTAATGCTGGCTACTGTTTTTATAGATGATTTAATTTTTAGCAGTCAGATCTGAGGGATTTTCATTAAACTCCTATTTTAAATTTTGATTTTCCTTAACATATTTTTCTTTAGTCAGTTAAAAATATGGATCCTGAGTCAGAGGGACCACAGATTATCAAAGTGACACCCCTTCAACAAATGTTTGCCTCTTGTACTGGAGCTATCCTGACATCACTAATGGGTAAAATAAGTTAATGTTATAGATTATGTAACTGTTATAGATTTCCATTTGAATTTACTGTCTGAAATAATGATAGTATTATCATTCATGCTTCATCATATCTCTCCATCAGTGTAACATAAAAATAACTCTGGAGAGAGAATCAAGAGCCTTGAATTTTATTACAGTCTTTGCCATTCTTAGGCTGAGTGCAGTTTGAGACAGTCCCTACTTCTCTCTGAACTTCATTTTTACCTATGAAATCAGGGGCTCAGACCAATATTGAAGTGCCTGTCAATATTGAACTTTTATGACTCTGTTAGCCTTTTTTAAAAGGAAACAAGAAAATAGGATAAAATATTAGCATAATGAATGATTTAGAACTTGGGCAACTTATGGTAGCAACAAATACAAGTTACGTTTTCTTTTGCTTGCATTAACAGTGAATTTCTTAAATTCCTTTGGCCACATTTTCTGTTTTTTACAGTCTATTTCTTCTAGAGAAAGACAAACAACATAGTTAGGTGATAGATGGCTAGTTTATTTAGATAAGATAGCAGATGATTAGAACACATATAAATGTATTACTGTTGGATGTGCTATCTTACTTCAGTTAGTGTTGTAAAGACCTTAAAGATAATCTAATGTGACTTCCTCATTCTCAGATAAGGAAAAGGTTTCTTCAACCACTATTCGGCATTTTTTCCTACTTGGATAAAATATCATGCAAATGAAAACAAATTCTCCTTTACTGTGCTATTCCCAAATGGAGTAACACAATGTGACAGTAAAGACGATTTATGGCTAGCTTACTCACTTTTTCATTATCTATAGTTTTTATTTGATATAGCTAAATTTAATGTGTTAGAAAAACTAATATTGTTGATTACTTGTAATAGAGTTATTCTCAAATTTTTATATAGACTTCTAAAACTTTTATTCTTTACCTTAGATGATGTAGTTTCTTAAAAATACTAGTATTTTAGGTTTGGAATGGAATTATTATAGAAATATTATAAATGATATTTTAGTGATGAGAGAAGTAATTGTCTTCTCATTGATCCTCTTTTAAACAGAATTCAAGGGCAAAAAATTAGAATGTTACATTTAAAACCACTTTGAGATAAATAATCTTACTCATATAGTCATGAAGAGGGGTATGATTTGCTACATTTTGTCATATTTGGACAAATATCTGTATAATTTACAGGTATTATTAATTAAAATTTATGTTTCTTCATAGTGACTCCTCTGGATGTCGTTAAAATTCGACTGCAAGCGCAAAGGAACCCATTCTCCAAAGGTATGTGTACTAGTTATCCTGAAAATCTTGTTAGGTTTTTAAATGTTATTCATTTTTGTTTGAAAAATATTTTTTGTTAATTTTTTAAAGTTCATGCCTCTTTATCCTCATGCAGAAATGCTTTTTGGCACGTACTTAGTTGTACTTGATGGAGTCTAGCCCTAAAACAAATATATATAAAACACTTATAACTCTTTTATATAGCTGATTAAAGTATCGGGTGATTTAATATTTGAGTATGTGTCTCACAAGAGCACAATTAAAAGTGTAAGGAATCTTAGACTCTAGCTTCCTCCTTAGTCTGAGAGTTCTGCCCATCCTAGAACATTCATCCAACAGTCATCCAATTGGTGCGTGAATATAGTGCTTAGAAATCATTATTTTATCAGGATAGTATGATTTATGTGAATTTGAAAAGAGTAGTCATGTATTTTTATTAGATGGGAAAAAAATAGCAATTCCTTTATCAATCTTCCACAATTTTATAAAGATGATATTTTAAACATGTTAAAAATTTTTTTAATGTTTATTTATTTTTGAGAGAGAGAGAGAAAGTACAAGGTGGGGAGGGACAGAAAAAGAGAGGAACACGCAAAATCCAAAGGAGGCTCCAAGCTCTGAGCTATTAGCACAGAGCCCGACGCAAGGCTAAACCCATGAACCACAAGATCATGACTCACGCTGAAGTCGGATGCTTAACCAACTGAGCTATTCAGGTGCCCCTCAAACATGTTTAAGTAGCAGAAAACAGATTGCTTGGACTATGAGAATGTTGGCTTGGACATAGATGCCCCTCTGATGAACACAGTACTGAGATGGAATGAACAATAGGCATATTTCAGATGGAGGAAAGTATACATGGATTATAGGAGAGTAAAAGGGAAGGTAGTTTCCTACACATTTAAGAAATCCTTAAAAGCAGAAGGAGACACTTAGACTTACATATTATGAAACTCAGAATTATACATGGTTGAACAGAAAAGGTAATTTTGGCAGCTAGAGTGAGTCCAATAATTGGAAGGAGTTGCTATTAGGGAAAGTTGTAGTAAATTAGGTGGGAGCTGATGAATGTCTAGATTGAGCAGTATAAATAGAGAGCAAGGGACAAAGCATGGCACAATTTACATTGGTGAGAAGAACCTTTTTAAATAGTGTATTTTTCTAATTGGGATATAATTGACATATAACATTGTATTAGTTTTAGGTGTGCCACATAATGAATTAATGTATGTGTGTATTGCAAAATGATCAGCCCAGTAAGTTTAATCAGTGTTCCATCACCTCACACAATTAACATTTTCTTGTGATGACAACTTTTAAAATCTACTCTCTAAGCAACTTTCAAGTGTACATTAGATTTATGTGTATGTTTTTATTTATTTATATGTCTGTTTCACTTATGTATAGTCCAAAAAAATTTTTATTGCCTGAATTTCCCTTGTATACCACAGTTTTCTTCTTGTCAAATAGGATGTACACCCATGTTCTCTTTTCAAAACAGGTTTTCCTCCTTTATTTCCCCCCTGTATTCCCTCATATACCCTAAAAGAATTTATTTCTGTGTGCATTCGCTTTCTACATTCTGAAAATGTAAAATTTACTCTATTACTTTTCACTACTTTGAGTTTAGAGACTAGTGGTATGTCATAAGCAAATCAGTGTATGTATTTTTCATCCTAAAAGGTGAAAACAAAGGTATATCTCTTTTCATAATTTTCTAGTCAACTCCTTGTACTTTGAATTTGTTCATCTGTAAAAATAGCATAGTTGTGCGAAGTAGGTTTTGACTGTTGGGATCTTCTTTGTTAGGAAAATGTTTTGTATATAGTAATGGACTTATGGATCATCTATGTGTTTGTGAAGAGGAAGGCAACAGAGCATGGTATAAGAAGCCAGGACGATTCCAGGGTACATTGGTAAGGAGATTATGTTATTTATAATCACAATATGTTTTCTATTTTTACGATTTATGTATGAAAGATTTTTCTAATTGTAAGAGAGTAAAAAGTCCATGACACAGCACAGTTATCCAGAGTTAAAAGGTAGATGTAAGGCAGGAAAAGGCAAGTACTGCTTTGCTTTTAATTAATTTATTAACTTTCTTTTCATCTGTTTGTACTTTTTTGTGTGAAAAGAAAAAATGAACTTTTTAATTTTGACATAATTATAGATAATAACAATTTTAAGAAAAATATACAGACAGATCACATATACCTTTTTCCTACTTCCCCCCAAGTGGTAACATCATACAAAAGTGGTACCATATCACATCCAGGATATTGGCATTGATACATTTAAGGTGTAGAACAATTCCATCACCACAAGGATCCTTCTTGTTTCCCTTTTATAGCCACACCCATTTCCTTTGTGTTCTCAACTGCTCCTTACTTAACACCTGGCAGCCGCTAATGTGTTCTTCATTTTTTTTAAAAAAATTTGTTAATGTTTATTTATTTTTGAGAGAGAGAGAGAGAGAGCACGTGAGCAGAGGAAGGGCAGAGAGAGAGGAAAACAAAGAATCCGAAGCAGGCTCCAGGCTCTGAGCTGTCAGCACAGAGCCTGACATGGGGCTTGAACCCACAAACCGTGAGATCATGAACTGAGCCAAAGTCGGATGCTCAACTGACTGAGCCACCCAGGTGCCCCATGTGTTCTTCATTTATATCATTTTCTCATTTCAAGAATGTTCTGTGGATAGAATAATAACATATATAACATTTTTGGATTAGCACTTTTCATTTATCATTATTATCTGGAGATTCATTCAGGTTGTTGCATTTATCAATAGTTTGTTCTTTTTCATTGCTCAGTAGTTCCATGGTATTGATGTACCACAGTTTGCTTTTTGGGTTGTTTCTAATTTGGGGCTGTTTCAAATAAATCTGTTACATAGATTCATTTCCGGGTTTTTTGTGAAAGTATTAAAAAACAAAACAAACTACTCACTGTTTTTTTTCTGCGAACACTCTATTTACAACATTTCTCAACCAGATATGTGGGTTTTTTCCCTTATTCCAAACAATTCTTCAAGTATTAATGAACACCAGCTAGGTATCCTAGAGTTTAACTCCATTCTGACACCATAGGACTATTCCCACTTCAGATGCCAATCATAGATCAGGTTGTCACCTGTGTTTCTGAGTAACTGGCTGTAAACAAAGGTTCCTGCAACCCCCTTTTCAGATTCAGTGAATTGCTAAATAGCTCACAGAACTCAAGAAAATAGTTTACTAACTAGATGACCAGCTTTTTATGAAAGGGTACACCTCAGGAATAGCCTGGTAGAAGAGACACATTAGTGCAGACTCGGGGGGTAGGTATGGAGCTTCATTCTCTAGGTATGTCACCCTCCTTGAATTTCCATGTGCTGTGCTCACCAAGTTGGAAGTTTTTAAACCCCATACTTGAGGGATTTTTTAAGGAGGCTTTGTTATATAGGCATGATTGATCAAATTATTGGCCTTTGGTTATTAATGTAACCTCTTGTCCCTTTTTCCTCCCCAGAGCCCCTGAAGTTGGGGTGTGGGTTAGAGTAGTGGAGTGAGACTAGAAGTTTGAGCCCTTTAATCACATGGTTGGGTACCCCAGCAGCCAGCCCCCCATCCACTGCTTATCTAGGGACTTTTCATGTTTGTTTTTTATTTTTTTCTTTTTTCAGGGAGAGGGAGAGAGCATGTGTATACTAGCAGGGAGAGGGGCAGAGGGAGAGAGAGAATTTTAAGCAGGCTCCATTCTCGGTATGTAGTGGGACTTGATCCTTGACCCTGGAATCATGACCTGAGCTGAAATCAAGAGTCAGACAGGACTACTCACCTGACTTGAGCCACCCAGGTGCCCAGTCCTGAGGGACCTTTCATAAGTCACCTCCTTAGCATAAATTTGATGGGGTTTGAAAGAGATTTGTTACATGTCATAGACTCTAAGTCTAAAGCTCTCTTTTGGCCAGCAAAAGAGCGGGATGCACGATGAAAAGCAAGAGATGGCTAATGTCTGGGAAAAGACAAGAGCCCTGAATCAGGGTTTTTATTGGCCCCATTTTTATTAGGATCAGAAGGCTTGCAAACATGATGGGCATGTACAAAGAAGCAATGAATCTGTGAACATTAACTTGGGGACATGAGGAAAAGGGGGTCTTGAAGATATTCGGGGTTAGGGGTTTGGGTTAAAACAAAACAAAATCTGGGCGCCAGGCAGTTGGGCAGAAGGTTGTTTACAGTGGACGTGAAGTACCACCTCCGTTTATCTTAGCTAGACTAGGGAATGAGACAGATAGGACACTTGACCTCAGAGTTAATAAGGCACCTTTCTTTTGTTAATCATCTCAGCTCTGGGCAGCTTCACCTGCATCACAGCAGTCTATAGCTCAATTTACCTGTTTATGTAACTTGGTCCTTTCCTCCTGTGAAAGCAGCTTTTTGCTATAGTACTAAATTGGGGGGGCACTTCTGCCCTGAACACCTAATCTTGCTTACCTCATAAATCTTTGTATTGGGTGCCTTTGTGCCCTTCTGTATCCTGGGGTTCCTTTGCACCTCCCTATTGTTGGGGTGCCAATCTTTTTTTTAAAAAAAATTTTTTTTTTCAACGTTTATTTATTTTTGGGACAGAGAGAGACAGAGCATGAACGGGCGAGGGGCAGAGAGAGAGGGAGACACAGAATCGGAAACAGGCTCCAGGCTCTGAGCCATCAGCCCAGAGCCCGACGCGGGGCTCGAACTCACGGACCGCGAGATCGTGACCTGGCTGAAGTCGGACGCTTAACCGACTGCGCCACCCAGGCGTTGGGGTGCCAATCTTGTTTACCCAAGCTCGGGTGTGAGCATCCTATGGCCTTGTATTTCTTTATGCCTTGTTAACCCATTGGTGTAAGCCCGGGGGGGTTCCTAAGTTTATCCCTCACAGTTATGAGTAACAAAAGATACCCTTGTCACCTTTATTCTTTGGAGCTTTTTAGGACTAAGAAAAAAGGCCAAATATTAGAACAAAAGATGCTCCACTGCTCTTTATCAATTAGGAAATTATATTGATTTTAGGAACTATGTGCCAGGAACCATGGACAAAGACCAAAATGTATATTTCTAATTTTAGAAGTCCTAATATCATCATAAGTCTTCATTTTTCTGGGATAATTGCCTAGGAGTACAGTTGTTAGGTCACATGGTAGTTGTATGTTTAGAGTTTAAGAAACTGCCAATCTGTTTTCTAGACTAGTGGTACCATTTTACATTGCCAGTGGCAGTGTGTGACTGTTCTAATTTCTCCATATCCTCACTAGCCTTTGATGTTGTCACTTTTTAGCAGTTTTGATAGATGTCTAATGATATCTCATTGTGGTTTTAATTTGCATTTCCTTAGTGGCTAATGATGTTGAACATCTTTTCATATGCTTATTGTTTATTAGTATATCCTCTTCAGGGACATGGCTTCTCATGTCTTCTGCCCATTTTCCAATTGAACTCTTTGTATTTTTACTGTTAAGTTTTGAGAACTCTTTATAAAATCTAGATAATAATCCTCTCTCGAATGTGGATTTGCACATATTTTTTCCACTCTCAGACTTACCTTTTCATCCTCTTGAACAGTCTTTCATGGAGTTAAAGCTTAATTTTGATGAAGTTCAACTTATCATTTTTTTTCTTGCTTTAAGTGTCAAATCTAAGAATGCTTTATCTTTAATAAGTTTTATAGCTTTATGTTTTATGTGTAAGTCTTTGATCCATTTTGAATTATTCTTACATAAAGTATAAACCCAAGGTTGACTTTTTCATTGCTTTTGTTCATTTTGCCTATGGGTGTCTAGTTGGATTTGTTAAAAGGCTGTCTTTCCTCCATTAGGTGCTTTTGCACATTTATCAAGAATCATTTGGGCATACTCTGTGGCTCTAGTTTTGAATTCTTTACTCTCTCTCATTCATTTTTTTGTCTATTACCTATATCACTACCACACAGTCTTTTTTTTTTCTTTATTTAATATATTATTGTTTTTTAAATTTACGTTCAAGTTAGTTATCATATAGTGTAACAATGATTTTAGGAGTAGATTCTGTAATGCCCCTTATCCATTTAGCCTGTCCCCCCCCCCCCCCAACCCCTCTGGTAACCCTCTGTTTGTTCTCCATTATTTAAGAGTCTCTTATGTTTGGTCCCCCTCCCTGTTTTTATATTATTTTTGCTTACCTTCCCTTATGTTCATCTGTTCCGTGTCTTAAAGTCCTCATATGAGTTAAGTCATAGGATATTTGTCTTTTTCTGACTAATTTTGCTTAGCATAATACCCTCTGGTTCCACCCACGTAGTTGTAAATGGCAAGATTTCATTCTTTCTGATTGCCAAGTAATACTCCATATTTTATATATACCATATCTTCTTTATCCATTCATCCATCAATGGACATTTGGGCTCTTTCCATACTTTGGCTGTTGTTGATAGTGCTGCTATAAACATTGGGGTGCATGTGTCCCTTTGAAACAGCATACCTGTATCCCTTGGATAAATGCTTAGTAGTGCACTTGCTGGGTCGTAGGGTAGTTTTGTTTTTAATTTTTTGAGGAACCTCCACACTGTTTTCCAGAGTGGCTGCACCAGTTTGCATTCCCACCGGCAGTACAAAAGAGATCCTCTGTCCGCATCGTCCCCAACATCTGTAGTTGCCTGAGTTGTTAATGTTAGCTATTCTCACAGATGTGAGGTGGTATCTCCTTGTGGTTTTGATTTGTATTTCCCTGATGATGAGTGATGTTGAGCATTTTTGCATGTGTCTGTTGGCCATCTGGATGTCTTCTTTGGGGAAGTGTCTATTCATGTCTTTTACTCATTTCTTCACTGGATTATTTGTTTTTTGGGTATTGAGATCACACAGTCTTAATTACTATAACTATATAAGCCCTGAAATTGGGTAGACTGATTTCTCCCACTTTATTTTTATTTTTCTTGTTCAAAGTTGTTTTAGCTATTCCTGAAGTTCCTTGGTCTCTTCATATAAATTTTAGAAAAATATTTTTATATCTATAAAAAATGTCACTAAGATTTTTATAGAAATTGTGTTAAGGCTATATATCTCTTTGGGAAGAAATAACATGTTTACTGTGTTGACAATGAGACAGATTAACAGGAGAAAATCAAACTTAATTACATATGTACAGGTGCTCTGTAAGATAATACAGCCCCCAGGCAGGCATTTAAGGTTTATATGCCACCCACAGTTAAGAAGGGAGAGGGGTCTGGGACTTCAAAGGAATAAAGACAATTCACAGGAATATGAAAAAGTAAATGTTTGGTAAATAATGTGTGCTGAACCACATAGAAACATTGGGACACAGGAATTTTAACAGATTTTGCTAGATTTCTCTCTACCACACCTACTTTATATTATACTATAGTTATCTATGGTGAAAGCTCCCTTCCTAGAGCACTTCCTCTTTCTAAACTCTTTTAGACAGAAAGAAGGTCAAAGTTTCTTCCTGAACCTTATGTTTCTTGAAAATATTCAGCCTAAAATAATCTACATGTCAAAAAGTCACATTTTGTGGTGGCAAATTTTGCTCCCCATAATGGCATATAATTGAGTCATGTTTTTTGAACTACTGTCAGTTTTTATCTTTTACCAGATGTATTTAGACTACTGATATTTAATAGAGTTATAGATATATTAGAACTTAATCTTTGTTAAAAAGCAAAATTCACTGACTAAATTTGAAGATCTAATTGGCTTTATTTCAACAATTCATGATTTGGGCAGTGTTGCATCTAGCAAGTAGAAAGGAGCTCTGAGGAGCTACACCAAACAGAAGACTTTTATAGGCAGAAGAAGATGGGGCCAGGAAGTTCTACTAACCAGAAGTGGATTGTTACAGGCAAGGTCACCTTCCTCTGAGGGAAGGTGGGGGTCTGTCTGGCAGATTACCTCACTAGTGCTAACCTGGTAATTACACATTGACTGATTAAAGGTCATGTTCTTAGGAGAGGCTGAAACTGCAGTTAGGTTAGGTACTATGCTGGTTGTGCTGACATAGGGATGAGCATACGTGATTCCATTTTGGTTCTGTTGTCCCATTGTTAACAGCCTACCATTTCCTTTTTTGCTTTCTCTTTGTTTTCTGTTGCTGTTTTATTTTTCCTGCCTTCTAATGTGTTACTTGAACATTTTTTAGAATTCTGTCTTTATAGGGTTTTTGGGTGTATATTTATTTGCTGAGCCTTCCTAATTTTTTGGATGTGTTTGTAAATGATCATTCAATGATTTCTCTGTTGACTGCTTTAAAATCTATGTCAGATAATTTTAATATTCTTCTTTTCTCCGTGTTGGCGTCTGTTTATTGTCTCTTTTCATTCAGTTTGACATCTTCCTGTTTCTTAGAATGACAAGTGATTATTTTTTTTTTATTGAAACCAAGAAATTTTAAGTATTACATTATGAGACTCTGAATCTCACTGAAACATTCTATTGTGACTGGCTTTTTAGACAATGTTAGAGGAAGAGGGGTGTCACCTTGTTAGTACTGAGTGTAGCTGGAAGTTAAGGTTCCTCACTTAGCTTCCATGGGCACACCGTGTGGAGAGTTTCTTTACTCTTACACAGGTGATATGATCTGAATGTTTGTGTCTCCCCAAAATTCATATGTTGAAATCCTGATACCTGATGTGATGGTATTAGGAGGTGTAGCCTTTGAGAGGTGATTATGTCATGAGGACAGACACGTACGGAATTAATGTCCTTAGAAAAGAGACCCCAGAGTTCCCTTGTCCTTCCACTATGTGAGAATTCAATGAGAAATCAAAGACCTGGAAGAGGACCCTGTGACCTTGCTGGCACCCTGGTCTGGGACTTCCAGCCCCAGAAATGTGGGAAATAAATTTCTTTCGTTTATAAGGTACTTGGTTATAGCAGCTCAAACAGACTAAGACAGCAGAGAGGAAGTTCTGGCTTGCCTTACACTGGTGACAGGAAAACCCTAACCCCTCCTCATTTTCTTCCTCTGCTCCTCTGACACTACCATTAGAATGCTTGGCATATTCATCTTAGTTATTTTTAATTTTTTTTTAATGTTTTTAGATTCCCAGTCTGATAATTCTGAAATCTCTGCCATATATGAGTCTGGTTCTGATGCTTGCTTTGTCTCTTCAGACTGTGTTGTTTGCCGTTCAGCGTGCTTTGTAATTTTTTTGTTGAGAGCCAGGCATGTTGTATTGGGTTAAAAAAAAAAACAAACAGGTAAATACAGCTTTATTGTCAAGTGATATGTTTATCTGATTAGAAGCTAGTCTATGTTTACTGCCTGTTATATCTGTGTTCTCAGAGAATGAAGTTGCCTCTAGTGTCCTATTTTTTTGTCTTGTTCGCTATCATCTTTGAGTTTTCCTAGAGACTGCTCAAATAGGGTCTTAGGTTTGTGGTTCTTTGAGCTGTGATCCTCTGTTTCACAGGAGCCCTGTTGATGGGGTGGTAAGTATGTAGGAAGAGAAACATTCTATAGTCCTATGACTAGGTCTTACTCTTACGGAGCATGAATTGGGTATTTCCACTGTGCCAGATTGCAGATTTTGGCAAAACTGCAGTAAATGAGGGTCTGATAAAATAGTTTCCCTCGCTCAGCTTTGTTAAGGAGAATATAAGTTTGGGGTATATTTGAAAACTGGTTACGTTTCTAAATGTAAAACAAGTTGTTAATTTTTCAGTTCAGCTTTTTTCTTGTTGTGAGAACAGAAGTGGCAACTATATCCTTCAGAGCACTAAATTTGATGTATTCCACAATTTTGATGTTCTGTTTTTATTATCAGTTGGAATATTTTCTGATTTCCCTTGTAATTTTGTTTTTTGCCCTGGGTTTAGAAGTGTAGTATTTTAATTTCTTAATAATGGGGTACTTTCTAGATATCCTGTTATTCCTGATGTCTACTTTTAATTCCAGTGTGATTAGAGGAATATACTCTGTAAATTTTCACATTTTTGAAATTTATTGAGTCTTGCTTAATGGCCCTACATATGATCTGTCTTGTTGAATATTTTATATGCACTTTACCCATCTACTATCTATCTATCTCTATCTATTTATTTATTTTAGAAAGAGAGAGAGCATACAAGTGGGAAAGAAGGCCAGAGGGAGAGAGAGAGAGAAAGAATCTTAAGTGGGGCTCGATTCCACGACTGTAGGATCATGACTGAGCTGAAATCAAGATTTGAAACACTCAGTTGACTGAGCCACCTACGCACCCCTTTATGTACACTTTAAAATCTGTACTCTGCAATTGTTGGGCATAGTATCCTATAAACTATTAGGTCAGGATGGCTGATGTTTCATTTAGATCTTCTAGATTATTACTCAATTTTTTCTTTACTCTGTCAGTCACTGAAAGAGGATATAAAAATCTTCAATTATGATTGACAGTTTGTCTGTTTTCCCTTTTAGTTCTGTTAGGTTTGTTACATGGATTTTGATATGTTTTTCTGACATATTTTCATCATAATGAAGTGTCTTTATCACTACTGGTATTCATTATATTGAAATTTTTGTCTGATATAATATAGCCACTCCAGTTTTCTCATATTATTATTTATAAAGTATATCTTTTTCCATCCTTTTATTCCAAGACGACATAGCTGGGCCTTGTTCTTTTGTTACCCTCTCTTACAATCTCTGATTTTTAATTGGATAATTTAGTACTTTATTTATTTTTTAATTTATTTTTTTAATGTTTAATTTTGAGAGAAAGAGAGCATGAGCAGGGGAGGGGCAGAGAGATAGGGAGACACAGTATCCAAAGAAGGCTGCAGGCTCTGAGCTGTCAGCACAGAGCCCCACTTGGGGCTTGAACTCACAAACTGTGAGATCGTGACCTGAGCAACATTCAATGCTTAACCAACTGAGTCACCCAGGCGCCCCCAAAATTACTAACATGGTTGAGTTTCAGTCCAAAACTATATGCTCCCTCTGTTGCTTTTTGTTTTTTTTTCTCCTTGCTCTCTTTTGGATTAGTTCAATTATAATTAATATTACATTGACTTCTCTATTCCCATTTCTAGGGAGACCATTCTCCAAAAATCTTTAACATTTTTGCATAAGTTTTGAGCAAGGTACTGACTGTCCTTTGTCCTTACCATCTTTTCAAGGATGTTTACATAATGAATAAGCTTGGATGATACAGTGTTTCCCTCTAGGGCAAAGGAAAGGTATCCTCACTGCCTATTATAGAGGATTTGGGTTCCCTATGGTCAGATTTCCCCTCCTATAATGCAGGCCACCATATGTTCAGGTGTCTTCCAGCCTTCTTCATGTTGCCTTGTGGAAATTGGGGCTCAGGAAACTGGCACAGAAATGCTGATACTCTGGCTGCTGCTGGTCCTGTGAGTAATAAACTGTCCTTTACCTCTTATCCCAGAAATTCTTATCTTCTACCAGCTCTCATGATACTGTGGCTGGCTGATTTGTCAACTTGCAGGTGGAGTACAGTCCCAGCCCCTTCACAGTTCTTGACACCATTCACTCTCCTCTTTATTTGTGCTATAGCTTCGTGTACAGTTCATCTTTGCATGTTACAAATTCCACATTTCACTATTAGAATTTTTTATTTAGAGTCTTGTGTCTTTTAAAGTAGTTAAAAGGAGAAAGGGCATTGTGGCCCTCTTCCCTGAAGAACTTTTCTCAACATTTCTTTCGTGCAGGTATTTTGGCAGTTTTTCTCTCAGCTTTTGTTCTAGTGAAATGTCTTTATCGAGCATTTTTTTGAAGCCTGTTTTGGCAACATACAAAATTCTGGCATAATGTGTTTTTCAGTACGTTTAACGTGTCATTCATTATCTTGTGGCCTTCCATGTGTCCGATGAGAGGTTAGCCTTCATTTGTATCACCCCTTATCATTTTTCTTTTCTTTTTTTTGTTTTCACTGTGTTTATTTTGCTTGGAACCCTTGTGATTTTAGGCTCTGTAAATTGGTATCTTTCACTTATTTGGGGAAGTTTTTGGCCATCATTTGTTCAGGTTATTTCTAAGACTGTTTTCTCTCCTTTCCTGTCTGACTCCATATAAAACCATTCTACCACTTAATGTTTCCCCAGTGTCCCTGAGCCTCTGTTCATTTTTCTTCATTCTTTTTCTCCCCCTTCTTCAGATTGAAGATCTACCTTCAAGTTCACCAACTCTTTATTTGCTGCTTCCATTCTGCTATTAAGCCCACTTAGTGAATTTTTCATTTCAGGTTTAGAATTTTCATTTGGCTGTTTTTATGGTAACTGTTTCTTTGCTGAAATTCCAAATTTGTTCACTCATTATGTATGTATCCTCTTTTTAGTTTTTTAAATATATTTATAATAGCTGCTTTAGAATTCTT
Source organism: Herpailurus yagouaroundi (assembly GCF_014898765.1). NCBI lineage: Eukaryota > Metazoa > Chordata > Mammalia > Carnivora > Felidae > Herpailurus > Herpailurus yagouaroundi. Next base: position 69,315,461 of record NW_024412391.1, read on the forward strand.
GTCTGCTAACTATATTATTTGAAATTTCAGTATTGATTTCTATTGACTACTTTTTCTTTAAGTATGGGCATATTTTGTTCTATATCTAATCAATTTTTAAAAATTTTTTAATGTTTATTTTTGAGAGAGAGCGAGAGAGAGAGCAGGGGAAGGGCAGAGAGAGGGAGACACAGAATCCGGAGTAGGCTCCAGGCTCTGAGCTGTCAGCACAGAGCCCGAAGCGGGGCTCGAACTGACGAACCATGAGATCATGACGTGAGCTGAAAGTTGGACGCTTAACCAACTGAGCCACCCAGGCACCCCTAATCAATTATGATTGTATAGTGGAAGTTATGAATGATGCGTTGTAAGGACTCTGGATTTCTTTTATATTCTAAAGAGTCAGTTTTGTTCTAGAATTCTAGCACTGAACTTTGGCTCTATTCAGACTCCATATTTAGGTTCCCCTGTGGTGAGTTGCAGCTGAAACTTCCACTCAGCAGCTTTTAGCTGCTGCTTTTTTTGTTGTTGTTGCTGTTGCCAGCACTTTGTTATCTTCCTCTAGGCATTGCATAATTTATTAGCGAGCCAAGTTTTGTGGCTGATTTTGTATGCAAGCTTTGTGCACTCTTTATTTGCCACCCTGCACTCTGTATTTGCCACCTTAAGCAAGTACATGTGCTGTTCTCAGCTGACTTCCATGGGCAAAAAGCTACAAACTTGCAAATCTCTCATTGCTCTCTCTTAACAGTACTTTCCTCTGATCTTTACCTGCTTTTGATTCCTCTCCAGAGAATTCAAGTATTGGGTTTAAATAATATTTTCTCAGATTCTTTAGTAGGTCAAGAGAGTTAATCTGACCAATTCTCTGCCATTACTCCAATTCCTTTTTATAATAAACTTTATAAAACTTGGCATCTAAGCCCTAAGTAGAATAATCCAAAGCTTAGTGACATAGTTTTTATTCTGCTTAGCTGAAAGTATCATTCAGAAATGTTTTACTTATGTTTGAAAGTTTTAAAAGAATGGATGTAATATAAGTTTGAGAAACTCATATTTTGGACATAAATGCTTAAAAGAATCAGTGTGCCAATCATTTATCAAAAAGTTTGTAATGTTGGGTTCAGGGATATATTTTGACACTTTTTTCTATTATAATTTTAGGATGCCTTTTTGAAAATCATTCGAAATGAGGGCATTAAATCCCTGTGGAGTGGCCTTCCCCCTACTTTGTAAGTTATAATTTACTATTTTTTCTCACTAAATGGTGATTGCTGTTTTATTTTGCCTTATAGTAAACATGGTTGCATAAAATTGTGCATAAAATTTTTAATATTAGGATTTTTTCATTTTCTAAAACATTGTTTTGTGAGTCTCACAACCACCCACATATTTGATGATTTGTTAGAAGGACTCACAGGACCTAAGGTTATACTCATGTCTGTGATTTACTGCAGCAAAAGGAGACAAAGCAGAACCAGTAAGGGAAAGGCACAACGGTAGTTGACCAGACAGGCACAAGGCTTCCAGGGCCCTCCCTGGTGACATCCCACAGGACGTGCTTGTTTGTCCACCACTGAAGTGCAGCAGCATGTGCAAAGTGTTTCTACCTTAAAATCCATTTGAATGGCAGTCTGAAGCTTACATTGGGATTGATGACCTTGCTTTATGACCAGCTGTGATCACCAGAACTCCAGACCCCCCAGAAGAAAACAGATATTTACCAAAAACCACATAATTTGCACAAATCAGCCTAAACAAGTTGACTTTGTGCTACAAACATACCGAAGAAACCTTATTGCAGGGACTATTCCAAGGGCTAAATTCCTTAGAGTTGGCCAAAAGTCAGGCATGCAGAAAGGTCCTCCTGAAGATAAAGAAGATTTGAACAACCAGGCCTGCTGTGTTAGGTCTTTGGTGCATAATTTTGTTTGCATTTTCTGAAATGAAGAGTTTGGTGTTATTTGGTTTTTTATTTATTTTACTAACAAGAAATACCCTGATGTGTGTACTTTCCCTTTACTGGATAATTTTAATTCTCTACTAACTAGCTATTATATGAGTTAATATGATAAACTAGTAAGGCTAAATGGAAAAAGCCCAAGTAATACTTTGTTTCATTTCTTTTTCTTTTAAATTTTTTAAATGTTTTATTTTTGAGAGAGTGACAGAGCATGAGTCGGGGGAGGGAGCAGAGAGAGGGAGACAGCAGGTTCCAGGCTCTGAGCTGCACAGAGCCCAACATGGGGCTCAAATCCATGAACTGCTAGATCATGACCTGAGCTGAAGTTGGCCACTTCACAGACTGAGCCACCCAGGCACCCCTGTCTCATTTCTTTTTAATGTATCTTTTTATGGAGTGAATTAGTCAACTTTGAGGTGTATATTTTAATTTTTTTTAATGTTTATTTATTTTTGACAGAGAGAGACAGAGCATGAGCATGTGAGGGGCAGAGAGAGAGGGAGACATAGAATCTGAAGTAGGCTCCAGGCTCTGAGCTGTCAGCACAGAGCCCGACACAGGGCTCAAACTCACAAACCGTGTGATTATGACCTGAGCCGAAGTTGGATGCCCAACCGACTGAGCCACCCAGGCGCCCAGAGGCATATATTTTAAACAGTGCCTAAAATTCTAAAGTTAGTGGCTGATCCAGAACCAACAGTCAGTTCTTTTTCTAATTCTCATCATCAAATTTCACTATGGAACCTTAGACATTTCAAAGTATGGTCTGTGAATGTCCCTTAGTTAGACCATAAACATAAGTTGGTTTCTTGTTGTGTTAATATATATAACATGAGAGTGCCTGCAACTTTGTGTTTAATTTTTATGTATTTATTTATTTTGAGAGAGAGAAAGCATAAGTTGGGGAGGGGCAGAGAGAGATGGAGAGAGAGAATCCCAAGCAGGCTCCATGCTGTCTGTGCAGAATCCAACTCAGGGCTCAGTCTCACGAATTGTGAGATTATGACCTGAGCCGAAATCAAGACTTGGATGCTTAACCTACTGAGCCACCCAGTGCCCCACCTTTGTGTTTAATTTTATTTATAATAACCTTTTGATAATTTCATTTGAAAGGTATGTCATTGGAATTTCCTCAAAACATTAATTGTAATTTATTTCTAGTTATAAGCAGGTATGACATATGGCCCATAGTTTGAAAAATATTTTATAAATGCTCTTGTATTTTTTACTTCAGAGGTTTTCACATTATAGTAAATGTAATTGGGAGGAAGATTTTGGGAGACCAGAAAGAATAGAACAAGTCAAGGAGGTAGAGGAGTGTCCTCATTAGTCTTTTCCTGTTTATGACCTGACCAAGTGCTCTGTAACTTACCTTCACAACTAGAATCTAAACTTCCATAGGGCAGATACCTACTGTGTATCGTTTTGTTACATACTAAGTTAAACACAATAATTTTAAAGGAAAAGTTAATCATTTGTACTGATTCGTTGTGGTTTTCAGCTTATACACAATATAAGGATTTTTGCTTATATTTAATAATAATTTAAGAATACATTTAAGCCTTTTGTTAATTTTGTATAAATCTTTTTGTTTGTGTGTTTCTAACAGAGTGATGGCAGTTCCTGCCACAGTCATTTATTTTACCTGCTATGATCAATTAACTTATTTTCTGAAATCAAAATTAGGAGAAAATGAAAGTCATATACCAATTGTTGCTGGAATTGTTGCTAGATGTAAGTAATAAACTTATTGTTTAATAAACTTAAACATATTGTTATGTCATTTTGATTTCGGTTTAAAGCTTATTTTAAAATTTTGACAATCACAGATAATGTTCCATAAAATACAGAGTATTGGTAAGATGTATTTTGCATTGTAGTTTGTACTGATTTGTTAATATCTATACTCTTTGAGTCGTAGTATGGTGATTGCCATAGGATAGGAGGGGATCAACCCATCCCTTTTGAATCTTGGGCAGAGAGGTTAGACTTTATATTTTCTAGATTTTAGAGTTACATCAGATGTCAGATTAATGTCAGGTTGATATCAAATTGATGCCCAAATCCTGAATCATTTTCCTTGTAGACTCTGGGATTCAGAGTCTATTCAGAAGGGAGTTTGCCTCTGTGAAGAAGGATATTTCTCTCCATGAGAAATGTAAAAGTGAGGTTTTATAGTATTTTAGTTGATGTGTAATATTTCTGGAACTGCTCTTGAAAGACTTGAAACTAGGCGCACCTGGCTTTGCTCAGTGGGTGGAGCACATGACTCGTGAGCTCAGGGTTGAGAGTTTGAGCCCTACATTGAATATAGATATTAGACATTACACGTTACTTTAAAAAATAAAATAAAATCTTAAAAAAAAAGAAAAAGAATTGAAACCAGAAAGAGGAAGTTAAATGAAAACAGACTTTTAAGAAATACCCTTATCAAGGAAAAATAAGGTGCTCCAATATATTGGCATCCTTACCTATTTGATTTTAAGGTTTGCAGACATTTCAGAATAAAATTTTTTTATATATAATGATGAAATATTTTTGTATATATGTTTGCATCGTACATGGTTTTGTTTTTATTTTCTTATATTTACTTGTTTGTATTAGTTGGTGCAGTAACTGTGATAAGTCCATTAGAATTGATTAGAACCAAGATGCAATCTAAGAAGTTTTCTTATGAAGAATTACATCGATTTATCAGCAGGAAAGTGTCTGAAGATGGTTGGATTTCCCTTTGGAGGGGCTGGGCTCCTACTGTTCTTAGAGATGTACCATTCTCAGGTAGGATTTATTTTAGTATCTGCTCAATTTTAGGTAATGTTGTCTGATGTATATATCACTTTTAAATCAACTAAATTTAAACCCTTTAAGGCTAACAGTAAGTTATCTTCTTTAGTGACCATAAACTTCTAGTTTGTTGTTGGGCTCTCAGATCTTTATGAGTCTTTATTGAATGAATAGTATCTGTCTAATACAAGCTTTTCTTTTTTCTTTCTTTTTAACTTTTTAAAAGATATTAACTGGTATGTAGTCATATTTAGATAATACAAACTACCTTTGACATTATTCTAAATGCCATAATTAGTAAGGTAAATAAATTAATACAAATCAAAATATAAAATACATTAAATACCACCTGTGAATTATATTGATTCCTGCTTTTTCAATTATTACAGATCAAAATCTTCCCCTTTGAGTATCCTGTAAAACACTATTATTAATCAGAAGATTGTGCTAATTATTGAATTATGAAGAAACAGAAAATTATGAAAAAGAAGTATAAAACTAACAAATAACTTACAAAATGTACATACTTCAGTAATATTTCTCTTGTGAATCACAGAATTTTCTGTTTAAGACCTGAGATGAATAATTATTGAGAACCCTTGTATTAAAGTTCCTCTTTCTTCTTTCCTTTGAGTTAATCCTTTTCTTGGGCTCTCTTATTCACATGCATCTTGCCCTTTCCATTACTATTTTTCTTCAACCTTCTATATTCAGTTAATGCTATTTAGAAATATAGATTCATAGGCCAATTATTTTTTTACTATAATATTTGACAAGTAGAAAGTAACAGTATAAATTATGAAGTATATTAATAAAGTGAACACATGTGAAGTCACCAGTTCAATCTCTGAACTAGAACACTGCAGTTTTTCAAATCATGACATATATCCTCCTCGACTGCCACATCCAGTGGTCACTGCTATACTGAATTTTTTTTTACCATTCCTTTGATTTTTTTTTTAAATATAAAATTTATTATCAAATTGATTTCCATACAACATCCAGTGCTCATCCCAACAGTTGCCCTCCTCAGTGCCCATCACCCACTTTCCCCTCCGTCCCACCCCCCATCAACCCTCAATTTGTTCTCAGTTTTTAAGAGTCTCTTTTGCTTTGGCTCTCTCTATCTCTAACCTCTTTTTTTTTTTTTTCCTTCCCCTCTCCCACGGACTTCTGATAAGTTTCTCAGGATCCACATAAGAGTGAAACCATATGGTATCTGTCTTTCTCTGTATGGCTTATTTCACTTAGCATCACACTCTCCAGTTCCATCCACGTTGCTACAAAAGGCCATATTTCATTCTTTCTCATTGCCATGTAGTACTCCATTGTGTATATAAAGCACAATTTCTTTATCCATTTGTCATTTAATGGACATTTAGGCTCTTTCCATAATTTGGCTATTGTTGAAAGTGCTGCTATAAACATTGGGGTACAAGTGCCCCTATGCATCAGTACTCCTGTATCCCTTGGGTAAATTCCTAGCAGTGCTATTGCTGGGTCATAAGGTAGATCTAGTTTTAATTTTTTGAGGTACTTCCACACTGTTTTCCAGAGCAGCTGCACCTGTTTGCATTCCCACCAACAGTGCAAGAGGGTTCCCGTTTCTCCACATCCTCTCCAGCATCTATAGTCTCCTGATTTGTTAATTTTACCCACTCTGGCGTGAAGTGATACCTGAGTGTGGTTTTGATTTGTATTTCCCTGATGAGGAGTGACATTGAGCATCTTTTCATGTGCCTGTTGGCCATCTGGATGTCTTCTTTAGAGAAGTGTCTATTCGTGTTTTCTGCCCATTTCTTCACTGGATTATTTGCTTTTTGGGTGTGGAGTTTGGTGAGTTCTTTATAGATTTTGGATACTAGCCCTTTATCTGATATGTCATTTGCAAATATCTTCTCCCATTCTGTTGGTTGCCTTTTAGTTTTGTTGATTGTTTTCTTTGTAGTACAGAAGCTTTTTATCTTGATGAGGTCCCAGTAGTTCATTTTTGCTTTTAATTCCCTTGCTTTTGGAGATGTGTCAAGTAAGAAGTTGCTGCGGCTGAGGTCAGAGAGTTTTTTTTCCTGCTTTCCCTTCTAGGGTTTTGATGGGTTTCCTGTCTCACATTCAGGTCCTTTATCCATTTTGAGTTTATTTTTTGTGAATGGTGTAAGAAAGTGGTCTAGTTTCATTCTGCATGTTGCTGTCCAGTTCTCCCAGCACCATTTGCTAAAGAGACTTTTTTCCACTTGGTACTCTTTCCTGCTTTGTCAAACATTAATTGGCCATAGTTTGTGTGTCCAGTTTGTGGTTCTGTATTCTATTCCGTTGGTCTATGTGTCTGTTTTTGTGCCAATACCGTACTGTCTTGATGATTATAGCTTTGTAGTAGAGGCTAAAGTCCAGGATTGTGATGCCTCCCACTTTCGTTTTCTTTTTCAACATTACTTTGGCTATTCTGGATCTTTTGTGGTTCCATACAAAACTTGAGGATTGTTCTAGCTCTGAGAAGAATACCGGCACAATTTTGATTGGGATTGCACTGAATATGTAGATTGCTTTGGGTAGTATTGACATTTTAACAATATTCTTTCTTCCAGCCTATGAGCATGGAATGTTTTTCCTTTCTTTGTATCTTCTTCAGTTTCCTTCATAAGCTGTCTATAGTTTTCAGCATACAGAGCTTTTACATCTTTCGTTAGGTTTATTCCTAGGTATTTTATGCTTCTTGGTGCAATTGTGAATGGGATCAGTTTCTTTTTTGTCTTTCTGTTGCTTCATTATTAGTGTATAAGAATGCAATTGATTTCTGCACATTAATTTTGTATCCTGCGACTTTGCTGAATTTATGTATCAGTTCTAGCAGACTTTTGGTGGAGTCTACCGGGTTTTCCATGTATAATATGTCATGTGCAAAAAGTGAAAGCTTGTCTTCATCTTTGCCAATCTTGGTGCCTTTGATTTCCTTTTGTTGTCTGCTGATGCTAGAACTTCCAACATTATGTTAAGCAACAGCAGTGAGAGTGGACATCCCTGTCGTGTTCCTGATCTCAGGGGGAAAGCTCTCAGTTTTTCCCCATTGAGGATGATATTAGCTGTGAGCTTTTCATAAGTGGCTTTTATGATGTTTAAGTATGTTCCCTCTATCCCAACTTTCTCGAGGGTTTTTATTAAGAAAGGATGCTGAATTTTGTCAAAGGCTTTTTCTGCATCAATTGACAGGATAATATGGTTCTTATCTTTTCTTTTATTAATGTGATGTATCACATTGATTGATTTGTGAATGTTAAACCAGCCCTGCAGCCAAGGAATGAATCCCACTTGATCATGGTGAATAATTCTTTTTATATGCTGTTGAATTCGATTTGTTAGTATCTTCTTGAGAATTTTGGCATCCATATTCATCAGGGATATTGGCCTGTAGTTCTCTTTTTTTGCTGGGTCTCTGGTTTGGGAATTAAAGTAATGCTGGCTTCATAGAATGAGTCTGGAAGTTTTCCTTCCCTATTTTTTGGAACACCTTGAGAAGGATAGGTATTATCTCTACTTTAAAAGTCTGGTAGAATTCCCCTGGGAAGCCATCTGGTCCTGGACTCTTATGTGTTGGGAGATTTTTGATGACTGATTCAATTTCTTTGCTGGTTATGGGTCTGTTTCTTTTTCCTCCTGTTTGAGTTTTGGAAGTGTGTGGGTGTTTAGGAATTTGTCCATTTCTTCCAGGTTGTCCAGTTTGTTAGCATATAATTTTTCATAGTATTCCCTGATAATTGCTTGTATTTCTGAGGGATTGGTTGTAATAATTCCATTTTCATCCATGATTTTATCTATTTGAGTCATCTCCCTTTTCTTTTTGAGAAGCCTGGCTAGAGGTTTATCAATTTTGTTTATTTTTTTTCAAAAAAACGAACTCTTGGTTTCATTGATCTTTTCTATTATTTCTAAACAGTATGTTATTTAGTTTTGCCTATTTTTTTTGTTTTGTTTTTCTCTATTTATTTTATTTATTTATTTTTTTAATTTATATATGAAATTTATTGTCAAATTGGTTTCCATACAACACCCAGTGCTCATCCCAAAAGGTGCCCTCCTCAATACCCATCACCCACCCTCTCCTCCCTCCCACCCCCCATCAACCCTTAGTTTGTTCTCAGTTCTCAACAGTCTCTTATGCTTTGGCTCTCTCCCACTCTAACCCCCCCTTTTTTTTTTTT
>NW_024412391.1:69329379-69369035 GCF_014898765.1 Herpailurus yagouaroundi
TATTCATCAGGGATATTGGCCTGTAGTTCTCTTTTTTTACTGGGTCTCTGTCTGGTTTAGGAATCAAAGTAATACTGGCTTCATAGAATGAGTCTGGAAGTTTTCCTTCCCTTTCTATTTCTTGGAATAGCTTGAGAAGGATAGGTATTATCTCTGCTTTAAACGTCTGGTAGAACTCCCCTGGGAAGCCATCTGGTCCTGGACTCTTATGTGTTGGGAGATTTTTGATAACCGATTCAATTTCTTCGCTGGTGATGGGTCTGTTCAAGCTTTCTATTTCCTCCTGATTGAGTTTTGGAAGAGTGTGGGTGTTCAGGAATTTGTCCATTTCTTCCAGGTTGTCCAATTTGTTGGCATATAATTTTTCATAGTATTCTCTGATAATTGTTTGTATCTCTGAGGGATTGGTTGTAATCATTCCATTTTCATTCATGATTTTATCTATTTGGGTCATCTCCCGTTTCTTTTTGAGAAGCCTGGCTAGAGGTTTGTCAATTTTGTTTATTTTTTCAAAAAACCAACTCTTGGTTTTGTTGATCTGCTCTACAGTTTTTTTAGATTCTAGATTGTTTATTTCTGCTCTGATCTTTATGATTTCTCTTCTTCTGCTGGGTTTAGGCTGCCTTTGCTGTTCTGCTTCTATTTCCTTTAGGTGTGCTGTTAGATTTTGTATTTGGGATTTTTCTTGTTTCTTGAGATAGGCCTGGATTGCAATATATTTTCCTCTCAGGACTGCCTTCGCTGCGTCCCAAAGCGTTTGGATTGTTGTATTTTCATTTTCGTTTGTTTCCATATATTTTTTAATTTCTTCTCGAATTGCCTGGTTGACCCACTCATTCGTTAGTAGGGTGTTCTTTAACCTCCATGCTTTTGGAGGTTTTCCAGACTTTTTTCTGTGGTTGATTTCAAGCTTCATAGCATTGTGGTCTGAAAGTATGCATGGTATGATTTCAATTCTTGTCAACTTATGAAGGGCTGTTTTGTGACCCAGTATATGATCTATCTTGGAGAATGTTCCATGTGCGCTCGAGAAGAAAGTATATTCTGTTGCTTTGGGATGCAGAGTTCTAAATATATCTGTCAAGTCCATCTGATCCAATGTCTCATTCAGGGCCCTTGTTTCTTTATTGACCGTGTGTCTAGATGATCTATCCATTTCTGTAAGTGGGGTGTTAAAGTCCCCTGCAATTACCACATTCTTATCAATAAGGTTGCTTATGTTTATGAGTAACTGTTTTATATATTTGGGCGCTCCGGTATTCGGCGCATAGACATTTATAATTGTTAGTTCTTCCTGATGGATAGACCCTGTCACTATTATATAATGTCCTTCATGTCTTGTTACAGCCTTTAATTAAAGTCTAGTTTGTCTGATATAAGTATGGCTACTCCAGCTTTCTTTTGGCTTCCAGTAGCATGATAAATAGTTCTCCATCCCCTCACTCTCAATCTAAAGGTGTCCTCAGGTCTAAAATGAGTCTCTTGTAGACAGCAAATAGATGGGTCTTGTTTTTTTATCCATTCTGATACCCTATGTCTTTTGGTTGGCGCATTTAGTCCATTTACATTCAGTGTTATTATAGAAAGATACGGGTTTAGAGTCATTGTGATGTCTGTATGTTTTATGCTTGTAGTGATGTCTCTGGTACTTTGTCTCACAGGGTCCCCCTTAGGATCTCTTGTAGGGCTGGTTTAGTGGTGACAAATTCCTTCAGTTTTTGTTTGTTTGGGAAGACCTTTATCTCTCCTTCTATTCTAAATGACAGACTTGCTGGATAAAGGATTCTCGGCTGCATATTTTTTCTGTCTAGCAGACTGAAAATCTCGTGCCGATTCTTTCTGGCCTGCCAGGTTTCAAAAGAGAGATCAGTCACGAGTCTTATAGGTCTCCCTTTATATGTGAGGGCACGTTTACCCCTTGCTGCTTTCAGAATTTTCTCTTTATCCTTGTATTTTGCCAGTTTCACTATGATATGTTGTGCAGAAGATCGATTCAAGTTACGTCTGAAGGGAGTTCTCTGTGCCTCTTGGATTTCAATGCCTTTTTCCTTCCCCAGTTCAGGGAAGTTCTCAGCTATTTTTTCTTCAAGTACCCCTTCAGCACCTTTCCCTCTCTCTTCCTCCTCTGGGATACCAATTATGCGTATATTATTTCTTTTTAGTGTATCACTTAGTTCTCTAATTTTCCCCTCATATTCCTGGATTTTTTTATCTCTCTTTTTCTCAGCTTCCTCTTTTTCCATAACTTTATCTTCTAGTTCACCTATTCTCTCCTCTGCCTCTTCAATCCGAGCCGTGGTGGTTTCCATTTTGTTATGCATTTCGTTTAAAGCGTTTTTCAGCTCCTCGTGACTTCCTTAGTCCCTTGATCTCTGTAGCAAGAGATTCTCTGCTGTCCTGTATACTGTTTTCAAGCCCAGCGATTAATTTTATGACTATTATTCTAAATTCACTTTCTGTTATATTATTTAAATCCTTTTTGATCAGCTCATTAGCTGTTGTTATTTCCTGGAGATTCTTCTGAGGGGAATTCTTCCGCTTGGTCATTTTGGATAGTCCCTGGCGTGGTGAGGACCTGCAGGGCACTTCCCCTGTGCTGTGGTGTATAACTGGAGTTGGTGGGCGGAGCCGCAGTCAGACCTGATGTCTGCCCCCAGCCCACCGCTGTGTCCACAGTCAGACTGGTGCGTGCCTTCTCTTCCCCTCTCCTAGGGGCGGGATTCACTGTGGGGTGGGGTGGCCTGTCTGGGCTACTTGCACACTGCCAGGCTTGTGATGCTGGGGATCTGGCGTCTTAGCTGGGGTGGGTAGGCAAGGTGCACAGGGGCAGGAGGGGCAGGCTTAGCTTGCTTCTCCTTAGGTGATCCACTTCAGGAGGGGCCCTGTGGCAGCAGGAGGGAGTCAGATCCGCTGCTGGAGGTTTGGCTCCGCAGAAGCGCAGAGTTGGGTGTTTGCGCGGAGCGAGCAAGTTCCCTGGCAGGAACTGGTTCTCTTTGGGATTTTGGCTGGGGGATGGGCGGGGGAGATGCTGCTGGCGAGCGCCTTTGTTCCCCACCAAACTGAGCTCTGTCGTCCTGGGGCTCAGCAGCTCTCCTTCCCTTTGTCCTCCAGCCTTCCCGCTTTCTGAGCAGAGCTGTTAACTTATGACCTCCCAGAGGCTAAGTCGCGCTTGCTGTCGGAACACAGTCTGTCAGGCCCCTCCGCTTTTTGCAAGCCAGACTCGGGGGCTCTGCTTGGCCGGCGAGCCGCCCCTCCGCCCCGGCTCCCTCCCGCCAGTCCGTGGAGCGCGCACCGCCTCGCCGCCCAACCTACCCTCTTCCGTGGGCCTCTCGTCTGCGCTTGGCTCCGGCGACTCCGTTCTGCTAATCCTCTGGCGGTTTTCTGGGTTATTTAGGCAGGCGTAGGTGGAATCTAAGTGATCAGCAGGACGCGTGGTGAGCCCACCGTCCTCCTACGCCGCCATCTTATTGACCCCTCTAGTTTTGCCTATTTTTGAGCTTTTTTTTAATGTTTATTTTTGGGAGAGTGAGCACAAATTGGGGAGGGACAGAGAGAGGGAGACACAGAATCTGAAGCAGGCTCCAGGGTCCAAGCTATCAACACAGAGCCCAACTTGGGGCTCGAACCCACAAACCTCGAGAAGCATGACCTGAGCCAAAGTCAGATACCCAACTGAGCCTCCCAGGCGCCTCTTTTTTGAGCTTTAAAAGCTTATTTTACTTAAGAATCTTAAGATTTCCTTTTGTTTTTACATGTAAGTTTAAAAAATTTTTACTCTTCTTTATGAGTAAACAAGTGCGTGCTATTGTGAATGTTTTTAACAGACTCTTGGTATCAAGAATTTGTCCAGTATTAGATTTGTTAGTTCATATAAATATGTATTTTAATTATTAAGTAATATCAAATTCTTTTTTTTTTAATTAGGATTCATGCCCAGTGTGGGGCTTGAACTCATGACCCTGACATCATGAGTTGCATACTCTGCTGACAGCCAGTCAGGCACCTCTCAAATTCTTTTTTAAAGTGATTGTGTAGATCAGTACACCTACCAGTTTTCTGTTCCTTCATTTCATCCCTTCACCAGCACTTTTACTATCAAAGTTCACAATTTTTGTTCACCTAGTAAGTGAAAGTGTATCTTATTTTAACTTAATACTTGCCTGATTATTAATGAGATTGGGCACTGTTTCATTGGCCATTCACTTATCCATAATTGATTTGCGATTAAGAACTGAAGTAAGTATTCAACTGTCTTTCTCCCTCATATGGATGGTAGTTATCCCAGCATCATTTATTGAATAACCATACATGCTCCAGGAGTTTGTAGTATAACCTGTCACATTAAAGTTTCACACATGCCTGTGTCTATTCCACTGGACAATTTGTCTAACCCTTTGCTAATACTGCAGTGTTGTCTAAATTACTAGTGCATTATTAAGTGTTTTGATCTTACCTTATTTCCCCCCTCCAGTGTTGTCCTATATCTCTGTTATATAACTCTAAGTTTTTAAAGTGTTTTAGTAGAGTTTTAAAATTTTCTTAGTATTATGTACACCTTTTTTTTTAGATTCATTTATGGGTACACCTACCTCCAACTTTGGTAGCTATTTTATTTAAGTTTTTATTTATATTCGAGTTAGTTAACATACAGCATACTATTGCTTTCAGGAGTAGAATTTAGTGATTCATCACTTACATGTAAAACCCAGTGCTTATCCCAACAAGTGTCCTCTTTAATGCCTATCACCCACTTAGTCCATCTCCTAGTCACCTCCTCTCCAGTAATCCTATTTGTTCTCTATAGTTAAAGTCTCATGGTTCACCTCCCTCTTTTTTTCCCCTTCTGTGTTTGTTCTGTTTCTCAAATTCCACATAAGAGTGATATTTCTTGAGTATTTGTTCTTCTCTGACTGACTTCTGTCACTTTTAATAATACAATCTAGTTCTATCCACAGTGTTGAAAATGGCAAGATGTCATTCTATTTTATCACCGACTAATATTCCATTGGGTATATATACCACCTCTTAATCCATTCATCAGTCGATGGACATTTGGGTTCTTCATATAGTTTGGCTATTGTTGATAGTACTGCTATAAACATTGGAGTGCATATGCCCTCTTGAATCAGCATTTTTGTATCCTTTGGATAAATACGTAGTAGTGCAATTGCTGGGTTGTAGGGTAGTTTTATTTTTAACTTTTTGAGGAACCTCCACACTCTTTTCCAGAGTGGTTGCCTGAGTTTGTATCCGCACCAGCAGTGTAAGAGGTTTCCCCTTTACCCACATTCTCGCCAACATCTTCTGTTTCCTGTGTTGTCAATTCTAGCCATTCTGACAGGTGTGAAGTGGTATCTCATCATGGTTTTGATTTTCTTTTCCCTGATGATGAGTGATGTTGAGCATTTTTTCATATGCCTGTTAGCCACCTGGATGTCTTCTTTGGAAAAATATCTATTCAAGGCTTCAGCCCATTTCTTAACTGGATTGTTTTTTGGGTATTGAGTTTGATAAGTTCTTTATAGATTTTGGATGCTAACCCTTTATCTGATATGTCATTTGCAAATATCCCATTCCATAGGCTGTCTTTTAGTTTTGTTGACTGTTTCCTTCACTGTGCAGAAGCTTTTTATCTTGATGAAGTTCCAAGAGTTGATGATTGTTTTTTGTTTCCCTTGCCTCCAGAGATGTGTCTAGTGAGAAGTGCCATAGCCAAGATCAAAGAAGTTGCTACCTGTGTTCTCCTCTAGCATTTTGATGGTTTCAGGTCTCACATTTAAGTCTTTCATTCATTTTGAATTGATTTTTGTGTATGGTATAAGAAAGTTGTACAGTTTCATTCTTTTGCATGTCGCTGACCAGTTTTCCTAGCACCATTTGTAGAAGAGACTGTCTTTTTTCCACTGGATATTCTTTCCTGCTTAGTTGAAAATTAGTTGACCATGTAGTTGTGGATCCACTTCTAGACTTTCTAATCTGATCCACTGATCTTTGTGTCCGTTTTTATGCCAGTACCATACTGTCTTCATGATTACAGCTTTATAATATTTTATAAATTTATAATTTTTCATAATAATCTCTTATAATTAATTCTGTGGTATTGGTTGTGATCTCTGCTCTTTCATTCATGGTTTTATTTGTTTGGGTCCTTTTGCTCTCTTTTTTTTGATAAGTCTGCCTAGGGGATTATCAATTTTGTTAATTCTTTGAAAGAACAAGCTCCTGGTTTCATTAATTTGTTTTATTGTTTTGTTTTTGTTTGTTGGTTCATTTCTATATCATTTATTTCTGCTCTAATCTTTATTATTTCCCTACTTGTGCTTGCTTAAGCTTTATTTGCTGTTCCTTTTCTGGCTCCTTTAGGTATAAAGTTAGGTCATGTATTTGAGACTTTCCTTCCTTCTTTAGGAAGGCCTGGATTGCTATATATTTCCCTCTTAGGACCACCTTTGCTGCATCCCAAAGGTTTTGGACTGTTATGTTTCCATTTTCATTGGCTTCCATGTATTATTTTTTATTTCTTCTTTAATTTCCTGGTGAACTCATTCATTCTTTATTAGGATGTTCTTTAACCTACATGTATTTATAGTCTTTTCAAATTTTTTCTTGTGATTAACTTCAAGTTTCATAGCATTGCAGGTAGAAAAAATGTATAGTATGATATCAGTCTTCTTGTATTTGCTTAGGCCTGATTTGTGACCCAGTATGTGATCTGTTTTGGAGACTGTTCCATGTGTACTCAAAAAAGTGTGTATTCTGCTTTAGGATGAAATGTTCTGAAGATCTCTGTTAAATCCCTCTGGTCCAGTGTGTTATTCAAAGCCATTGTTTCCTTGTTGAGTTTCTGCTTAGATGATCTGTCCATTGTTGTAAGTGGGGTGTTAAAGTCCCACTTACATATTTAGGGGTTTCAAGTTGGGGGCATAAATATTTAAAATTGTTAGATCATCTCATTAGATAGACCCCTTTATTATGATTTAATTTCCTTATTCATCTCTTGTTACATTCTTTGGTTTAAAATCTAGTTTGTCAGATACAGGTTTGGCTATTCCAGCTTTCTTTTTATGTCCATTAGCCTGATAAATGGTTTCCACCCCTCACTTTCAATCTGCAGATTTCTTTAGGTCTAAGATAAATCTCTTGTAGCCAACATGTAGATGGGTCTTGTTTTGGTAATCCATTCTGACACCCTATGTCTTTTGGTTAGAGCATTTAGTTCATTTACATTCAGAGTAATTATTGATAGATATGAATTTAGTACTACCATTTTATTACTTGTTTTGTCATTGTTTGTGTCTTTGTGGCTTTTGGTCTTCTTTTCCCACTCAAAAAGTCCCCTTTAATTATTGCAGGGCTGTTTTAGGAGTGGTCATGAAGTTCTTTAGTTTCTTTGTCTTTCTGGGAAACTCTTTTTTTTTTAATGTTTTATTTATTTTTGAGAGGGAGTGTGAGCGGAGAGGAACAGCGAGAGAGGGAGACACAGAATCTGAAGCAGGCCCCAGTCTCCAAGCTGTCAGCACAGAGCCTGATGTGGGGCTTGAACTCACGAACCAAAAGATCATGACCTGAGCCAAAGTTGGGTAGCTTAACTGATTGAGCCACCCAGGCACCCCTCTGGGAAACTCTTTATCTCTCCTTCTGTTCTGAATGACAGCCTTGCTGGATAGGGTATTCTTGACTGCATATTTTTCCCATTCAGCACGTTGAATAAATATATTATGCCACCCCTTCAGGCTTGCCAAGTTTCTGTGAAGAGATTTGCTGTGAACCTTGTCTTTCCTTGTAAGTTACAGTTTTCATTTCCCTTATTGCTTTCAGGATTCTTACCATATCTCTGTATTTTGCAAATTTTACTACAGCATGTCTCAGTGTTGGTCTGCTTTTATTGATTTTGATGGGAGGTCTGTCTCTGTGCTTCCTGGATGTGGATGTCTGTCTTCTTCCCCAGATTAGGAAAGTTTTCATCTGTAATTTGCTCAAATAAACCTTCTGCCTCCTTTTCCCTCTCTTCTTCTGGGACTCCTATGAGATGAATGTTACTATGTTTTATGGTGTTACTGAGTTTCCTATGTCTACATTTGTAATCCAGTATTTTTCTTTCCCTCCTTCCCTCCTTCCCTCCTTCCCTATCTCTGTTCCCTCTCTCCCTGATCAGGGCCCCCACCCGTCCACAGAACCAGGTTCTTTCTCTCCCAAATCACATCTCTCCATCTCCTCCCCTCCATGATGTGGCCTCTTTTCTCCCTCTAGACGTGCAGTTTGTGTTCTCAGTCCTCAGGTCAATTTCCTGGCTGTTCAGATTGATTTAGTATTTATCTAGTTGAGTTTAAGGAATGAGGCAAGCATGGGGTCCTTCCTGTTCTACCATCTTAACTCCTCTTGGTAGCTATTTTAAATAAAAATAAAATAAAATAAAATAAAATAAAATAAAATAAAAATTCCAAATCTTAGGCTGGTGCAGTGTTATAATTAATTTTTGTCTGTTAGATTGTGTTTAATATTCAGCTACTTTTAAATTTCTATTAATAATTTTGTCTTTTGGATTTTCTATATAGACATTAATATATAAATTATAACTACTTTGTTCATTTTTAATCATTAGAGCTTTTATTTTTTTTCTATCTTACTATGCTCCGTAGAACAGTTTTGAATAATAAATAGCGATGATAATGTCACATCCCTATCATTTTTTCTCATTCTAAAGGAAATACTTCTGTTGTTTCACCATTAATTACTTTTGCTATTGTTTTTGATGCATATCCTTTTTCTATTTAAAGAAATTCTCTTTTATCCCAGGTTTTCAAGAAATTGCTTTGCTTTAAATGAAAATGTGTTGAATTTTATGAAATGCTTTTCCATCAATTTTAGATTATTGCATGGGCATTTTAATACAGTGTTTGGCATTTATTTGCTATATTTACTACCTTTGCATTCCTCTTATGAAAACCCACTTTAGTCATAGTGTATGATCTTTTATAAAATACTTCTGGCTTCAGTTGCTTTTTTTTTATTTTTTATTTTTTTAAGAATCTTTATACCTTTGTTAATGAATGAGATTGAACTGTAATTTTGTTTTCTCTTACTGACCTTGTCAGGCTTTGGAATTAAAGTCCTACTTTACTGTTGCATAGGGGTTCTTTTTGTTTATAAGACTGCTAGAACATTTCTGAGAATTTGGTTCTTCCCTTCCCCCCTGCCCCCTTCTTTTTCAATCTCATCTAGTATGTGTCCAAGCAGGAAGTAGGGTGTGTCAAGGTTAGAATTACTCTTTTCCTTTAATATATATATTTATAAATAAAGTTCACATTTTACTTCTAAATTCTATGTTCATTTCATTCTCTGTTTTTATAGCACTGTACTGGTATAACTATGAAGTTTTAAAGAAGTGGCTGTGTGAGAAATCTGGTTTATATAAACCAACATTTATGATCCACTTTACTTCAGGGGCATTGTCTGGTTCTGTAAGTTTATATTATTTTGTTGTTAATTTTCCAGAATAACGGTAGTTGTCTTATTATAACAAATTATATAGCATTTCCTATCTGTTGAGATACCACTTTTGGGCCACACGGCTGAAAGTATTGACTATCCCCTTTTGAGGAAATAAATTATTAGTCATTAAATGTCTTAAAATGTACTTTGTGTCCATGGTTTTATTATATTACAAATACATTTTTCTGAAAAAAATTTGGATTTCTTAGATCATTACAGTTATAATAGTGCTTTATTATTTACCAGATAATTTGCCCGTTTGTTCATTAAATTAAATGCCAGTAGATCTGGTTAGGTAATTTTTCATGGATTGTCATTTCATATGTATAATCAGATTGAATAGAAGTAATTTCATCCTCTGCGCTAATTCCTATTTCTTTGGGAACATTTTGGTAAGCATTCCTTAAAGGAATTTTAACAGAAATTACAATCAGAAGGAAAGAATCTCTGATGACCGTTTTTAGGTAGTAGAGAGTTCACTTTTTCTAACTCCTCCACATAAGGTAAAGTTGTGTAGTGGTCTTACACAAAAGGAATTTGTAATGACCTAGAATGAGATGCTGACCTATTGGAACCAAATGAAAATAAGATTGAAGGAGCATAGTGAAGGGATGGAGACCTGCAGAAAAATACTGGAATAATTGTACCAGAAAACTTGGAGCTAAGGAAGCCACTGTGATTGAGCTCAAAACTTAGATTTGAGCGTTTCCAGGTCTGGGCTCTGTCAGATTTAACTCTGTAAATTATACGCCCATTGACTTTTTGAGTAATTTAAGTAGTTAAAAACCAGCAAAGTATTTTCATTATTCTTCTTATTTGTGAGGTGATTAAATGTAACTTAATTGTATTTTCATTATATCTTAATCCAGCATGAAGAAAAACAAGTACTAGTATATATTGAAATTTATAACAGATGAATCACAAAATCAACTTTGTACATAAAAATAAATGCTTAATATCTTTTTTTTTAAAGTTGGATCATGGCTCCAGGATTTTATACCAGCTTTCCAAAAATATGAAGGAAAATTCCCTACTTTTAGATGCCCTATAATGCTGCCCTTTGACTGTTTTCAAATAAAAATTTGTTTCTGTAACAGAAAAAGTACATGAGTGTTATGTTCAGACTTTCTGTCAGAAAACAGAACAGCCTAAGCCACATCATTTTAGAAAATGTCAAAGGCTTATATAACATTGTTGCTACCTTTGGCTGCTACATGCTAGATTATAGAGAGGGAGAAATAATAATTGATTTTCACTTACCTGAGATCTTTGAAACTGATGTTAGTTCAGAAACTTAAAACAACATCGTTAGGGTGAAATACAATGTAATTGATTTTGGGGAACATTTTGGGAGCCTATTGTCAAATGTGAATTGGGAAGAAAAACATTTTTACTTTGCATGGCTATTATGTCAAATATTATGACACATTCTTAAGGGAATTTACTCTTAAAAAAAAAAAACCTTAATTAGGTCATTTTGAAAATAATCATTGATTCACTTTTAGATGTTTTTAAAAGTGTGATTTGTGAACTACTGTAGCTATATTTGATAAAGATGTTGAAACCCATAAAGTGTTGTTCATGTAAATTTTTTTTAATCAATTTAAAAATATTGGAATTTTAAAATGCTTACTAAATGAGAATTTCGGTTTTATTTTTTTATTTTTTTTTTATTTTTAACGTTTATTTATTTTTGAGACAGAGAGAGACAGAACATGAACGGGGGAGGGGTAGATTGAGAGGGAGACACAGAATCGGAAGCAGGCTCCAGGCTCTGAGCCATCAGCCCAGAGCCCGACGCCAGGCTCGAACTCACAGACCGCGAAATCGTGACCTGAGTCGAAGTGGGACGCTTAAACAACTGAGCCACCCAGGCGCCCCGAGAATTTGTTTTAAAATATTATATTGGGATTCTCTCTCCCTCTACACCTTCATGTGTAGTAAAGGAATAGTAGGACCTACAGGAGCATCGGAAATTTGTGAATACTGGTTTTGGAGTCAGTGGTCTGTCTGGTTCTAATTCTGACTCTATCACTAGTAGTTGTGTGACCTCAGGAAAGTAGCAGAGCTTTTTTGAGACTATTTACTTCTGAATTTGGGGAGAAATATATAGGACACGTTATTTTTTCTTTAATAACAACTTCTCTTTGAATAGATAATGTTTCATTTTAAGTTTCAGTTTAGTTATGATTTCCATTATTATCCTGAAGTAATTTCCTATTTAGAATAATGTAAAAACATTTAGAAAAAATTTAAAGGTAAATTTAATCAATTTTACTTTTTGACAGATTGCAGCTATTGCAACTTTGCCGTTTGATGTGGTAAAAACACAAAAGCAGACACAACTTTGGATAGATGAATGTCATAAAAGTAAGTTTTATTAATTTAAAACATTTTCAGGATGCCAGGATTGTTTTTGTTTTTGTTTTTCTTTCCAGGTAGAAGAAAAATAAGGAAACAAGATTTTTTTCCTTTGCTGCCTTAACTGAAACTATAATATACTGTTAGAATGAAATGCCCAGAAAAAATACTCTCAATCCCCTCCAAAATTTAAGAAATTTAAAAATCTCTTTTGCCTGCCATCAATTAAGTCTCATATCTGCTATATAGAACATTACATACTAGGCGCGCCTGGGTGGCTCAGTCGGTTGGGCGTCCGACTTCAGCTCAGGTCATGATCTCATGTCCGTGAGTTCAAGCCCCGCGTCGGGCTCTGGGCTGATGGCTCAGAGCCTGGAGCCTGTTTCCGATTCTGTGTCTCCCTCTCTCTCTGCCCCTCCCTGTTCATGCTCTGTCTCTCTCTGTCTCAAAAGTAAAAATAAACGTTAAAAAAAAAATTAAAAAAAAAAAAGATTGCATACTATATAACTTTTTTTTTTTTTTAAGAGTTTGAAAGAGAGAGGAAGAATGGGAGCAGGGAAGGGGCAGAGAGAGAGGGAGAGAGGATCCCAAGCAGGCTCCACACTAGCAGAGCCTGAGACAGGACTTGCTCTCACAGACTGTGTGGGGGCTCCATCTCATGAACCATAAGATCATGGCCAGAACTGAAATCAAGAGTCAGACTCTTAACCAGCTGAGCCACCCAGGCGCCCCTATAATTATCCTTTCAAATAAATCTAGACAAATTAGGGTGAAGGGTAGGAAATTACTAGGAACCCATCGTCTCTTGTTTGTTTCATTAGTATACACATTTCTTTTTTTTTTTTCTGTTTATTTTTTAGCTTCTTTGGATAGGTTTTTTCTTCATATTATCCAATTTTTCCTTCTTTATATAACCTGTAATTTCTTCTAGAACAAAAGTGTACTCTTAGTTGCTTCCACCAGATCTATCATTATTATTATCTATGGAAAATGTGGCAAACCCACTGGAAATTACCCATTACAAAATTATGTCATGTAAACCTTCTGACTGATAAGTCTCTTATAATAATGTAAATAGTTTTGACCCACCAGAAGATTTTGCATACAAAGTAAAATAGGTATTATAATATGTTGAAAAAAACATTGCTTACCGAACCCTGAAACTGAATCCGATGACAACTTTGTCCTTGACTTTCTATAGTCCTAGTTCCCACTAATAATAGGAGCTAACTAAAACCCGAGAAGTAATCAAAGTTGATTATCAGGGTTCTTCCAGTTCCCTGTTTTAGGTGGGAGCCTTTTAGCTGCCTATGCCCTATCTGTTCTCCCTTGGTAGTTTGAAATTAACTGTTTCATTCTTCTTTCCAACTAATCATAATTCCGGTTTCCTCTATTGCATTAAGTATTTACTATAGTGGGAATATTTCTTTATTGTGATTCATGACTATGGCCATGAGGGCACAGACATGGTGACAGGGAGAAGATGGGAATCTCTACAGGTAAATTCTGAGGCTAAGGTTTGAGAGTCACTTCTCTGGGTAAATACTCTTTGGAGTCAGCTGGGGTGCTCTTTTACTACATCTGAAGCTGGCCACCACCCCCAGTGGACTCTCATTTAATAGTTCTAATCTGGGGCCCTAGCTTGTGTATTTTGAAAATGTTCCCCCAGATGATAATGATTATACATCCTCGTTGAGACTGGCATCAGGGAGGCATCTTCTTTCACTAGATTCAGCTCTTACCGATGATAGCTGTTTTTTTCCTTATGTTTCTCCAGTAAACCCCAAAGGAGAAATCTAGAATAAGCCTTGGGTCTTAATTTTAGATGATTATTTTTGGTCACTTTTACCTGTTCCTCTGCTTCAGCTATGAACCAGTTATATTTACTTCTACTGAAAACTACACTTCTGATTTGAGTGATAAATAGCCCAAATTTTTTTCATTTTTATATATTATTTATCCCTACCAAATGCTCCAGTTGTAGTGGCTCCTCCACTCTGGTATATACAGACAAATGAGGCAGTGTCCAACAGCTCATAATCTAATGGAAAAGAAGCATTTTAGGATGTAGTCCTATCATTTATGTAGTCCTGAGTCCATCATTTATATTTAATTAAAAATTTTAATCTCAGGTTTCAGGCACCTGGGTGGGGTTAAGCACCTGACTCTTGATTTCAGCTCAGGTCATGATCTCAAGGTTCATGAGTTCAAGCCCCACATCAGGCTTTGTGCTGCAGTATGGAGCCTGCTTGGGATTCTCTCTCTCTCCTTCTCTGCCCCTCCTCCACGCTTGCTCACTCGTTCTCTCAATAAATAAATAAACTTAAAAAAATTTAATCTCAGGTTTCCACTTCATAAACCTGGCTCACATCCCCATTGGGTTGTTGGGGAGGATACGGAGCAATGGTAATGCGAATGCTGGGCAGGTGAGAGTATGAGTTTGGAAAATAATCTGGCAATGCCAAGAAGGCTCTCTGAACAAGAAGTTCCACCTAAGATATGTGCCCTAGAGAAATGTCTGCACATGTACAGGGATACTCACTGAAAGAATTATAATCCCCAAAAGTTAGAAAGCACTGAAATAGCCCCTAGCAAAGAAATGGGTAAATTGTGATCATTCATATAATGCAATACCATACAGCAATGAAAATGAATAAAATATAGCTATGCTTGTCAATATAGATAATCCTAAAAGCACATTACAAATGTACAATGTCATATAGCATTTATATAAAGTTTAAGAGCATAAAAAGCAAGAGTATGTATTATTTATGGATATGTTCACATGTAGTAAAGGTTTAAACACATGCATGAGAAAGATAAAGGAAAAAGGAGAGAGAGTGGTTACATCTAAGGAGAGCAATAGTATTGAGAAGGAATATATTGAGGACTTCAATTGTAGCTAAAAGATACAGGTGTTAGGATTTGAAAAATGTGGATGGTCAGTAAATGAGTATTTTATGGTTGTCTATGCTTGAAATACATAGTAACCAACGGTGTTTCCTTACAATATTCCTGTAGGAATAGCTCTTCAGTGTTGGAACTTAGGCAGGAGATATTGTGGAGATCGCTTTGGAGCTCTACTGAGACTTAATCTTCAGTTAATAACTCTTTCTGTCTGTTCTCTTCTGCATTTATTGCACCTTAGTCTTAAACAGGGACTGGTATGGGGCTTGAATTCTACAAGATCAGAAAATACCTGGCTATTCGGTTTCCTTTCTTACACCAGTTGTTTCCAAAATTTAAATGGAATAATTCAAATATGCAGAAGTTGCCGACTCATAGTATAAAGTTTTTGTCATTGGCTTTCTTTAGAAAGTTAAATTTCATTCATAAATACTTTGTTCTTGGTTTAAAAATGTCCTTTTATTGGGTTGCTAAAATTATTATATTTATACTATTTATATTGATCATATAGCTTCTTAAATAACAAGGCCTCATTTATCTTCATAGAGAATCTGATATTTATATAAATGAGATTTGAGATAATGAGCCCCCTATTCCATTAAGTGGCAAAATTCTAAAAAGCCATTTCTGAAAGCTCTCTTTCTCCACCCTTTCCCTTTTTCCCCTGGCCATGCTTAATACTATATACTTTAATCTTTCTTAATGACTCACTTGTCCATGTTCACACTGATGATTGTGGAGTCTAATAGCAGCTCCCGGCAGCTAATGAGGATAATAGAGGAGTGTTTGCCCCTCATCCAACTGGTGTCAAACCAAGACCTTGACAACTTCCGTGTGCAGCTATCACAGTGTTTGCATAGTAGTGTGTCTGCTTCATAGCAGCCTCTTGTTTTACTTACTGTGTCTAGTAGTCTTTGGGTTAAGCCAGCTGCTTAGAATCGTTGTGTAAAATAAAGGTAAGTAAACTTTGCGCATGAATAGCTCATTTATAGCTTTATGTTTGAACCTCAGTGACAAATTATATACTATAATTATACACTATATACCTTTAACCTTCAACATTTTTCTATTTTTTCTATTTAATGAATCAGACTATTAAATATAAGACTTTGGGTAAGTTTTGGGTAGATAGATCTTTTCTTAGTATAATGAAATTATACACCCCACATTCCCAAAGACCATAAATACTTGATGTATGTCATATGTATTAGAAATAATTAAGTGGTAATTTATAATGTATCATTTCTTTAACATTTAGTTTCTATGCCTTTGCATATGTCAACATGGACTATCATGAAGAACATTGTTGCTAAGAATGGGTTTGCAGGATTATTTACAGGTAAAAATACTTATTTTACCAAATTGTTGAATAAAATGATTATTTTTCAGTCTGTCCTTTTCCTAAACTAGCAGGAAATTATTGAAAATATTACACATTTATGACTTCTCCCTAAACATCTTTAAGTTAAAAAAAATCTGAATAGATTTAATAAGATGAAACTTCTGTATAAAGTAAAGCGGAATTAAAGTGAGGAGCTTGGGAGTAATTTGGCTTGTTCTCTGATACCAGTTGATGGCACGGTGTTTGATACATCACTTCATTTGATCATTATCAGAATGAAATGAAATAAATTACATTTTTTAAACATAAGGTAAAATTTGTTCTGATTTTTTTCTATTCTCTTTTCAGGCCTCATTCCCCGTTTAATTAAAATTGCTCCTGCTTGTGCCATTATGATCAGTACCTATGAATCTGGGAAGGCTTTTTTCCAGATGCAAAATGCCAGAAGACAACAATACCAGTGATGCTGTTTCAACTTGAAGTAACAACCAAAGCCAAATAATAAGTTGGAGATTCTTAGGCAAGAACTCTCACCATTATCTCAAAATGATTTATTTTCTGTTTTATAACTTAAATGAGTAGTAGTTTCTGCTTTGCCTCTAAATCATAATCCTAAGTTAAAAATAAATTCTGTTACCCTAATTTTTGAGATACTGAAAAAGATATTCCAGAAATCACATCCATTAAATGTCCCTGTAAAGAAAAGAAAAATTATTCCTAAGTACTGAAAGCAATAATCTGAGAGTTTGATAATTGAGAATGTGTAGGATGTATCAGAACATTTTGAATTGTGTTCTTAATGATGTGGAGAGTCTAGAAGAAAAATGCCCAAGTCTTTTATACATACCTAAATCATGCATGTAGATATTTAAGTATTTCAGCAAAGTATATAATAGATGGCAGTCTTTAAGTAACATTATTTGCATTTAGCAAATAATACCTATTACTTTCTTTAATTCAAATGCATTAGATTTTTTTTTTTTTTTTTTTTTACTTCCTGTTGCTGTTTTAAGGCTTCACCAGTGTTAGGATTTCTTCACTCAAAGGTATGGCTATTTTATCTTTATGAATCAAAATATAACTGTTTATGTGATATAGGTGATATTTTTGATGATTAAAGACTATTATTCACTGTTTCTGCAAAAGAGGAGTCGTCTTTCTGATGGTGTTAAATGTTTGGCACAGTAGCTCTTGGCTGAGCAGAAAACCACATTAGATTTACATTAGTAAAATTTATGTTTCGGCCTAGGAAGGGCCTCTGGTTTCAGCCATCTTGTAATTCAGATATCACCGTTTGTGGAGTTCTCTAGGTCACTTGTACTGGCTTCTTCTAACACAATAGAGATTACTAATATAGGATAAGACACAAAATATTTCCAAAATGTCCCTCGATTTTACACATCTTCATGTTAGTATGCTAGATCAAGAGACTAAAGAGGCAGCAGTTTCCTTAAGAAATAGCTTTCAGTCACTGTAGGCTAACGCCTCAGTAATGTTGCTTATGACTGCAGGAATGAGACAGGGAAGGGTTATGAAGACAGGACAAAAGTGATACCCTTTTTTTGTTTTTGTTTCATTTTCCCAGGATCTGTATCCTATAAGAAAAAGCACTTTATTGCAGTCTACATGTATGCTAGGAAATGTGAAGTATTTTTTGTTCTAAAATAGAGTAATATGTTCAGGTGACAGACCTCTAGTGTTTGTAGAGGAACTAATGTACTTTGTATTATAGAAAAGAGTTTATCTATTTCACCAGAACAGATTGTGTGTGTATGTAGTCTTTTGTGTTTGCTTTACCCTCTATTGATTTACCTTAAAATTGCAATATCTAGAAAATCATAAATATTTATGACTTTGACATTTTCATTAAAATATTTTGATTTCTTAAAAGTATGACTGTGCTTCAAGCTAAATATTTTCATACAAAATCATTATTTTAATGCTATACTTTATATAAAAAAGTTTTATCTTGAACACTGATGTTTAACAGTATTAAATTTATTTTATTTTATTTTTTTAACAGTATTAAATTTACCTTGGTTCTGTTATGCTTCTTTTTGGTAACTGATCAGTAGAAAACAAAAATTTTAATTTGTAACTTTTAAGAAGCAGTCTGATATTTCACCTTAATAGTAATACCAACAGGGATACTGCCACCATCCCCAGTACTGTATGACTGCATATATGGAAAATTCTTATCATTCAGGATTAAAATAAATAAATCTAATTCCTTAGAAGCTTTTCTAATACATACTACATGCAGCGTATCTGGATGAAAAGAAGAGTGAAATGAAGCTTTTTCTGTACTTAGGTGGTAGAGGTAGAGAAGCATTAATGTTTTATTTAAATAAATAGCTAAAAAGTGCTTGGCTAGAAATTATATTCTATGTAATGTTTCTGAAAGCAGTTTCCTTCTATTTATGTTAAGTTTTCTAACACATACATTTGATTTATGTGTAAGTTTTTTAATAAATCCATGTATTACATACTTGCTACCTTCCATATAATACACATTTGACTTTTTAAAAAAGCAGAGATGAAATTAAAATAAATTTTTCTTTTATGTCTAAGAAAACTATTCACTATACATATTTAACCACATGACTTTTTTATGCATTTTTTGATATTTTTTTTCAATATATGAAATTTATTGTCAAAGTGGTTTCCATACAACACCCAGTGCTCATCCCAAAAGGTGCCCTCCTCAATACCCATCACCCACCCTCCCCTCCCTGCCCCCATCAACCCTCAGTTTGTTCTCAGTTTTTAAGAATCTCTTATGCTTTGTCTCTCTCCCACTCTTTTTTTTTTCCTTCCCCTCCCCCATGGGTTTCTGTTAAGTTTCTCAGGATCCACATAAGAGTGAAAACATATGGTATCACATATGACTTTTTTAAATTCTTCCCTCTTTCTGGAGTACGAGTTCCAAGGATGTAGGAAAGTTTTTAATTTTTTGAATCAGTTTTGAATTTTTTCTCCAAAATGAACTTTTTAAATAAATTTTAACATTCAACATTTACTCAGATCTTTTATGTGGTAGGCAGTATAAAGAGCACTTGAGATAAGAAAATACTTCAGATACTGTCACCGGCTACAAGGAGACGGCAGAGCTGTTTGACAGGTTTGCAAAGGAAGACATGGAACAGCTGAGGGATTGTCCACTCAGCCTGGGAGCAGAGAGGCAGGGTGTCAGGGACATACTTCTATGATTAGGACAGGTGATCCAGTTAAACATACCTGGAAGTGGGAGGCATTGAGCCCCAAATGTGGAAAAACAAGAAGACAACGGGAAACCAAAGAAGCATGTTTTGGCATAGCTCTAGTAATTATGGAGTTGAGTTGGTTGGTTGGTTTTCCAAGACCAGCTTTTTTTTTTTAACTGAAAAGAAAATAGGGTAGCATAGTTTAGCACAACACAGCACAGCAAACACTAGAATGTGTCACATGTAGTAAGGCTGTCTTATGTAGTGAAACTTTGGTTTTATTTGGGTTTTAGAGAAATAATGGGACTTATAATAAGAACTAGTTTGGACTAAAATACACTTTTGAGAGAGACCATAAGGTCATTGATACAATTTTATATCCCCTCATCAGTTAAAAAGAACAAAATCTAATGTGAAATAGGGGCTGCTGTGCTTACAGAAGATTAAAAGATATTTAAGAGCCCTGATGTTCAAAGGAGTCCTGTGACATTTCAGAGGTGATTCAGTGTATTCATCAAAACTGGAGATTTGACTAGGAACTTCTTTTACAGAGAATTTCCTTAAGTTGTAAATTTGAGACACATTTTTAACCAATTGAAAACAATTATGTAAATCTAATAAAGATGACTTAAATAAAAATTTAGTTTACATAATATCTTTTAATGCTGACATCCTCTTGATGCTATCATAGGTTCTGAGAAGATGGTGATGTTTCCATTTTATAGGTGAGAAAACAAATATGGCTGATGTATAATTATATTAGCAACTGCCCAAATCACTATGGTATTGTACCACTTCAATAGATATTGTGTATTCTGAACCATATCATGTTATTTTTTTTAATAAAAGGTATTTAATTTTATATGACTTAAAATAAAGATTTCTCTAATAAAACTTTTGTCCTATTAGTATTTTAGGTGTTGAATAATATACATTTACCATATTTGCTAAAACACAAGGCTCAGTGTACAACTTGAATCAAGTACCTTCAAGGAAAAAATATAACCACTAATGCATAGTACAAAACGTTTAATATACATGCAACAAGTATAGTACATCAAGGCAACAAAATACACATGGAAATATCAGCATACAATTCAGCATTCTATTTTGGATAGGGTGTGTAAACAATAAACACTACCACCTAAAATTAAAGATTGAGACATACATTGTTTCCTCATGCAGACATTACGTATATAACAAGTGTGAAATGAACTGTACAGAAACCTGAATTCACATCAGCAGATGAATTTTGTACCAAGAGCTCCAAGAAAGGAGGAAAAGTCACGATCCTCAGATGTCATGTTTAAATCTGCATTTAGCAGCATGTGAAGATGCACAGGTTACTGAATGCATTAGACAAATCTGGAAAATTATCAATTATGGAATCTTGAATTTCCTTTCTGTATTATAAAAATGTATGGAAAAAATTTAACAATGATTGTTTTAAATCACTGAGGAATAATAAATGTCAGTTCAGAGTGGACTGTGAATGATAAAACATTTTACACATTCTGATCGTTTTTTAGGAAAGCAGCAATAGTGCTTAAGAAGCCAGCTTCAAATTTTTCAAGTTCCCCAACTTAGCCATTTCTTACTCTCTTCTCCCAGTGTTGCCACTGTCCTCATTTTATATCTTCCTTCCAGCCCCATGCTCATTAAAAATTGCTTTGGATACCTCACTCATAATAAGGTATACATAATTAAGAGCAGGTAAAAGGTACCAATTTTCAAGAATATTTGCATTTTTACAAGTACTAAAGCCTTAAGCTAAAGGAATAAAGCTCTGAATATGTTCTGGTACATCTAGGATAACTTATTTTAACAGCTTCCAGGCCTCCTCTGTCCCTGAAATAACATTGCTTAAAGTGTCTTACATAGAAGACTAGCCTTCTTATTATTTATCCTAAATTCCAAATTATGAGAATAAAGCTCTAAGTTTTGCAGAGAACCACCACACCTACACATTTCTAATGCAAAGAACGATGTAGTAAGTTCAGCGCTCTTCTTGCCTCCTCTGAATAAAAGAAATCGCTGTAGGAGGAACATTCTTCCTGTTATGTCCAAGCTCCTAAGTTTGAATGTAATGTTTTCTTAATAAACAAAAATAGCATACAAAGTCCCCATTAAGTATTGTGTCCTCTTCATGTAAACAATACAGAAAACTTCTTTGGCACAACTGATCGTGTTTTCCTATTACTTACTATAGAAAATATACTTCATACATTTTTTTTTCTTTCAGTATGGTGGGATTTTTATGGATGAAATATATAGTTGCAAAAACTGCAAAAAGTTTATAGCACATAACTTTTCAAAAAAGAAAACTAACTTTAGTAGAAGTGTAGGGATTTTTAACGTTAACATGGCATGGTTCATTGTTGCACACAAGGGACAACAAAACAACCCTATTATGTCAGATATTTAGTGTGGTGATTACTAATCCTTAAAGATCTCAAATCCTTAAATCAACCTGGAGTTTTTTTCAAGAAGTATTGTACATTTTTCAATGTTTTCTAACTATTGAGGAATACTTGATATTTTTATGTAACCTCTTAAGAAAATCTTGGGGAAAATAAAGATAAGAAATTTATCCACTTTACCGAAACGCTGTAAAATACTTCCCATATGACCCTCATAAATTTAGTGATGGCCTAAAGGCACATTCCTACAAAATTTATAAAATGTTAATGGAATTTTGATACCAAAACTGAATAAGCCACTATGAAACCAGCTGAGAATTTCCTCCTTATATTAAAAACAAGGCATTTAAACATCAGAATATAGGAAGAAATTAATGAAAAAATGAAATTAACATGTCATTTTTAGAAAATCATTGAATAAGAGAGTAAAAGAAAAAACTTACATGTCTCTAGAATAAAACCTTCAACTCAGCCTGGCAATGATGATGCATTTAAATACATGAAAATCAGCTAAATAATAAATATACATCACCATTTACAATGGGTTATTAATTTAAAGGATATTTGAAAGTTTTTTAAGCCTATTCATATTTAAACTTCCTCAGTGACAAATGTAAGAATCTTAAAATGAAAATGGCAGGATCATTTTTTTTCACTCAGAAGGGCACATGGAATAGACTGAATTCTCTAAAAGAAGCAAGAGGATTCCATACATGTGCCAGAACAATATAAAATTCCAAAGGTTTTCCCCAGCAGTCAAACTTATGTAAATAGAACATTTGCAACATAAAAACTTCTGGCTTTTACATAAAATTTTTCAGGACGGAGTTAGGCCTGGACTTGTCATCTCTGTTGTGGGACTTGCAAGGTAGTCATTAGATTTGAGACTTGTTAGTGATTTGTAACTTGCCACTGATGTTAGAGACCCACAGAGACCGAGTAATGAGGGAGTATCTTCTTTACCTGAAAGTTAAGATAAAATTACAAATATTTAATTGCCATTGAAGAATGGTACCAAAAGATCTTACAAAGCTTAAAACTTACATACTTCACAAAATAATGCAAACATAGATATCTAATTATGTATTTCTATAGTTTCAGTGTCACCCTTAAAAAAACATTACCAGAGAATTATTTGTGCTCCTCATAAAAGTTCTAGAAATGGAAGTCTGAGATGCCTTGTTTTGAGATGAAAATCAAAAGTTTACCTTTTTTCCAGAATATGTTCATGTTCAGTCGGTAAAGGATAATAAACTAAAGTAACAGTGCCCAGGCCACAGAAATACAAGGAAATCCCCATGCAGGTAAAGTACTGCTGTAGAAGCAAAACTGGTACAGTTCAGTAGGAGGGCTCACCTGGGACAGCATTAACTCACTTAGTGAATATAAACATTTTTCAGCATCTGCCTTGCATCAGGAACTTTAGTATGTGCTAGACTTCAGTAGGCGTATGAAGGAAGACTGGTAGATCTTTTGCACAGCTGGGGAATACAAGTGCTTCCCAGAGCAGAGTTTCAAGTACCAGCTAGAAGTAGCTGGTTTGAGACTGAAAGGCTAAGCTTTGAAAATCAGGTCTCCCAAGTAGATAAAAAGCTTACGTCTTACTTACACAGTTATACAAGTATAAACCAAACCAGACAGCAGGTGTTTCTGAATACTATATACTGTTTCAAACGGCCCCTGTGAAGTGTTCCCACAGGGTTCTGTACTCTAACCCACCTAGTTGTACTATATGGTACAATATGTGGGGCCTATGTACATAGTACTATATACTATGATACGTATGATAATTGTGGGGCTCTTTTTCTAAACTGTACACTGAGAAAGGACATGGAATTTGTTGTTTATTATTATAGTCCCAGTGCCTAGCACACAGGAGACGGTCATTAAATAATTATATAATTAACGAATCATGACTGTAGGAACTGTACTGGGACCCAAGAGCGTTCCTAGTCCCTTTTGGCTGTATGGCCTTAGGAAAGGCATCTTCTCGGAGCCTATGTGCTTAATAAAATGAGAACAGATACTAAATATGACTAGTTATGTTAACTGCATAGTTCTGCTGACAAGTAAAATACAGGAAAATATAAAAGCGTTAGAAAAAGTTATGAAAAAGACTGTTAAATTCAAATTTAAAATGTTTATGGCGTTATTTCACGACCAAAAGATTTAGGTGTTTCAAGCACCCTTTTCACGTTTAAGCTTAGAGACCCATTTCGGGTCAACATTCTGGAGTTCCTGTTAAATGCTCCTGGGACTTAACTGCTTTGGATAGTCTCTCTAAATTTCTACTTTAACTGTACAACTCAGTGGCATTAATTTTATCTATACTATTGCGCAACCATCACCACTATTTCCAAAATATTCATCACTCCAAACAGAAATTCTCTACCCATTTAAGCAGTAACTATCCATTCTCCCCTTACCCCCAATCTCTGGAAACTCTAATCTACTTTCTGTCAATGAATTTGCCTACCATACGTCATTCCTACCAGTAGGATCATACAATATTTGCCCTTTTGTGTCTGGCTTTATTTCACTTACCATGTCTCCTAAGGTTCATCCATGTTGTATGTATCAGAACCCCATTCCTTTTTTATGGCTGCATAATATCTCTTTGTATGTATACACTACTTTTTGTTTACCCATTCATCTGTACAGACACTTGGGTTGTGTCTACCTTTTGATTATTGTAAAGAGTGCAGCTGCAAACACTGGCACACAAGAATCTGTTTGAGTACTGTCTGCAATTCTGTGCAAGTCTATACTTAGGTAACTTTTTTTTTTTTTTAATACAATCATACAGTAATGCAAAAGCTAAACCACCTATATGTCTAACATAGTTACACAATGAGGTACTATACAGCTGTAAAAGAATCAGAAAGATCTCTATGTACTGCTAGGTAGTGATTTCACTGTCAAGTGAAAAAAGCAAACTGCAGAATAGCGTATAGCATGTTACCTTGTATCTAGAAGAGGGGCATGTAAATTATTTGAACTTACTTGTATTTTAAAAAGATAATTCAAAAATAAAAATAGTTAACTATGAAAGCAGAAGTGAACAGAACTGAAATGAACTTTCAGCACAGTAACTGGACTCTAGCATATATTCTCAAGATAAAATAATTAGAAATCTTACCACATTTTAGTAATAATATAGATACTGTTATTTTGAAATTAATATATAGTAGGATAAAGCAAATAAGTAATTATGTTCATATAAATTAGGAACCAATATATTCACCATAACATGTCAAAATATAAAATCAAGTGCACAGAAACCCTGAATCTTAAATTTAAATTGTAAAATAAATTTAAAGTATATTTTTCTTTAAAAAAAAAATTTCCTAACTCTTCCACAGGCTAGGAACAATGACTATTCTAGTAGCAACAGGGACCCCTAAAGCTAAATTATGGCCTTTAACATTTCCCAGTATAAGGAGGTAAGTCTTCTTAAAGAAATAGCTGATTCTGGGTGTGGGCATGAAATGTAAACGTCTTTTTTTACCACAAAGTGAGGAAGCTATGATAGACTGGGGGAGTGTCGAAAGGACATAGGAGCCATCTTTAAGGGTCACTGTTCAAAAAGGACAGTGACCTGATGAGATGCATTGACAAAGATGTATCATTTATGTTGTTAATGCACATATGTTTAATCTGAATTTGATAATAATGAGCATCAGACAAATTAAATCGTGGGACATTTAACAAAACAACTGACTTGGGCTCTTCAATATACAAACGTGTGTGACAGAAAAAGCCAAGTTGGTGGGTGCTCTGCTAGATGAAAGGACACCAAAGAGAATGAAAAGTAAATAATATGTGATCCTCGATCGGATTCTGGACATACCAAAAAAAAATAAAGGCTTTTAAATGATATTACTGGACATGCTGAGACAAGAATATTAACAAACTATCAGGTAATAGTGTATTGATGTTAAAGTGCCTAAGGATCATAATGGTATGGCTTTGTAAGAAGACATCCTTATCCCTAAGAGATATATGCTGACATACTTACAGATGAAGTTTATGATACCTGCAATTCACTTTCAGATGGTTGAGCACAACAGAAAAGGCAGATATAGGAGTAAATGAAGGGAGTATGTGCCACCAAAAACAAGAGCAACATAATACAAGTGTGGCAAAATGGTTACATTGGTGAATCATGGTAAAGCATACAGGGGTGTTCATTCCTCTGTTCTTTCAACTTTTCTGTAGATTTGAAATTATAAAAAAAAAAAAGTTGGAGTGGGGGAAGAAAACAAAGGTACACAAAGTCCTCAGTTGTGCCCCAACAAACAAATCATACAGCAGAGCTGAGTGGGGCATATCCAGGAGAGCACAGTGGGGGGTGGGGAGCCACCTATGAAAGCCAGCCTTTGCAGACACACGGCCAGCCTCTGAAAATACTGATGCTGGGGAACATGCAGGGCAGTCTGTTACCCTCAAGAAAGCCAAGAGACTTCACTGTAAGCCTTCATTTAAAAATAAAAGTAGAAAAAAAATGCACAAGATTCCAAAAATGGTTATGTTGTGACTGCAGCCATGCAACTATAAAAGGAAATAAAATATAAAAAGGAAATGAGCAAA
Organism: Herpailurus yagouaroundi; assembly: GCF_014898765.1. Taxonomy (NCBI): domain Eukaryota; kingdom Metazoa; phylum Chordata; class Mammalia; order Carnivora; family Felidae; genus Herpailurus; species Herpailurus yagouaroundi. The sequence continues at coordinate 69,355,695 of NW_024412391.1, forward strand.
AAAGGGCACCTGGATGGCTCAGTCAGTTAAGCATCTGACTCTTGATTTCGGCTCAGGTCATGATCATGGGATTCATGAGTTCAAGCCCTCCACACTGACAATGCAGAGTCTGCTTGGGATTCTCTCTCCCCTCCTCTCTCTGCCCCTCCCCCCACTGTGTGTGTGTGTGTGTGTGTGTGTGTGTGTGTGTGTGTGCGCGCGCGCGCGTGTCTGCGTCTGTGTGTGTGCGTGCACATGCATGTGCTCTAACTTTAAAAAAAGGAAATAAGCAAAAGGAAGCGTTAAGATACAGAATTATAACTGATTATTCCAAAATATTCTTGAATATTGTGATGTCAACAGTAACTTATGCATACACATATACGTATAAAATTACTATATGAATTAAAAAATAAGTATGTTAAACTATGTGTTGATATTTTAACAATTTTTTGATATGGGAGGAAATAACTAGTCAAGGTTAACAAAACTTTCTAGCTCAGACAAATGGAAAAGTAGTAGTTCCTAGCAGAAACAAGTTAGTCATAAGAAGCAGCAAATAGATTTTCATTTTATAGCAAGAAAGATCCCTTTTGTTTTAAACTTACAGATAAAGAGTCTGGACTCTACAAGTCTTCAGATGGTACTGCTACAAATATTACTAAGTTAGAAGTCATTCAGCACAATGCCAGATATTGTGATAAAAATAAAAGGAACCACTTCTTGCCTGTAGGGAGCTTAATGCAAGGTAGAAACAGACACACAGAAAATAATAATAAAATGCAGGAAGTACAGTGAGAAACATAAGGTAAATGTGAGATCACCAACTGTATAAGGAAGTCTGAGTGGGGACGGAGGGGCCAATGGGGAAATGAAGAGGCAGTAAACTATATCCTAATTTTAAGGAATGCCTACACAGATTCCTTAGCCACTATCATAAACCCATAAACATAGGGAAAATGTTAAGCTGTTATATAAGGAACATGTTACCTTTTTGTGATCAAAGGTCAAGAAAAGGGGTGGTCAGAATTTTGTGCGATAAAATTTCAAACTGGAACCACTGCGTGTAGTAGTCGGAGCTGGCAAAGAGGGAGTTGTGACACAGTTGTTTTTGCATGCACATGGATGAACGGTAGCCATGGGTGCTCATAGCAATCTCTAACAGACTTACTTTTATGAAGGCCAAAAAAGCCTTCAAAAACTTACAATTTCCCTTTCAAATTAGTAGTTGTTTGTTCATAGAAGAGTATGAAAACAGTAGGATGTAAATTTCCTATTACTGAAGCAAATCTTCATTAAAGAATTACTACAATTCACACTTTCTGGTAAAACAACACATAGCACTTGGGACAAACCCTGCAAGTAGATGAAGCTTGGTGACCTACACAGAAGGATTGCTTATCACATGCCAAGTGTATAAATGAAGGCAGAAGAAATTCCTCAGACTAGATAAAAGAAATTTTAAAGCAACAAGCAATTGGTGTGACTGATTCATGCACCATGAAGGATTTCTGTTAAGACGTCAAACGTCAATTTGCCATGGAATTCCTCTGGCCTTTGAAGGGAAGCTATTTAACTTGCAGAAGTGTTTGATTTAATTGAGGAAGAAAAAGAAACTCTCAGGCGGATAGCAAAGTGTACACATAAAAATGTACAGGATACTTAGTACCTTGAGAGAAAATCCCTGTATCAGTGGAGGATTGTTTTGGGAAATGGTTCACTGTTGACACAGAAAATGCTACTGTAAGCAAAGACAGCCACTGACAATTTTGATTAAATGATTCAGAAGAGACTGACTCTGAATACAAAGAAGTTCTTTACAACTGAATTCACTTTTATTTTCCTTTTTACAGATACAGAGGAGGTCCAGTAATTTTTTAAATCTATGCTTAATTCAAATGAAGTGCAAGAGTTGTACACTGACAACTACATACTACTGTTGAGAAAATTCAAGGTTGAAACAAGTGGGGAAACATTCCATTTTTCCATGGATTCGAAGACAATATTGTTAAAATGGCACTATCTCCCAATTTTATCTACATATTGTGTAATCCCCATCAAAATTCTAACTGCCTTTTTTTCTAGAAATAACAAGCTGATTCTAAAATTCCTATGGAAATTTAGTGGAGTCCAAATAGCCAAAACAATCTTGAAAAAGAACAAACTCCTGATTTCAAAACATAGATAGTATAAACATAAAGACAGTGTGGCACTATAGTATGAATATGCACTGGTACAGGCATACAGACCAACAACAGAACTGAGAATCCAGAAATAAGCCCATACATGTATGGGTAATGCATTTCAATAAAGAGTCCTAGGACCGTTCAGTTGGGGGAAAGAATAGTCTTTTCAACAAATGACCCAGAGGCAAATGAATATCCACATGCAAAAGAATCAAGCTGGACAATCAGCCCACACCATATACAAAAACTTAAATCAAGTAAGATCTAAAACTATAACACTCTTAAAAAGAAACACACGAGTAAATCTACATGACTTTGGATTAGGCAATGGTTTCTTAGATGTGACACCAAAAGCAAAAGCAACCACAAGAAAAATCAGTTAAATGGGACTTTGTCAAAACTAAAAATTTTGTGAGTCAACACTAGCAGGAAAGTAGAAAGACATCCCTCAGAATGGAAAAAAATATTTGTAAATCCTACATCTGACAAGGGCCTACTATTCAAAATATACACTGCAAGTAAAAAAAAAAGGCAATGCAATTTTTAAATTGTCAGAGGAGTTGAATAGGCATTTATCTGAAGATGATATACAAATGGCCAATAAGCACATGAAAAGACGCTCAATGTTATTACTCATTAGGGCAATGCAGATCAAAACCATGAAACTGCATTTGATACCCACTAAGATGCTATAATTATAAAGACTGTCAATAACAAATCTTGGTGAGGGTGTGGAGAAAATGAAACACATACGTTGCTGGGGGGATTATGAAATGATACAATTGCTGTGAAAAAGTTTAGCAGCTCCTCAAATGGTTACACATATGTTCTAACCAATTCCATTCCTAGTTATATACCCAAGAGAAGTAAAATATGCGTTCACACAAAAACTTGTATGTGAATGCTCATAGCAACATTATTCATAACTGCCCCAAAGTGGAAACTATCCAAATGCCCAAATGATGAGTGGATAAACAAACTGTGGTATAACCATACAATGGAATATTACTTGTGCACTGAAGGGAATGAAGCACTGAGACTTGGTACAACGTGGACGAACTGTGAAAACACAATGCTAAGTAGGAGAACCTACACAAGAAAGGCTACATATTATATGACTTTATTATATTAAATGTCCAGAGTAGACAAATCCAAAGAGACAGTAAGTACATTAGTAGTTACTCAAAGACTGGGGGAGGGAGGAATTGGGACCAACTACTAACAGGTGCAGTGCTTCTTCATTGGTTGATGGCAATGCTCTGGGATTAGTGGTGATGGTTGCACAACACAGTGAATACACTAAACACTAATCAACTCTACACTTTACAATGGTGAATTTTATGTTAAGTAAATTACAATAGTTTCTGAAAGCCTAAAGGATCTTTTAAAATAAATGTAAAAAAATGCTAAGAGATATGTAAGCAATGTTATGATTTAATTGTTGGCTCTTTTCTTTTGGGGGAGCCACATAAAATAATGGTGTATTTTAAAACCCAAGTCATCTTAGATTTGCTGAAATATGGGACGCCTGGATGGCTCAGCTGGTTGAGCATCTGACTTCAGCTAAGTCAGTTCATGAGTTCAAGCCCCGCACTGCGCTGTCTGCTGTCAGCGCAGATCCCGCTTTGTCCTCTGTCCCTCGCTCTGCCCTTCTCTCTCTCTCTCTCTCTCTCTCTCTCTCTCTCTCTCTCTCGCGCGCGCGCTCTCAAAAATAAAAAGATTTGCTGAGATATAGGTAGCTAACTAGTAATACTGTAATAGGAATTGTCACATAAGAAGGATTAATAAAACCTTTTTTTAAATTTTTTAACATTTTTTTATTTATTTTTGAGACAGAGAGAGACAGAGCATGAACTGGGGAGGGGCAGAGAGAGAGGGAGACACAGAGTTGGAAGCAGGCTCCAGGCTCTGAGCCATCAGCCCAGAGCCCGATGCGGGGCTCGAACTCACGGGACCGCGAGATCGTGACCTGAGCCGAAGTCGGACACTCAACCGACTGAGCCACCCAGGTGCCCCGATAAAACCTTCTTGAAAAAAATGACAACTTCTCACCCTTTTCCTTCAACAATTATGGTGCCATTTTAACTTCTGAGATATTCTTTTATTTAGCAATCAGTGGGAATGTAGAATTGCTTTTTTTTTATACCTTTCTACTGTATTATTCATTAAAATACATCCTTGAGGAATGTAAACACATAAAAGGTTATTCTATGTAAAGGCATAAAAGGCCTGAATCAAATTTTAGAATACAAGCATAAATTTCTATTTTTTTCAAGTCATAAGTAACAAATCTCTATTTCTTAAGATTGTTCATATGGAGTTAATAAAAATATTTGTAACTAAAAATGCATAAATATATAAACTAACAATGATTTATAGTTCCACCACCAAAATTAATTACTTTTAAATCTTGACATATTTGGCTTCCACTGTTTGTTTTTAGATGGAAAAAACAATCTACTATGTTTATAAAAGTGACATACATTCATTGTAAAAATTTAATCAACAGAGTAAAGCACACAAGAAATTTTAAATTACCATTCAGCTTACATTCTGACAGAAAAATATTATAAAATTCATATGATATACTTCTCATAAAGTTTTCATTTTATTTTTAACTGAAATTCAATATAAGGCCAGTAAAAGAAATGCTGAACTTCTAATAAAATTTTTTTTTGAGATTTAATTTGTAAAAGATTACTCTATATTTAGAGAGCATAAAAAACATTCATACTTTTGCCCACCACATCTTGGTGTTAACTGCAAGCATCAATTTTATAATTATCTATTGAACTCTCAAAACTCAACAGGAAAAAAAAAACAAAAAATAATCCAATTAAAGAACAGGTAAAATAAGCGAAGAGGTAGTTCACTGGAATATACAGATGGCAAATGAGCACACGAAAAGATAATGAACACCATCTGCCACCAGGGAAATGCAAATTAAGACACAATGAGATATGACTGCATATCAACCACAATGGCTAAAATAAAAAATAGTGACACCACCCCTTGTTGGCATGGAGGTAGAGACACTTAATTGCTCATCCAATGGTGGTGGGAATGCAGAAGGGTACACTGAAAAAGTCTGGTGGTTTCTTATCAAGTTAGACATGCAACTGCCATACAACCCAGCAACTGTATTCCTAGGTATATATTCCAGAGAGATGAAGGCTTAGGTTCACACAAAAACCTGCAAACAAACCTTCATAGCAGCTTAGCCCATTCAGGCTGCTAGAACAGAGATACCATAAACTGAGTGGCAGCTCAAACAAAAGAAATTTATTTTCTGGTTTTGATTTCTCATAATTTTGGAGGCTGGGAAATCCAAGATCAAGTTACCTGCACATTCCATGCCTAGTGATGGCCTATATCCGGTTCACAGCCCAGCCATCTTCTCACTGTGTCCCAACATGACTGAAGAGCAAAGGAGCTCTCTGGGGTCTCTTTAAGAACACTAATCCTGTTCCTGATGGCCCTACCCTCGTGACCTAATCACCTCCCAAAGCCCACATTCTGATATCATCACACCAGAAATTATGAGTCTGGCAGACACAAACATTCAGACTATAGTAGCAGCTTTACTGCCCCCAAATGCAAACAACTCAAATGTCCTTCAATGAGGGGTTTTTAAACAAAGGTGATAATATATACATACCACAGAATATATTTTAGCAAAAAGGAATAAATCATCGATACACAGAACAATTTGGATAGATCTCAGGGGAGCTATGCTCAGTGAAAATAAAAATGCCAATCCCAAGTCTATATACTGTCTGATTTACAAGTTCCCTTCATATCTTCATGACAAAATTATAGTAATGAAGAACAGACTGGTGTTGGCCATGGGTTAGGGAAGGGGCAGAGATAGGGCAAGGCTGGGAAGGAGGTGGGTATGATTACTGAAGGGCAGTACAAGGGACCCTGGTGATGATGTAACTATTCTGTATCTTGACTCTAGCAATGTATACACACACCTGTACATGGGATAAAACTGCACAAAACTAAAAACACACAGTGATGAATACATGTAAGTCTGAATGAAATCACTGGATCATACCATCAGTTTCATGGATGTGATGCTGTACTATAGTTTTGTAAGATGCCACCACGGAGGCAAACTGGGTGAAGGGTACACGGATCTTAAGTGCATTTGAATCCACACTCACCTCAAAATAGAAAGTTAAATTTTAAAAAGGATAGCTAGAGAAATTCCTTAAAATATGATAAGCAGTGAGGGAATAGTGCAGAATGTTAGGGAATGCTAAATGAGCAGAATAATCTTGTGCATTTATATTTTTGTACTGCTTAAGTATTTCTTCAGGGTAAATTTCCAGATGTGTGACTGCTGGCTTAGAAAGTAAAAGCATGTAACTTCACATTAACTTGGGGAAGACTTAAAGTATTTTTTTCCATTTCCTTGTGTCTACTTTTATGTCCCTTCAGGATGGTTTATAGCTCTCCTCTTACTAGGAATAAATTTAACACTAAATGTGCAAACTCTAAATATTTTATCTTTTCTGTTGCTATTTAAAATGTCACCCCCCCACACACACACACTAACAGAGTCTCTTACTGATTATTGTTTGTACATGTAAAAGCTAATGATTTCTGTATAATTTTATATTTTGCTACTTCAAATAACTACTTTTATTGTCTAAGTATTATTTCTCTTGTTTTCCAGGTTCATGCCATCATCTGCAAAAATCCAACTCTCCTGTCTCTAGAAGTTTCTTCTTTAAATGTGCTAGCTACTACCTCTAGTATAACATTAAACAGTGGTAGAATCAATGTGGTATCTTAGTATTTCCTCATTAAGTAAGATGCCCGCTTTGGGACAGAGACATTCATACATACTCATGGAAAAGAACTATTATTTAGTTCTTTTTTCTTAAATGTGTCACACAATGTTGAATTCTGTTCAGGGCTTTTTTGTCATCTGTGGGGACAAACACAGGTCTTTTCTATCTTAGACCTATTATTATGGTATTATATTAATAGATTTCATAATATTGAATTAAACTTATATTCATGGGTTAAATGTGCATGGTCATTGTATACCATTTCTTTTTGTGTGGCTAAGATTCTGTTAACTAATATATTATTTAGAATCACTTATCAATATAAGTGATACTGGGCTATAATTTTTTATTTTTTAATTTTTCATACTGTATCAGATTATATTTATCCCCTACACTTTTATTTGTTCTTTCTGCCTTTGTTATTAAATTAGCTAGGTCTCTAATTTGTTAATTTTAAAAGAAAAATGATTTGTTCATTAATTAGATCTGTTTTTCTATTCTTTATCTCAATTTGTGGTTTTATCTTTATTATTTTCTTCATTGGCTTTTTTATTTACTTTGTTTTTCTTGCCATATTGGTCTGGGAAACTTGATTCATTTATTTTCTTTCTTTTTAATGAAAAGGTATATATATAAAAATTATACACTTTCCTCTAATTGGCTTAAATAAATCTCACAAAGTGCTATGATGAGTTTTTATTGTCATTTTTTAGAAATGGGTAATTTCAGCTTTTCTTACTTGCTGTTTCTTTTTCTACAGGATAACAAGTCTTACTTTCTGTTTTAACTTCATATTATTTGGAATGGTTTGTAGTTTTGTTCTAGTTGTTACCTTTATCCTTTATACAACTAGAGAAGTGTAATGCTAATCTCATCCTCTTCCCCTTATGAATTACTCGATCTTTTTGCCTAGAAGCCCTGAGTATGTTTTTTTATTTTTTTTATTTTTAATGCCTAATTGTTTTAATACCATATGTCTTGCTGGTGATTAATACTGGTTAATTTTCTCAGGCACTTTGTCAGCCCTGTCAATTTGTAGATTTTAGTCTTTTATTTCCAGATATTTTTCTCGGATTAGAGATTCAGTATTAGTTCTGCTCCACTGTTTTATCTTCCTCAGCGACTTCACTGATAGATCTTCTTTGCTTGACTTCCAATTCAAACACTTCCTGACTCATTTTACTTCTTTCTTCATTACATTTTCATTCTCTTGATTCCTTTCCTGCTTTTCTTCAGTGTTCTTTATTAAGTTCTCTTTCAAATCTATTCTTTAGACAGCTTATTCTTTAATATTTACTTCTGATATAATTTTGCCTTTTTCTACATTTCTTTCCAGAGTGTAATCAACTACCAATTCATTTCTTTCTGTTTCTGGAACATTTCTGTTCCTAGTTTTTGACTTCTAATTTAAAATGTTTTTATCCTATCTTTAAATGCTTGTTTGAAGATATTGAATAAAATCGTATGGTTGTATTACAGGATTTTTTTTTCCTGCTTCACTATTGTTTTTCTAGCGGAGGGTTTTATCAGAATTGTTTTCCGCAATTTAGGCATTTAAAAAAAACAGTAATTTTGTACACATAGGAAGTCTAGCTGATTTGATTGGCTGGTGAAACTTTTCATTCAAGAGCAGCCTCCTGTGTCAGTGTATCAAAGCAGTTTCCTAATTGTATGGCTTTTATGGGGGTGGAGAGGGGAAGGATGCTATGAGTGGAAAGGATGTGTGTCCTTCAAGTTTTACAATTTTTTCTTTAGTTTTACACAATCCTAAATGAAGTCCTTTTTGTTGTTGGGTTTCAGTTGGTGAATTTATTCTTTTTTTTTTTTATCATTCTATTAGATATTTGGGTATGGAAAGTCTATAAATAATATTTCATCTGTTATTTAACCTTGAATTCTTAAAGCCAAAACTTCTCTGTGTGTGTATGTGTGTTTACACATTTTATTTTTTAGAGTAGTTTTAGGTTCATAGCAAAAGTAATAAGCAGAATGTACAGAGATTTTTCCGTATCTCTATACAAAGTCTCTCCCATTATGAACATCCCCCACCAGAGTGGTACATTTGTTACAAATGATAAACCCTACACAAACATATCATTATCAAGCAGGGTTAACAGGTTACATTAGGGTTCACTTTTGGTGCTGCACATTCTATGGGTTGGACCAATTTATAAGGACATGCATCCACCATTTTACTATCATACAGAGTAGTTTCACTGCCCTAAAAATTCTCTATGATTCACCCAGTCATCACTCTTCTATATGTTTATTTTTATAGTATAAAAATTACCCATTATTAATCATGACCTATTGCTGTTAAAATGACTATAATTATAAATTGATTAAAATACTAAATAAATGTGTCTTTTACATTGAGAGTCATCACAAGTAAATCCACTACTGGATTAATTTTTAAAATATACATATTCTAAATTGTGACAGTGAACTCAGTTTACTCTCTTCCATTTACATTAGTGCCATTAGGATACTCTATTATGCTATCTTTATTATCCACATCATCAAAAAAAGATTCATATGTAGTCAGTACACAGTATTTACAAAACTATCAATATAGACTTAAGGCCCTCTGAGAACATTTCAACAACTCTTAAAAGAAGCAGAACATTCAGCTTAACAAAATTTCCCATTGCCTGAGCCTTCTTGTTACCTGAATTTTTATACTATCCACACCTTGTACCTCACATTCTAAGACATTCATTCATTATATACTTATTCTATCAAAAAACATTTAATAATTGTCTATTATGTGACAGGCTCTAGTAACACACTGGTGAAAAATATGGGTAAGTTTCCCTACCCTCATGAAGCTTACATTTTAGTGGCGAGTTAGAGACAAGAATCATAACATAACACAGGGCAATGTGATAGAGTGTCTGGAGTGGGTGGATATGGAAATGGGGATGGTTACTTAAAGTATGGTAGTCAAGGAAAACTTCTTTAAAGAGATATTTCAACAGAGATCTGATAAGGAGGTTACCATTCAAAGACTTTAAGAAAGAAGATCTAGGGCAGTGGGAAAAGCAATTGCAAAGAGTGGAGGCAGGAACCAGACTGAAGAAACAGCTAGGAAGTCAGTTTGCTGGGGTGCAGGGAGCAAGCAAAAGAATGGTATGAGGTAAGGCAGAAGTTGGCAAAGACATGATCATATGGGAGGCCATGATAAGCAGTATAGATTTTAATGTGATTGTCATCGAGACCACTGGAGAACTTGAAGTTTGGGTATAATATTTTCTGACTTATATTTTCTAAGAACCCTGACTACTATATGGAGAATGGACTATGAGGAGACAAGAATGAGAGAGGAAAGATCAAAGAAAAAGCTGTGGCAGCAGTCCATCCAAGAGGCTTGCTCCATGTGACTTAGACTAGGGTTATAATAGTGAAGAAGATGATGAGTCAATGTAGACAGCATGTGTTGTATGGGGAGTAACAGGACTTGCTGATAAACTGACTTGGAGTTGTAAAGGGTAGTAGAATCTAGTAAGACATATGGTAGCGCCATTTACTGCAATGCAGAAGACAGGGAAGAAACTGGAGACACAGAGGAGTGCAGGTTCCCCTGCAGTAAGGAACTCTTTCCCTAGCCCTCACCTCACACACACTGGCAGAAGGAGAACTGGGTCACAGAGATAAAAGATGTGAGCACCATATCACACCAGCACCACTTGTCCAACCCAAAGTTCTAGAGTCACAGCCCTAGCATACGCTGGGGATAGGAAAGAAAATAACTTGCAATCAACTAAGCTACTGAAGCTTAAAAATACGTAGGCTGAGTCTTAGACAAGAAATGTGGTAACGAAAATGACCTGAAAAGTTTTGGAATTGAACCAAGATGTTGTCCAGGAAGATGCAATACAAGGGAAAGAGGGGTTGACAGAGCACAGCTGAAAGCAGTAACAGGAAAAAATAAAACTCTTACATCTATTCCCCAAGGTTTTCAGAATACTTAATAAATGAGGAACCAAGTGACTTGAGAACGAGGAAGTGGTCAGTTGTATCAAAGCTGCTGTAAAGTTTAAAACGATGAAGACAGAGAAGTGACTTTCGAATTGCAATATGGCAGTGGCTGACCACCTTGATAAGTCATTTTAGTAAGCTGTAGAGACACAGAAGCCGAATCAGCATGGGTTAAAACAAACAAACAAACAAAAACACAACAGGACAGGAAGCAAGGGAAATAAAAGGAAAAATTACAATCTTCTGAGAACATGAGCCACAAACACATGAGAAAAAAACAAAAAACCAAAAAACAATACCAGACCTTTTAAAATCAGAATGGCACTTTCATTCCTAGCATCCTTCACAGAAATGCCACTACTGTTCAACATTCTGCAACCAAAGCATACATAGTGCAGGAAAAACTAATTTCCAACTAAATTTTTCTTTTCTTACCTTCAGTGATTAAATTTAATGTGTCTTGTTTTCCATCTCCTTCTTGTGAATGACTTGGATCCAGCGAAGTCTGAGAAAGGCTAACTTCAGCTGATAACTGGTCAAGACTTTGATAACTTTTTCTGTAAAACAAGAGTGAAATACTACTTGGATTTCTTCTCACAAAAAAATAATTTCTAGAGATATTCTTCAATGTTTTTCTTCAATTTACTGAGTTTTGGTTTATTTCTCCACAATTTTCCCCCTCAACTCTGTCTCTATTCTGGCTGCAATATGATCTCCATTATACTTTTCCCTCTACCCTCTTTGGAGGTCTCTGGGATTGATCAACTAAAAAAGAAAAACAGTTTGTCAGACTAATTTAAACCCTTACACAAATTTTCGATTATTTAGCTGCTTAGAAAATGGAGACTTTCTGGTTATTATCAATTTTCTTTTCTTTTTTAGTAGGCTTCACACCCAGGCTGGAGCCCAGTGTGGGTCTTGAACTCACAACTCTGAGATCAAGACCTGAGCTGAGATCAAGGGTCAGATACCTAACCACTAAGCCATCCAAACACCCCTGGTTATTGTCAATGTTCAAAGGAGTGGAAAATCTACAGATTACTCTTAATGTAGAAACCAAAATGATATAACTTAATAATGATGTATTATCTCTCAGGCACTTCAAAATTCACCAATGTCTTGATATTCTTATGGATGCTTTTACATAAGAGTAATTACAAATTACCATTACAAATTCCTCTAATTTAGAAGTTTAAAAATCTTGGATTATAAAATAGGTGTTTTTGTTAATATACTATGAAGATAACTAATTTTCTTCCCTCATGTATTTGCTACTGTGATTTTGATTTCCGTTAAACAAATTAAGAGAAATGAATTGTAACAGAGGAAAAATTCCATTATATATGGAGACTTAATAAGGTTTATTATTAAACTTTCCTCATATTTCTTTTGTCAAGATAAAAACAACTCAAAAGACTTAGGCAGTTTTGGTGTTATTGACATATTGACAAGTAAGAAAATGGAATTCAATATTATTTCCAAATATATCTGATCCAGGAAAAATAGTATGTTTTTCAGGTTTAATATCTATTTCCCAAGGTAGCCAAATCCTAATTAATTTCCTAGAAATGTCATATATTCTATGATAACATTACAGGAGAGTATATGTAATTTAAATGATCTATTCCAGAGCTATTCTCTATTCAGACACAGAAGAGTAAACTTACAAATTTATTTAAAGGAGAATCTATTGTAGGAAACTTCTGATAACTGTAATACATAAAATATATTATGAGCTATACAACATGTAATAAAGAAGGATAGCCAATATTTACATAATGCTTCCCACTATATAGGTACTGTCCCTACATGTTTATATAGATTAATATATTTACTCCTCACAAATGCTCTAAGAGGTTGGAATTATACTGTTCCCAATTTATAGCAGAGTTAACAAGGGCACAAAGAGACTAGATTTGAACCTCATAGCCTGGCTCTAATTCTGTCTCATTAACTTCTATGCTATCTCCTTTCCTACTACAGAGAGAGAAAAAAAATGTTTTCTGTTTTATTAGAAACCCTTCCTAGGTTTCAGTTTGCTTACACAGATTAACCACGTCAACTATACTGTATGTAATCGTATCACTGAAAATTTCACTTGACTTTCATTAAAACTGTATTTCTTTAGCTATACAAGAAAGCAGGGAACACAGGAATTCAATAAAGGAAGTTATAAATAAGTTTCTTTTCCAAATTATTTTTCTGTGCCTAATAGGTAGAAGGCCTGTCTTTAAATGGCTTTAAGGGACTTTTTTTTTTTTAATTTATATATGAAATTTATTGTCAAATTTGTTTCCATACAACACCCAGTGCCCATCCCAAAAGGTGCCCTCCTCAATACCCATCACCCACCCTCTCCTCCCTCCCACCCCCCATCAACCCTCAGTTTGTTCTCA
>NW_024412391.1:69369135-69394672 GCF_014898765.1 Herpailurus yagouaroundi
GGATTGGTTGTAATAATTCCATTTTCATCCATGATTTTATCTATTTGAGTCATCTCCCTTTTCTTTTTGAGAAGCCTGGCTAGAGGTTTATCAATTTTGTTTATTTTTTTTCAAAAAAACGAACTCTTGGTTTCATTGATCTTTTCTATTATTTCTAAACAGTATGTTATTTAGTTTTGCCTATTTTTTTGTTTTGTTTTTCTCTATTTATTTTATTTATTTATTTTTTTAATTTATATATGAAATTTATTGTCAAATTGGTTTCCATACAACACCCAGTGCTCATCCCAAAAGGTGCCCTCCTCAATACCCATCACCCACCCTCTCCTCCCTCCCACCCCCCATCAACCCTCAGTTTGCTCTCAGTTCTCAACAGTCTCTTATGCTTTGGCTCTCTCCCACTCTAACCTCTTTTTTTTTTTTCCTTCCCCTCCCCCATGGGTTCCTGTTAAGTTTCTCAGGATCCACATAAGAGTGAAACCATATGGTATCTGTCTTTCTCTGTATGGCTTATTTCACTTAGCATCACACTCTCCAGTTCCATCCACGTTGCTACAAAAGGCCATATTTCATTTTTTCTCATTGCCACGTAGTATTCCATAGTGTATATAAACCACAATTTCTTTATCCATTCATCAGTTGATGGACATTTAGGCTCTTTCCATAATTTGGCTATTGTTGAGAGTGCTGCTATGAACATTGGGGTACAAGTGCCCCTATGCATCAGTACTCCTGTGTCCCTTGGATAAATTCCTAGCAGTGCTATTGCTGGGTCATAGGGTAGGTCTATTTTTAATTTTCTGAGGAACCTCCACACTGCTTTCCAGAGCGGCTGCACCAATTTGCATTCCCACCAACAGTGCAAGAGGGTTCCCGTTTCTCCACATCCTCTCCAGCATCTATAGTCTCCTGATTTGTTCATTTTGGCCACTCTGACTGGCGTGAGGTGATATCTGAGTGTGGTTTTGATTTGTATTTCCCTGATAAGGAGCGACGCTGAACATCTTTTCATGTGCCTGTTGGCCATCCGGATGTCTTCTTTAGAGAAGTGTCTATTCATGTTTTCTGCCCATTTCTTCACTGGGTTATTTGTTTTTCAGGTGTGGAGTTTGGTGAGCTCTTTATAGACTTTGGATACTAGCCCTTTGTCCGATATGTCATTTGCAAATATCTTTTCCCATTCCGTTGGTTGCCTTTTAGTTTTGTTGGTTGTTTCCTTTGCTGTGCAGAAGCTTTTTATCTTCATAAGGTCCCAGTAATTCACTTTTGCTTTTAATTCCCTTGCCTCTGGGGATGTGTCGAGTAAGAGATTGCTACAGCTGAGGTCAGAGAGGTCTTTTCCTGCTTTCTCCTCTAGGGTTTTGATGGTTTCCTGTCTCACATTCAGGTCCTTTTTCCATTGTGAGTTTATTTTTGTGAATGGTGTGAGAAAGTGGTCTAGTTTCAACCTTCTGCATGTTGCTGTCCAGTTCTCCCAGCACCATTTGTTAAAGAGACTGTCTTTTTTCCATTGGATGTTCTTTCCTGCTTTGTCAAAGATGAGTTGGCCATATGTTTGTGGGTCTAGTTCTGGGTTTTTCTATTCTATTCCATTGGTCTATGTGTCTGTTTTTGTGCCAATACCATGCTGTCTTGATGATGACAGCTTTGTAGTAGAGGCTAAAGTCTGGGATTGTGATGCCTCCTGCTTTGGTCTTCTTCTTCAAAATTACTTTGGCTATTCAGGGCCTTTTGTAGTTCCATGTGAATTTTAGGATTGCTTGTTCTAGCTTTGGGAAGAATGCTGGGGCAATTTTGATTGGGATTGCATTGAATGTGTAGATAGCTTTGGGTAGTATTGACATTTTGACAATATTTATTCTTCCAATCCATGAGCAGGGAATGTCTTTCCATTTCTTTAAATCTTCTTCAATTACCTTCATAAGCTTTCTATAGTTTTCAGCATACAGATCCTTTACATCTTTGGTTAGATTTATTCCTAGGTATTTTATGCTTCTTGGTGCAATTGTGAATGGGATCAGTTTCCTTATTTGTCTTTCTGTTGCTTCATTGTTAGTGTATAAGAATGCAACTGATTTCTGTACATTGATTTTGTATCCTGCAACTTTGCTGAATTCATGTATCAGTTCTAGCAGACTTTTGGTGGAGTCTGTCGGATTTTCCATGTATAATATCATGTCATCTGCAAAAAGCGAAAGCTTGACTTCATCTTTGCCAATTTTGATGCCTTTGATTTCCTTTTGTTGTCTGATTGCTGATGCTAGAACTTCCAGCACTATGTTAAACAACAGCGGTGAGAGTGGGCATCCCTGTCGTGTTCCTGATCGCAGGGAAAAAGCTCTCAGTTTTTCCCCGTTGAGGATGATGTTAGCTGTGGGCTTTTCATAAATGGCTTTTATGATCTTTAAGTATGTTCCTTCTATCCCGACTTTCTCAAGGGTTTTTATTAAGAAAGGGTGCTGGATTTTGTCAAAGGCCTTTTCTGCATCGATTGACAGGATCATATGGTTTTTCTCTTTTTTTTTTGTTAATGTGATGTATCACGTTGATTGATTTGCGAATGTTGAACCAGCCCTGCATCCCAGGAATGAATCCCACTTGATCATGGTGAATAATTCTTTTTATATGCCGTTGAATTCGATTTGCTAGTATCTTATTGAGAATTTTGGCATCCGTATTCATCAGGGATATTGGCCTGTAGTTCTCTTTTTTTTACTGGGTCTCTGTCTGGTTTAGGAATCAAAGTAATACTGGCTTCATAGAATGAGTCTGGAAGTTTTCCTTCCCTTTCTATTTCTTGGAATAGCTTGAGAAGGATAGGTATTATCTCTGCTTTAAACGTCTGGTAGAACTCCCCCGGGAAGCCATCTGGTCCTGGACTCTTATTTGTTGGGAGATTTTTGATAACCGATTCAATTTCTTCGCTGGTGATGGGTCTGTTCAAGCTTTCTATTTCCTCCTGATTGAGTTTTGGAAGAGTGTGGGTGTTCAGGAATTTGTCCATTTCTTCCAGGTTGTCCAATTTGTTGGCATATAATTTTTCATAGTATTCCCTGATAATTGTTTGTATCTCTGAGGGATTGGTTGTAATCATTCCATTTTCATTCATGATTTTATCTATTTGGGTCATCTCCCGTTTCTTTTTGAGGAGCCTGGCTAGAGGTTTGTCAATTTTGTTTATTTTTTCAAAAAACCAACTCTTGGTTTCATTGATCTGCTCTACAGTTTTTTTAGATTCTATATTGTTTATTTCTGCTCTGATCTTTATGATTTCTCTTCTTCTGCTGGGTTTAGGCTGCCTTTGCTGTTCTGCTTCTAGTTCCTTTAGGTGTGCTGTTAGATTTTGTATTTGGGATTTTTCTTGTTTCTTGAGATAGGCCTGGATTGCAATGTATTTTCCTCTCAGGACTGCCTTCGCTGCGTCCCAAAGCATTTGGATTGTTGTCTTTTCATTTTCGTTTGTTTCCATATATTTTTTAATTTCTTCTCGAATTGCCTGGTTGACCCACTCATTCGTTAGTAGGGTGTTCTTTAACCTCCATGCTTTTGGAGGTTTTCCAGACTTTTTTCTGTGGTTGATTTCAAGCTTCATAGCATTGTGGTCTGAAAGTATGCATGGTACGATTTCAATTCTTGTCAACTTATGAAGGGCTGTTTTGTGACCCAGTATATGATCTATCTTGGAGAATGTTCCATGTGCGCTCGAGAAGAAAGTATATTCTGTTGCTTTGGGATGCAGAGTTCTAAATATATCTGTCAAGTCCATCTGATCCAATGTCTCATTCAGGGCCCTTGTTTCTTTATTGACCGTGTGTCTAGATGATCTATCCATTTCTGTAAGTGGGGTGTTAAAGTCCCCTGCAATTACCACATTCTTATCAATAAGGTTGCTTGTGTTTACGAGTAATTGTTTTATATATTTGGGGGCTCCGGTATTCGGCGCATAGACATTTATAATTGTTAGCTCTTCCTGATGGATAGACCCTGTCACTATTATATAATGTCCTTCTTCATGTCTTGTTACAGCCTTTAATTAAAGTCTAGTTTGTCTGATATAAGTATGGCTACTCCAGCTTTCTTTTGGCTTCCAGTAGCATGATAAATAGTTCTCCATCCCCTCACTCTCAATCTAAAGGTGTCCTCAGGTCTAAAATGAGTCTCTTGTAGACAGCAAATAGATGGGTCTTGTTTTTTTATCCATTCTGATACCCTTTGTCTTTTGGTTGGCGCATTTAATCCATTTACATTCAGTGTTATTATAGAAAGATATGGGTTTAGAGTCATTGTGATGTCTGTATGTTTTATGCTTGTAGTGATGTCTCTGATACTTTGTCTCACAGGGTCCCCCTTAGGATCTCTTGTAGGGCTGGTTTAGTGGTGACAAATTCCTTCAGTTTTTGTTTGTTTGGGAAGACCTTTATCTCTCCTTCTATTCTAAATGACAGACAGAATCCATAAAGGATTCTCGGCTGCATATTTTTTCTGTCTAGCACACTGAAAATCTCGTGCCAATTCTTTCTGGCCTGCCAAGTTTCAAAAGAGAGATCAGTCACGAGTCTTATAGGTCTCCCTTTATATGTGAGGGATCAGTTTCTCTTTATCAGAATTTTCTCTTTATCCTTGTATTTTGCCAGTTTCACTATGATATGTCATGCAGAAGGTCAATTCAAGTTACGTCTGAAGGGAGTTCTCTGTGCCTCTTGGATTTCAATGCCTTTTTCCTTCCCCACTTCAGGGAAGTTCTCAGCTATGATTTCTTCAAGTACCCCTTCAGCACCTTTCCCTCTCTCTTCCTCCTCTGGGATACCAATTATGCATATATTATTTCTTTTTAGTGTATCACTTAGTTCTCTAATTTTCCCCTCATATTCCTGGATTTTTTTATCTCTCTTTTTCTCAGCTTCCTCTTTTTCCATAACTTTATCTTCTAGTTCACCTATTCTCTCCTCTGCCTCTTCAATCCGAGCTGTGGTGGTTTCCATTTTGTTATGCATTTCATTTAAAGCATTTTTCAGCTCCTCGTGACTGTTCCTTAGTCCCTTGATCTCTGTAGCAAGAGATTCTCTGCTGTCAGCTATACTGTTTTCAAGCCCAGCGATTAATTTTATGACTATTATTCTAAATTCACTTTCTGTTATATTATTTAAATCCTTTTTGATCAGCTCATTAGCTGTTGTTATTTCCTGGAGATTCTTCTGAGGGGAATTCTTCCGCTTGGTCATTTTGGATAGTCCCTGGCGTGGTGAGGACCTGCAGGGCACTTCCCCTGTGCTGTGGTGTATAACTGGAGTTGGTGGGCGGAGCCGCAGTCAGACCTGATGTCTGCCCCCAGCCCACCGCTGGGGCCACAGTCAGACTGGTGCGTGCCTTCTCTTCCCCTCTCCTAGGGGCAGGATTCACTGTGGGGTGGGGTGGCCTGTCTGGGCTACTTGCACACTGCCAGGCTTGTGATGCTGGGGATCTGGCGTCTTAGCTGGGGTGGGTCGGCAAGGTGCACAGGGGCAGGAGGGGCAGGCTTAGCTTGCTTCTCCTTAGGTGATCCACTTCAGGAGGGGCCCTGTGGCAGCAGGAGGGAGTCAGATCCGCTGCCAGAGGTTTGGCTCCGCAGAAGCGCAGAGTTGGGTGTTTGCGCGGAGCGAGCAAGTTCCCTGGCAGGAACTGGTTCTCTTTGGGATTTTGGCTGGGGGATGGGCGGGGAAGATGGCACTGGCGAGCGCCTTTGTTCCCCACCAAACTGAGCTCTGTCGTCCGGGGGCTCAGCAGCTTTCCTTCCCTTTGTCCTCCAGCCTTCCCGCTTTCTGAGCAGAGCTGTTAACTTATGACCTCCCAGCCGCTAAGTCGCACTTGCTGTCGGAACACAGTCCGTCAGGCCCCTCCGCTTTTTGCAAGCCAGACTTGGGGGCTCTGCTTGGCCGGCGGGCCGCCCCTCCGCCCCGGCTCCCTCCCGCCAGTCCGTGGAGCGCGCACCGCCTCGCCGCCCTTCCTACCCTCTTCCGTGGGCCTCTCGTCTGCGCTTGGCTCCGGCGACTCCGTTCTGCTAATCCTCTGGTGGTTTTCTGGGTTATTTAGGCAGGTGTAGGTGGAATCTAAGTGATCAGCAGGACGCGCGGTGAGCCCAGCGTCCTCCTACGCCGCCATCTTCCCTCCTCCCCCCTAAGGGAGTTTCTGACACTGGACTTTCATCATTAGAAACTTGATAAAAAGTTACTATTATTAAATTTAAAAAATTATAAAAATATTTACAAACAACAAAGTACCTAGTAGCAAAACAAACATCAAATTAATTAGAAAATTATAAGGACTGAGAGCTTGACAGCACACATTTATAGAAATCAAGTATTGTCACTATTGGAGGGGAGGAAAGCCTGCAAAAGTCTATAAAAGCAATCTCTGGTAAAAGCAACACAAAATGAGCTTTCTGCGTGAACTCTTTAAGTTCCTTTTAGATATCATATTTCCAAATCCAAAGTGATTATGGACACTTTCTAACCTCTAATTTGTTACACTTAGTAAACAATCTTTCAGTTTACAGGCTTCACTTAACCAATTGTCAATGAACATAGAAATAGAATTTGGTAGACAATGACTTCTGAACCAGTATAAAAATGCCTAGGCAAAATTAGGCACCTGAATCAAAAGATATTAAGAACAGTACCATGTAATATCTTCCTTGCATGAAAATGATTACAGATCTACCACCTGGGAGAAATCTGGTTTAGCTGTTTGTAGTAATGACCAAGAAAGGTTTTCCACATTCTTACCTGAGTTCCAATGCAACTGGTGCTCCACCTGACAAACATCTTGTCATGGAGTAAACTCTCTATGGGAGTTCTGTCTTTAAAAGGTCACCACTAAGTCCTCTTTTAGAATTCTAGACTCATTAGCATCATACTGTAAAACTGAAATGTAACCCACCAAACACATCAAGCCCATCAACAGTCTAAGTCTACTTTCCAGAAGTGAATTTTTCAAGTAGAAATAGCTTACTTATTCAAAATAAGAACCCCAGATAGTAAGACAGGAGTTATGTCATAAGCATCTGGGACATAAAACCAAAAACCAAAAACCAAAAAACAAAACATTGCATTCAATATCTAATTACTTAAAATTTTAAATCACTCAAATCCAAACTCGTATACAAAGAATTTGGACACCAAATAAAGGCAAATTAAAAGGAAACTGAGTAGGCCTGAATTCACTTATGAATAAATTTTCTACAGTCTTAGACTTCATATCAATGATCAGAAGTAATGATATCGATAATCTGTATCACCTATTTGCCCAAGAGATATACAGAGGTCAGTAATTATTTACATTATCTCATAGTCATTGGGGAAGAGAGTATTAGGCTCAGAAGGAGACACTTTCCACACGTAGAAAATAAAAACAAAGATACATACACTATATACACAGAGGCACATACGTGTGTGCATGGAGCCAGAGATAGGCTGTTCTTTTTATTCTTGGTTTGATTTTCATAGAAATGTGTTTAAAAAAGAAAACAAACATTTCCTATAGTAGAATACTGATATACTTTTAAACTACTAAAATTAATGGAAGGATGCAAGGGAGCCTGAAAGGGAAGGCTGTATGCGAGTCAGGTCAATGCAAAATTTATAAGTTGTAAAAGATTTTTGCAGTCTCAATGCTTTGGGGAGTCCTACTCCAAAAATACTGGAAAGATTCACATAAGAAGAAGACCCTATAAGACATTTGAAGTAATTATACCTACTTATCAGCAGTCATTCAAAAATGTTAGCCTAAAGAGTAGATCATGAATGGCATATAAAAGCTCGTAATTCTTAATAATTTTGTGAATGACAGCCTAAATGAAAATATTGATAAATTTACAAGACAAAAAAGCCTAAGTAGAAAATAAAAAGATGATGATAATGAATCTGATCTTTAGGGATGGAAATGGGTGGGTTAGGCAATAATCTAACAAGATTATATAATATAATAAAATTATATAACCTGTATCTAAGAAGCTCATGTGACCTAGACTTAACATATACATATAAATAAACATTAAAATAGGAACAAATTGGAAATAAAAAAGTAATCAAATGCTCTCCAGGTGTGTGTTAAGGGAATGTGCTTACATATTTATTGTTGAGTTTTTACAATCAGCCTATAATGCTTGAAACATTTTTAACAAGATATCTCTAATGTTTGAAATAAAGGAAAAGATAGAAAATCTAACATAATTAATATTGCCAGGTCTAAGTAATCAAGAAAACAATGGAAATGATACTTCTAAAGCTTTATTAACAGTACAATAAATGAAAATAAATGTAAAATCTTCTACTATGCAAAGGATTTCTTCCATGAGTAGATGACAACATAGCTAAGTTACCCAATCACTCATTTTAAGAAATGTCTGCAAGACCAATAAATTGATCAAGTCAAATAGCACCTTCTCAGTCTTTTCAAAGCTAATTCAGCAAATCTCCTAGAGAAATACAGGCATCATATTTTCTTAGCAGGAAATTATAATACATATAATGACTACTTATATGGTCAATTTCTCTCCGAATTATCAAGAGCACTAATGTTCCTTATTAAGAGATTCTGGTCACTTTGATAATAATTTGTAGGTTCTCAAAAATGTTTGTTAAACTACTGAAGATATTGGTCAAATTAAGAGGAAAAAATGATGAGGTTAGTTCAAGAACTTTAGCTTATATTACAAATTTGAGAACAGCAAAAACTAATCCTGAGAAAAGCTATGATGTTTCAAACATGATTTATACAGCACCACTCTAATCTGAAAATCCAAAGTCTCCATTTTTACATTAAAAAGTTGCATTAAAAAGATTATTTGTTCAGAACATCTGGGGATTTGCTGGTCATTTTAATTTTACATAGGTTTTACAAACTCTCAAAGGAGAGCTTGGGACAGTGGGTGGGTGTATATTCTCCAAACATGGAAGACACAAGGTTATCTGAGAACATAAAAAAAAGACTATACAGAGTATAAAAGATTTCGTGAGAAGTATTAGGTGCCAAGCAACTTATTACTCATTTGAACAGGAATTAGCCCCAGTATTACATGTGCAGAAGGTAAGAGGAGGTATTGCTTAGTGTTGTTACACATCAAGTAGGGTAGCAGAGATTACTTTTAAATCCTGACCTTACACTCTAGGTCCAGTGATCTCCATACTACACCTGCAAACATTTTGCATACTAGCTGCAAATATTTTGTTCAGGAATAGGGCCATCTAAAGGCAATAACAACATCTACAGTAAGGCCAGATTAAAGGATGATGCTGAGAAAGAGCTAATGGAGTAAGTAGCTGAGTCAAGGAGTATAAAATCGGGATCCACGTCAAACAGTTTCACTACTTTCTTTTCTGATACTCCAATTACTTTTGCTGCTGCTATAATACTTTGTAAAAGCTAGTCATTATTACCACATACAAAGGTAAACTTGAAGTAACTCTTCCATTTAGACTCACTGGTTCCTCAATAGGTAGCTCTACAGGCAGCCAGGGCTACAAACACATCTTTTTGGCTAAAATATTTTACCTTGTACCACCTAAAGTAACAATGTGGATATTGTAGTAAAAAAGCGTATTACTAGGGGTGCCTGGGTGGCGCAGTCGGTTAAGCGTCCGACTTCAGCCAGGTCACGATCTCGCAGTCCGTGAGTTCGAGCCCCGCGTCGGGCTCTGGGCTGATGGCTCAGAGCCTGGAGCCTGTTTCCGATTCTGTGTCTCCCTCTCTCTCTCTGCCCCTCCCCTGTTCATGCTCTGTCTCTCTCTATCCCAAAATAAATAAACGTTGAAAAAAAAAAAAGCGTATTACTAGTCTTTTGTCAGGAGTTAATCTTTCAATATTTTTATAGTTATAAAAGCAAGAGTATCTTGTATGTTATATAGAAATAAGAACCAAGTATTAAAATAGATTCAGTTTTTTCATCATATATCAGAAATATGAATAAACTAATATTTTTATTACTTACATACATTATAGAAAAATAAAATTATATACCAGTATAAGAAGATATACTCTAGTTATTCAAATTTTTCATAGGGATATATAAGGGAACTAGATCCCAATCCATGAAAGCTTCAGTCAATACCTTGAATCATGGGTTAGTAGATAATGAAAACAGTTCTAATGATTTATTCTGTAAATAATCTGCTCACTCTTCCTTATCTCTAGCAATCAGTGAAACCAACAAGCAAAAAAGGCAACAGAAGCTCAAATTTATTTTGAGTATTCCCTCTGATAAATGAAAAAAATCACATAGTAAACAGGTGGAAATTAAGTCTATGCTGAAACAATCCCTGTAGAAATGTCTAGCGACTAACTACCTAGTGAAAAGCACCCTAAGAAGCACAAATGGAAGTGGGTAACTCTACCAGTGAAGTGTAAATACAAGAACTCTAAAAGAAGAGTAGAGAAACAAACAAACAAACAAAAAAAGAGGGAGGCAGGCAGGGAGGAGAGAAGAAAGGAAAGAGAAGAAAGTGGGGGGGAGGAGGAAAGGGAGAGAACAGAAGGGGATGGAGGGACAACGGGGAAATAATTAGAAAATTAGCTGAAGATAGGAAAATAAAGATAACCAAAAAGTTATCAAGATGGACAAAATGTCTAAAAGCCAAAAGAAGGTAATACAAAATTTAAGTTCAAAACGAAGATACCATAAAGGAATGCAGCCTAAGATTTGGCAGATTTCTCAACATTGCAACACTCTGACTTAATGAAATAGTCCTGAAAAGGGATAAAAAATAGGTAAAGGATCTTGTGGCCAACAGGTGGGGTGATTATATCTTCTATAGCCTCCAAAAATTAGATTTATTGAAAATAAGCAAAACTCGTTCAGACCCACCAAGAACAGGTAAGTATCTTTCCAGTCTTTCATGAGATGGAATTTTTTCTCACTGGCAGGACAATTATTCCTAAGGCAAATACAAATACCAAAGCTAAAATTCAAAAATAGGTGGCTCATTAAATATGAGCTCATAGACTTAACTGAAGGACTGGCTGAAGACTAAAGGAGAAGCAGGTAGCCAGTACAATACTGCTTAAGAATTTCTTAGATACTTTACTTCCCCAGGGTGCCTTGGCTTCAAAATACTAACATATTTACTGCTTTAATCTGACTTTATCAAGCCGAAGTAGTCTTAAATTCTACCTTTGCCCTAAAGTAATAATGAATTCAGAAAGACGAATACGTGAGAAACCAAAGTGGATAACCAAATGTTTTGGTAGAACTAAATTTGTAATTAGTTGGAAAAAAAAGTATTACACTTACTCATACCACTGTTTATTGTGTTTTCGGTAAAGCAACGTATCCAAGGCAACAGCATTGACATCCAGAGCTCCTGGGGAAGGCCACTGGTTGGTGAGGTGGGCAGTTAACTCTTGTCTTGATCTTAAATCATTATTCTTTAGCACAGTCCTGTGAATATTAAGATGGTGAGTGCTTTTGTCTTCACTGCTCTGCAATGGCAGAGGAACCTAATGGTATCAACCTGGCCCCCAAAATTCATCTTTTAAAATGGTACGTTAACAGATTGTCAACAGAACTACAGGAAGACTAGTTGGGGCTATGACTATCTCCTACAATATGCGTTTTCACTTTTTCTCCAAAGGCTGTAACAAATCACTAACGTGTGAAATGCAGACTTTCAATCTTTTACAGAGATGTTACTAAAGGACTAAAGCTGAATTTCACATCTTACCTAAAAAACTAGGGTGATATCTTAAAGTTATAGATTATCAGATGCCAGTTAAAATAAGAAAAGATTGCATGTGTATGATTTTTTAGCTTCAAAATTCACAATCTATTAAAGTCATTTAACTCAGTAAACAAAAAACAGTTAAAATGAATAAAAAATAAAACCACATCAGAAAAACATAAAATTAAAAATCCATAAGGTTTCTGCAATTTTTTTATAAAAGTGACCACCAATAAATCTTTATAAAAATAATTCCATCAGGGCACGTGGGTGGCTTAGTTGGGTGAGCGTCCCACTCTTGATTTCAGCTCAAGTCATGATCCCATGGTTTATGAGTTTGAGCCCCATATGGGATTCTCTCTCATCCTCTCTCTCTCTCTCTCTGCCCCTCCCCTGCTCACGCATGCTCTCACTCTTCCTCAAAATAAATAAACATTTTAAAAAAAGAAAATAATTAAATCAATGATAACTACATTGAATAATACAACCCACTGGAAATATTTCCATTTACAGAATGAGGCCATTATAATACATGGTTTATTCTCATTTTTGTAGAACCGTTAATAACAATTTTCAAAAGAAGTTAATTTTTGCCAAAATTTAAACCTCACAAATCACTGTCACAAGACTAATTCAACATTTGAGTCGGTAGTTAAAGATAATTTAAAAGCATAATTCTAGGGGCACCTGGGTGGCTTCAACTTCTGACTTCAGCTCAGGTCATGATCTTACCATTGCTGAGTTTGAGCCCTGGGTCGGGCTCTGGGCTGACAGCTCAGAGCCTGGAGCCTGTTTAGATTTTGGGTCTCCCTCACTCTCTCTGCCCCTCCCCAACTCATAGTCTCTCTCTCTCAGTCTCTCTCTCTCTCTCTCTCTCTCAAAAATAAAATAAAACCATTAAAAAAACTTTTTTTAAGTTTAAAAGCATAATTCGGGGGGTGGGGCTGGCTGGCTCAGGTGGAGCATGCAACTCTTGATCCAGGGGTTTTAAGTTCAAGCCCCACGTTGGGTGTAGACGTACTTAAAAATAAAAACTATTAAAAAAAAAAGTGTAATTCTGTTTGCAAACGTTGTATTCTACTTCTAACTAAGGCTTCAAAATATAACCTAGGCAAGCCACATTCTCCAACAGGAGTCCATGACTTGAGTGTACCAAAGTCTTGAGCCATCAGCTCAGAAGCAGGGAAGTAGGAACAACTGTCCTATTGTGGATGGAAGAGTCAACAGTGTGCTGGCAAGACAACCCTTCACTAAAGAAAATTAGCCTGCACAAAACCTCTAGCTGGAAATGATTCAAATGGAACAACCCCATGTATATGTCTCTAACAGTCTAACTATGAATATTTCTGATTTTACAGGGTATCTGTGTACATTTAAAAATATTTGCTCCACTATATCCACAAAGAAATAGTATTTGATGTAAATACTAGATTCTCAGAATTGAATACTAAAAAAGTAAAACAGGCAGAAGTCCGTGAGAATGTATCACAAGAAGATACTCGTTTTGACTACTTTCAACAATTTCACTGGAAAAGAATGAAAAATTTAAGAAGAATGAAAAATTTAAAAACCTTAACCTAAGTTTTTATGAAAACAGTAAGGAGTTCAGAAAAATTACAAGACTGATAGAAAAAAATCTTGTGACGCCAAAAAGGGGATTACTGGCCAGAGAATTTATTACAATAAAGTACCATTATTTTGGCTTTTTTTTTAAAGTTTATTTATTTTGAGAAAGAGAGGGTGTGAGCAAGTACCCGTGCAAGCAGAGAAGGGACAGAGAGAAAATCCCAAGCAGGCTCCATGTGCGGTCAGTGCAGAGCCTGACACAGGGCTCAGACTCACAAACCATGAAATCATCACCTGAACAGAAATCAAGAGTTGGACACCTAACCGACTGAGCCACCCAGGTGCCCCTAGGCTTCGCTTATTAGATTTTTCTCCTTCACATATTCACTCTCTAGGGTCTCTACTGACTGTCACTGGAAAACAACTTCAATGTCATAATTGGTTTACAGGAAGTATTTACAGCAGAATGCAAGGAAGGCAAATGGGCATCTGTGAGGAAATGACATTGGAAAAATTCATTAATGACAAGTAACTGAACAACTTCCAACTTAGAATATGTTCTTTCTGGAAAAGCAAAGTTTTACACTGCATAGAATGAAAAAAAAAGAACTAAGTTTTACACAAGTTTTTACACATTAGTCCATGGAAAATTTTAGTCTAATGACAAATTATTGTATTGCCTTTAGACTTTTGTGTTTAGAAATCCTAACGACATTGTTTTCTAAGGGAACTGCCTAGTCCTTTGAAGCAGGAGATAAGAGATTTCAGTGTACTGGATGGGCATAACTTCATCCATGCTGCATCTGTTTTCCACCTTCTGTGAGGAATATGGCGGGAAACACACAATGCTAACATTCAACTTGATACTACAAAGGGAAAGGTTCCTGGAGGACCTTTGTGTAAGGCCCTTTCACCACTTCAGTATACTAGGGGCCATTAAGGCACTTTGAAAACCCACCCTTGAATTCTGAATCTTGGCTCAGTCTATTTAGATAATAAAGAGACAAAGTAGTTTATTCATTCTAGCAATGGGCCCTGACCAAAATGCACCAGCAAAGAGATATACGTGGAGTTCTACTTCCCAACTCTCCGAAGTAGCTCAGCCTACCTCTCTCCAAGCCTACTTTTCTAGTCTTTCTATCCATTGCTTGAGTCATTGATATCAATCTAACAAATTCCATTTGTGCTTAAGAGTTGGTTGGACTTTTTTTTTTTTTTACAAGCGAAGTAAAATGAGGGTATTTTTCTCATTGGCCAAGCTTAAAAGCAGGTTCATCTTAAGTCACTCAACAATTATTGTCATTACCTTGTGGTCAAATCAGTGAAAATTAAAGGCAAAATTTTATGAAGTTAGCATTTAACTTTAATAAAAACGCTAACCAGGGGCGCCTGGGGGGCGCAGTCGGTTAAGCGTCCCACTTCAGCCAGGTCACGATCTCGCGGTCCGTGAGTTCGAGCCCCGCGTCGGGCTCTGGGCTGATGGCTCAGAGCCTGGAGCCTGTTTCCGATTCTGTGTCTCCCTCTCTCTCTGCCCCTCCCCCGTTCATGCTCTGTCTCTCTCTGTCCCAAAAATAAATAAATGTTGAAAAAAAAATTAAAAAAAAAAAAACGCTAACCAATGCTAACACTAATGAGCTAATTTAATAATTAAATTATTGTATATGAGATAGATGCTACTTGTCACTTATATCTATGTTCTAAGTCTCTCATTAACAACTGAATATTCTGTCACTAAGGTAACAATTCTACAGGAAAATACAATAAAGGAAATTTATTAACATATCCATAATATATTTACCACACTAATTTTAAGAACTTTCCTGTGGTATCCACCCCTAAATTGCTAGATAGCTAATTTCTCTTCAGATTTTCAATAGAAATTATGCAAGAAGTTTGCCACAAAAAATATAATTCAATATCTTGCCCCATAGCTTTACTGAGGTATAATCAGCAATTAAAAATTGCATACATCTAGGGGCACCTGGATGGCTCAGTTAAGCGTCCAACTTCAGCCCAGATCATGATCTCGTGGTTGGTGAGTTGAAGCCCTGCATCCGGCTCTGTGCTGACAGCTCAGAGCCTGAAGCCTGCTTCAGATTCCGTGTCTCTCTCTCTCTCTGTACCCCCCTACTTATGCTCTCTCTCTCCCTCTCTCAAAAATAAACATTAAAAAAATTTTTTTAAATTGTATACATCTAGAGTGTACTTGATTTGATATGCATATACAATGTGAAGTAATCACAAGATAATTAACATATCCATCACCTCACAGTTACCTCTTTTTTGTGTGTGATAAGAACACTTGAGATGTACCCTCTTAGAACATTTCAAGTACACAATACAGTATTGTTAAGTACAGTCATGTTGCTTAACATTAGATCTCCATGATTTATTCATCCTGCATAACTGAAACTTTGTACTTATAGACCAACATCTCCTCATTTCCCCCTCTATCTGGGCCAGAATTGGTAATAACCATTCTACTCTCTGCTTCTGTAAGTTTGACTATTTTGGATTCCACATATAAATGAAATTATGCACTATTTGTTTTTCTACATCTGATTTAGTTCACTTAGCATAATGCCTTCAAGGTTTATCCATGTTGTTGCAAATGGCAGGATTTCCTTCCTTTTTTTAAAGGTGGAATAATATTCCATTGTGTTTATGTGTGTATATAGACACAGAATCTTCATAGATCACATTTTCTTTATCCATTGATCCATCAGTGAACACTGAGGTTGTTTCCACCTCTTGACTACTGTAAATAAGGCTGAAATTAACACCTAAATGGAGATATCTTTTTGAGATTGTAACTCCATTTCCTTTGGATAAATACCTAGAAGTGGGATTGCTTAAACATAAGATAGTTCTATTTTTAATATTTTGAGGAACCTCCTACTCTTTTTCAAAGTGACCATACCCATCTATAGTACTACCAACTGGGCATGAGGGCTCCCTTTTTCCATATCCTCACCAACAGTTGTTTTCTAACACCTATCTAGTAACAGACATTCTAAGTAAGAAGGTACTTCATTGTGACTGTGATTTGCATGTCCCTGATGATTAGTGAAGTTAAGCATCTTTTCATATACCTATTGGTCATTTGCATGTCTTCCCTGGAGAAATATCTATTCAAGTCCTTTGCCCATTTTTAAGCTGAGTTAGATTTTTGCTATTATGAGTCCCTTATAGATTTTGAATATTAACCCCTTATTAGACAGATGCTGAAAATATTTTCTTCCATTTGGTATGTTGCCATTTTACTCTAATGTTTTTTGTGCAGAATTTTTTAAATTTCGTACAATTCATTTTTCTATTTTTGCTTTTATTGCCTGTGCTTTTGGTATAATAAGCAAAAATATGATTGCCGAGACTAATTTCAAAAGTTATTTCCCTGTTTTCTTTTGTATTTTTACAGTTTCAGGTCTTAGATTTAAATCTTTAATCTATTTTGAATTTATTTTTGTAAATGGTAAGAGAAGAATCCAATTTCATTCTTCTGTATGTGGATATTCAGTTTTCCCAACACTACTCCTTTTGTGGGTTCTTGGAAAGCTTGTCAAAGATCAGCTGACTTGTAGATTCATGGACTTATTTGGGGGCTCTCTATTCTGTTCCAATGGCCTATATGTCTGTTTCAATGTCAGTACCATACTTTTTTGATTACTATAATTTATAATATATTTTGAAACCAAGAAATGTGATGTCTTTAGCTTTGTTCTTCTTTCTGAAAACTGATTTGGCTATTCAGGGTCTAAAATATGAATGTTAGGATTGCTTTTTCTATTTATGTGAAAAATGACATTGGGATTTTGATAGGGATTGCACTGAATCTGCATATCACTTTGGATACTATGTACATTTTAATAATATTAATTCTTCCAATCCATGAACACAAGATATCTTTTTTATTTACCAGTATCTTAATTTCCTTTGTCAACGTTTTAATATTTTCAGGGTATCAATCTTTCACCTCTTTGGTTAAATTTATTCCTAAATATTGTATTCTTGCTGCCACTGTGAATAGGATTGTTTTTAAATTTCCTTTCCAGGGGCGCCTGGGTGGCGCAGTCGGTTAAGCGTCCGACTTCAGCCAGGTCACGATCTCGCGGTCCGTGAGTTCCAGCCCCGCGTCAGGCTCTGGGCGGATGGCTCAGAGCCTGGAGCCTGTTTCCGATTCTGTGTCTCCCTCTCTCTCTGCCCCTCCCCCATTCATGCTCTGTCTCTCTCTGTCCCAAAAATAAATAAACGTTGAAAAAAAAATTAAAAAAATAAATAAATAAATTTCCTTTCCAGATATTTAATATCCAGAGACTTTATATATGTATATGCACATATGTGTATGTACATACACATACACACACACATCTTCCTGCTGAGCTGAACCTTTTATCATTATATAATGACCTTCTTTACCTCTAGACACAGTTTTAGACTTAAAGTCTATTTTGAGTACAGACACCCTGCTTTCTTTTGGTTACCATTTGCATGAAATATCTTTTTCCATTCCTTCACTTTCAGCCTATGTATGTCTTTAAATCTGAAATGAGTCTCTTGTTGACAGGATATCACTGGCTCTTACTCTTTTAATCCATTCAGTCACTCTATGCCTTTTGATGGATGAGTTTAATCCTAATTACTGCCATTCTGTTTTGCAGTTTTGTGTCTCTCTTCCACTTTTGTTTTCCTTTATTATCTGATGATTTTTTTGTAATGATTTGTTGCCATTCTTTCTTTTTATAATTTTTTAAAGTGTTTATTTATTTATTTTGAGAGAGAGAGGATACACATGTGAGTGAGTGTGAGGGTGGGGAGAGTGAGAGGGAGGGAGAAAGAGAATCCCAGTCGTTGCACTGTCAGCGCAGAGCCTGATGAGGGGCTCTGACAAGGGGCTCCATCTCAAAAACCGTAAGATCATGACCTGAGGGGAAATAAAGAGTTAGATGGTTAACTGACTGAGCCACCCAGGGGCCCCCATTCTATCTTCTGTGTTTGTACTATAGGTTTATTCTCTGTGGTTAGAGTTTTGAATAAATTTTCATGTGGTTATAACTTCCTATTTTAAATCATGTTAACTTCAAAGGTACACAAAAAACACTCTATGTAAAGCACTTTGAAAGTGCTTTAAGTACATATGCCCAAGTTCAGCTGTAACCAAATATTTAAATTAAATCTACAAAATATTTCAAAGAGAGCATTTTCATGAAAACTGAAAAAACGTATTTGCAACTAATATCAAGTAAATGTATTGAGTGGGCCATGGCAGATAACACTTAAAATGTGTAAAGAAGCAGGGGCGTCTGGGTGGCTCAGTCGGTTAAGCGTCCAACTTCGGCTCAGGTCATGATCTTTTGGTCCGTGAGTTTGAGCCCCGTGTTGGGCTCTGTGCTGACAGCTCAGAGCCTGGAGCCTGCTTTGGACTGTGTGTCTCCCTCTCTCTCTGCCCCTCCTCCACTTGCCATTCTGTCTCTCTCTTTCTCTCTCAAAAATAAATAAAACATTTAAATAAATAAATAAATAAATATTTTTAAAAATGACTAAAATGTGTAAAGAAGCAACCATCTAAAAGTACCTCTGATTATCCTATCTTCTTCATAACCATTCTCAAAAGGTAAGTCCAGAAAGTACAACTTAAATTCTATTATTATATTTTACCTTTCCCAATAAATGCTTCCAGATCCTTGAAAAGGATCTTTGTCTTGCTTACGTAAAGTTATTTTACTTGGCATTTTGGTAAAAAAATATCATGTGAAGTTTGATTCTTTATGCATAACTATGTTGAAATATGTGTCAGTATTAACTGGCCATTTCATAAGCCCTCTGAATATACCTTCAACTCTCTAACCTGAGCATATCCTTATGGATATACATAAAATCAAAATACCATGGATTTATAAACACAAAATCTCTCTACGAAGCAGGAGTCCAGCTCTCCTGAGAAACAGTTTGGAACAAAACAGGATAGCTTCCAGTTAAAGTTCAGTGAGTTGTTCTATTTTTCAAAGGAAATCAGCTCATTATTAAGCCCTCATGGGCATGACAGAACTATTTGATGAATACAATTTATTCTCTGGAATCTAGCTAAAGCCTGAAAATTCCTTACTTTCTAAATATGTAATTTGCACTATATATAGGTATATAATTTGCCAAAACACTTCATTTTTATTAACTAAGTATAATACAATATAACATAATACAACTCTGGATTGATCATGAACACTGAAGAATTCACCTTTCCCTCCCCTGTCCCCCAGCCTATATATGCAGACACCTGCAGAATCAGCACAGACACTCTCCATGTAGCTTGTTAACATGCCTTCCGAGCCTGTGCTCTCCTGTGGACTACTCCCTCTAACTTGTACTTCTGAACTCTCCAAAGTGGCTCCAGGGGCCCTCTGCTCCAACCTTGCTAACTGCATGCCCCATCCCCATGATGTTCTACAGACCCACACCATCCAACCTGCCCTAGGGAGGAATCCAGCCAAAGGGGCACTATAAGCCTAACACTGTGCAAGCAGCCCTGACAGTGACTACTTCAAAAAAAAACTGCTGCCCTGATGAGAGGGAAATATACCCATACACCCAGCTCCATTGAAGCCCCAGAAGTGGGCTGGGGATAGACACCTGGTCTGACTGCAGTCCCCACCTACCAATGAAAGCTTCTCAGGGGACAACAAAGGAGAGCAATCTGCAGTTTAACATGACCACAGCTTTGGCAAATTCCTGGTCTGACTCAACTCAAGCCCAAGGCAGCCCCATACTGGCCCACTAGCAACACAGAAACCAAACCCTGCCCAAAACAGTCAAAAGCAGTCATTGCATATGACTGAAGAGAAATGCAGCTCAGTCACAGCAATAGGGTGTATTCAACACACATAGGAGATGCCCCTGAAGCTTCAGGTTCTGGTAAATGGGAGATTGTTCTGTAGGGCACTATAGGACCTTTTCTTCATAAGGCCACTACTTTCAAGGGCCAGAGACATGGCTAACTTTCCTAACACATATAAAAAGACACAGAAAGTTAGACAGAAATGAGGAGACCAAGGACTGTGTCCCAAATGAAAGAAGGGACAAAAATCACAACAAAAGAGTTAACAAAATGGAGATAAGCAATATATCTGATACAGAAAGTAATGGTCATAATCACTGAGCTTGAGAAAATATGGGAGGACCTCAGTGAAACTCTCAACAAAGACACAGAAAATATAAAAAAGAACCAAGCAGAGATAAAGACCTCAAAAACTAAAATTAAAAATATACTAGAGGGAATAGGGGTGGCTGGGTGGCTCAGTCAGTTGAGCATTCGACTTCAGCTCAGGTCACATTCTCACAGTTTATAGGTTTTGCGTGGACAGTGCAGAGCCTGCTTCGGATTCTCTATCTGCCTTGCTTTCTGCCCCTCCCCTACTCATGTGCTTTTTCTCTCAAAAATAAACACTAAAGAAAAAGCCATTTTAAAACAGTAGAGGGGATGCTGGGAAGATGGCGGCATAGGAGGACGCTGGGCTCACCGCGCGTCCTGGTGATCACTTAGATTCCACCTACACCTGCCTAAATAACCCAGAAAACCACCAGAGGATTAGCAGAACGGAGTCTCCGGAGCCAAGCGCAGACAAGAGGCCCACGGAAGAGGGTAGGAAGGGCGGAGAGGCGGTGCGCGCTCCACGGACTGGCGGGAGGGAGCCGGGGCGGAGGGGCGGCCCGCCGGCCAAGCAGAGCCCCGGAGTCTGGCTGGCAAAAGCGGAGGGGCCAGATGGAGTGTGTTCCAACAGCAAGCGGGACTTAGCATCTGGGAGGTCATAAGTTAACAGCTCTGCTCGGAAAGTGGGAAGGCTGGAGGACAAAGGGAGGGAGAGTTGCTGAGCCCCGGGACGACAGAGCTCAGTTTGGCAGGGAACGAAGGCGCTCGCCAGCGCCATCTCCCTCGCCCATCCCCCAGCCAAAATCCCAAAGGGAACCAGTACCTGCCAGGGAACTTGTTCCCTCCTCGCAAACACCCAACGCTGTGCTTCTGCGGAACCATCCCTCCGGCACCAGGTCTGACTCCCTCCCGCTGCCACAGGGCCCCTCCTGAAGTGGATCACCTAAGGAGAAGCGAGCTAAGCCTGCCCCTCCTACCCCCATGCACATTGCATACCCACCCCAGCTAATATGCCGGATCCCCAACACCACAAGCCTGGCAGTGTGCAAGTAGCCCAGATGGGCCACGCCACCGCACAGTGAATCCTGCCCCTAGGAGAGGGGAAGAGAAGGTACACACCAGTCTGACTGTGGCCCCAATGGTGGGCTGGGGGCAGACATCAGGTCTGACTGTGTCCCCGCCCACCAACTCCACTTATTCAAGACAGCACAGGGGAAGTTCCCTGCAGGTCCGCACCACTCCAGGGACTATCCAAAATGACCAAAAGGAAGAATTCCCCTCAAAAGAATCTCCAGGAAATAACAACAGCTAATGAACTGATCAAAAAGGATTTAAATGATATAACAGAAAGTGAATTTAGAATCATAGTCATAAAATTAATCGCTGGGCTTGAAAACAGTATAGAGGACAGCAGAGAATCTCTTGCTACAGAGATCAAGGGACTAAGGAACAGTCAGGAGGAGGTGAAAACCGCTTTAAACGAGATGCAAAATAAAATGGAAATGTCCACGGCTTGGATTGAAGAGGCAGAGGAGAGAATAGGTGAACTAGAAGATAAAGTTATGGAAAAAGAGGAAGCTGAGAAAAAGAGAGATAAAAAAAAATCCAGGAGTATGAGGGGAAAATTAGAGAACTAAGTGATACACTAAAAAGAAATAATATACGCATAATTGGTATCCCAGAGGAGGAAGAGAGAAGGAAAGGTGCTGAAGGGGTACTTGAAGAAATAATAGCTGAGAACTTCTCTGAACTGGGGAAGGAAAAAGGCATTGAAATCCAAGAGGCACAGAGAACTCCCTTCAGACGTAACTTGAATCGATCTTCTGCACGACATATCATAGTGAAACTGGCAAAATACAAGGATAAAGAGAAAACTCTGAAAGCAGCAAGGGATAAACGTGCCCTCACATATAAAGGGAGACCTATAAGACTCGTGACTGATCTCTCTTTTGAAACTTGGCAGGCCAGAAAGGATTGGCACGAGATCTTCAATGTGATGAACAGAAAAATATGCAGCCAAGAATCCTTCATCCAGCAAGTCTGTCATTTAGAATAGAAGGAGAGATAAAGGTCTTTCCAAACAAACAAAAGCTGAAGGAATTCGTCACCACTAAACCAGCCCTAAAAGAGATCCTAAGGGGAATCCTGTGAGACAAAGTACCAGAGACATCGCTACAAGCATAAAACATACAGACATCATAATGACTCTAAACCCGTATCTTTCTATAATAACACTGAATGTAAATGGACTAAATGCGCCAACCAAAAGACATAGGGTATCAGAATGGATAAAAAAACACGACCCATCTATTTGCTGTCTACAAGAGACTTATTTTAGACCTGAGGACACCTTTAGATGGAGAGTGAGGGGATAGAGTACTATTTATCATGCTACTGGAAGCCAAAAGAAAGCTGTAGTAGCCATACTTATATCAGACATCTAGACTTTATATTAAAGGCTGTAACAAGAGATGAAGAAGGGCATTATATAATAATCACAGGGTCTATCCATCAGGAAGAGCTAACAATTATAAATGTCTATGCGCCGAATACCGGAGCCCCCAAATATATAAAACAATTACTCATAAACATAAACAACCTTATTGATAAGAATGTGGTAATTGCAGGGGACTTTAACACTCCACTTACTGGGGCGCCTGGGTGGTGCAGTCGGTTAAGTGTCCGACTTCAGACAGGTCACGATCTCGCAGTCCGTGAGTTCGAGCCCCGCGTCGGGCTCTGGGCTGATGGCTCAGCGCCTGGAGCCTGTTTCCGATTCTGTGTCTCCCTCTCTCTCTGCCCCTCACCCGTTCATGCTCTGTCTCTCTCTGTCCCAAAAATAAATAAACGTTGAAAAAAAAATTAAAAAAAAAAATAACACTCCACTTACAGAAATGGATACATCATCTAGACACACGGTCAATAAAGAAACAAGGGCCCTGAATGATACATTGGATCAGATGGACCTGACAGATATATTTAGAACTCTGCATCCCAAAGCAACAGAATATACTTTCTTCTCGAGTGCACATGGAACATTCTCCAAGATAGATCATATACTGGGTCACAAAACAGCCCTTCATAAGTTGACAAGAATTGAAATTATACCATGCATACTTTAAGACCACAATGCTATGAAGCTTGAAATCAACCACAGGAAAAAGTCTGGAAAACCTCCAGAAGCATGGATGTTAAAGAACACCCTACTAAAGAAAGACTGGGTCAACCAGGCAATTCGAGAAGAAATTAAAAAATATATGGAAACAAACGAAAATGAAAATACAACAATCCAAACGCTTTGGGATGCAGCAAAGTTAGTCCTGAGAGGAAAATACATTGCAATCCAGGCCTATCTCAAGAAACAAGAAAAATCCCAAATACAAAATCTAACAGCACACCTAAAGGAAATAGAAGCAGAACAGCAAAGACAGCCTAAACCCAGCAGAAGAAGAGAAATAATAAAGATCAGAGCAGAAATAAACAGTATAGAATCTAAAAAAACTATAGAGCAGATCAATGAAACCAAGAGTTGGTTTTTTGAAAAAATAAACAAAACCTCTAGCCAGGCTTCTCAAAAAGAAAAGGGAGATGACCCAAATAGATAAAATCATGAATGAAAATGGAATTATTACAACCAATACCTCAGAGATACAAACAATTATCAGGGAATACTATGAAAAATTATATGCCAACAAATTGGACAACTTGGAAGAAATGGACAAATTCCTAAACACCCACACTCTTCCAAAACTCTATCAGGAGGAAATAGAAAGCTTGAACAGACCCATAACCAGCGAAGAAATTGAATTAGTCATCAATAATCTCCCAACAAATAAGAGTCCAGGACCAGATGGCTTCCCAGGGGAGTTCTACCAGATGTTTAAGGCAGAGATAATACCTATCCTTCTCAAGCTATTCCAAGAAATAGAAAGGGAAGGAAAACTTCCAGACTCATTCTATGAAGCCAGTATTACTTTGATTCCTAAACCAGACAGAGACCCAGTCAAAAAAGAGAACTACAGGCCAATATCCCTGATGAATATGGATGCCAAAATTCTCAATAAGATACTAGCAAATCGAATTCAACGGCATATAAAAAGAATTATTCACCATGATCAAGTGGGATTCATTCCTGGGATGCAGGGCTGGTTCAACATTCGCAAATCAATCAACGTGATACATCACATTAAGAAAAGAAAAGATAAGAACCATATGATCCTATCAATCGATGCAGAAAAGGCCTTTGACAAAATTCAGCACCCTTTCTTAATAAAAACCCTTGAGAAAGTCGGGATAGAAGGAACATACTTAAACATCATAAAAGCCATTTATGAAAAGCCCACAGCTAACATCATCCTCAACGGGGAAAAACTGAGAGCTTTTTCCCTGAGATCAGGAACACGACAGGGATGCCCACTCTCACTGCTGTTGTTTAACATAGTGCTGGAAGTTCTAGCATCAGCAATCAGACAACAAAAGGAAATCAAAGGCATCAAAATTGGCAAAGATGAAGTCAAGCTTTCGCTTTTTGCAGATGACATGATATTATACATGGAAAATCCGACAGACTCCACCAAAAGTCTGCTAGAACTGATACATGAATTCAGCAAAGTTGCAGGATACAAAATCAATGTACAGAAATCAGTTGCATTCTTATACACTAACAATGAAGCAACAGAAAGACAAATAAAGAAACTGATCCCATTCACAATTGCACCAAGAAGCATAAAATACCTAGGAATAAATCTAACCAAAGACGTAACAGATCTGTATGCTGAAAACTATAGAAAGCTTATGAAGGTAATTGAAGAAGATTTAAAGAAATGGAAAGACATTCCCTGCTCATGGATTGGAAGAATAAATATTGTCAAAATGTCAATACTACCCAAAGCTATCTACACATTCAATGCAATCCCAATCAAAATTGCCCCAGCATTCTTCTCAAAGCTAGAACAAGCAATCCTAAAATTCATATGGAACTACAAAAGGCCCTGAATAGCCAAAGTAATTTTGAAGAAGAAGACCAAAGCAGGAGGCATCACAATCCCAGACTTTAGCCTCTACTACAAAGCTGTCATCATCAAGACAGCATGGTATTGGCACAAAAACAGACACATAGACCAATGGAATAGAATAGAAA